>NC_080683.1:2993084-3361418 GCF_030445035.2 Dasypus novemcinctus
GCAGCTTTGAAGCCAGCCCAGGTAGGGAGTTGGGGACAGTACTATCAGATGTCAGGACTCTTCTCTCTTTGGTGGTTAGGATGGGAATAAACGGTTGGTTTATCAGGCAGTTGGGTGGGAGAAAGGGGTCCCGTCCCTTGTATGGGTGTCTGAGAGAGGGAAGGTTGTATTACCTGGGGTCCTGAGTAAGCAGTGCTCTAAAGTCACTTGTCACACGCCTGGAGCAGGTCAGGATCTTGGAGAAGTATCTGCTGTTTTGGTGGCTTTGTAAGACATTAACAGCACCATTGGCTCTTGTGGGGCAGTGAAGTGCTTTCATGCTTTTCCTCGAGGAGGGCTCCTTTAAACCTCAGAGAAGGAAGTCGGAGGGGAGGGTACTGGTGGAATGTCTGTTGATGGACTCTACCACACTCTTTTTTTCTTAATGCAGTGGAACCCCAGGTGCCCTCAAAAGAGGGTCCTGAACCACCAGAAGAGGTTCTTTCTTCTGCCACGCCCACAGCCCCAAAGGTGGAACCCAAGGGTGATGGGGTTGGTACTGCCCGGCAGTCTTCCAGCCAAGGCTTGGGCTACCCCAAATACCAGAAGTCATTGCCTCCTCGTTTCCAGCGGCAGCAGCAGGTGAGAGGTCCAGTTACTGCCTTCCTAGGGGCAGCTTCTCTCCCTGGCTTAAGCAACGTTTTCCCTATCCCTGAGTTACTTTTTGGGTTCCTCAACCTCTGTCTCCTGGTCTGTCTGCTCTGTATCACCCCAGTTTCCATCTAGTCCAGGGTTTTGTCACGTTTGCATTTTTTTCTCTTTGTTGAGGACTTCTGCTGTCTGGAGGCATTGACGCCTCTCCTCCCGTTTCCTTCCTCAGGAGCAGCTCCTGAAGCAGCAGCAGCAGCAGCAGCAGTGGCAGCAGCACCAACAGGGCTCCGCTCCACCTGCGCCTGTGCCCCCATCGCCTCCGCAGCCTGTGACGATAGGGGCTGTGCCAGCTCCACAGGCCCCACCCCCACCCCCCAAGGCCCTGTACCCAAGTGCTCTGGGCCGGCCCCCACCCATGCCTCCTATGAACTTTGATCCCCGCTGGATGATGATTCCTCCCTACGTGGACCCCCGGCTCCTCCAGGGCCGGCCCCCTCTGGACTTCTACCCTCCTGGCGTGCATCCCTCTGGTAAGGGACCACAGGAGGGACAGTGGTGGTGGGTCCCGGTCTCACTGGGGAGACAGGGTCACCAGGGAAGAGGGGAGGATGCGTGCTTAGCACTGCTGAGAATGTGCTCTGCTGGAAGAATGAGCTAACAGTTGCTAGGATGTTTTTGGAGGATTGGTTTTTTTATAGGGAAGCTGAGAGGATAACCCTGTTTTATGAAAGCAGTCAGGACCCAAATTGATTGGAACAAGAGTCGGAAAACTGATTTGACAGGGAGGACTCAATGAGGAAGATGTGTTTTGGTGTGGGGAGCCTGTAACATGGAAAGGGTTGTCTTTCTCGTGTTCTTGTTTCCTTAGGCCTAGTTCCCCGGGAGCGCTCAGACAGTGGGGGCTCAAGTTCAGAACCATTTGAACGCCACGCACCCCCCCTCCTGCGGGAACGGGGCACCCCACCGGTGGATACAAAGTTGGCCTGGGTAGGAGATGTCTTTGCTACCACACCAACTGACCCCCGCCCACTCACCTCACCTTTGCGCCAGGCTGCAGATGAGGATGACAAGGGGATGAGGTGAGTCTGGGTAGCGGGAAATGGGTGAGTTCCTGGTAGAAGGATCTAGAGGTAGGAGAAAGGACTGTTTGGGATTGTTGGTTGAGGGGTAGGCAGCAATTTGAAAGCAGTGTCTAGGTTGTAATACTAAAGTGTTCTTTTCCCCACCTAGCTAGTCCCAGTTTTTTTCCTCTTAAGATGCTTACTTCCTTTTCTGTTTCCCTCTTCAGGAGCGAGACTCCTCCAGTACCTCCCCCACCACCCTACCTGGCCAGTTACCCAGGCTTCCCTGAGAACGGAGCCCCTGGGCCCCCGATCCCTCGCTTCCCTCTGGAGGAGCCCGCTCCCCCAGGGCCCCGGCCACTCCCCTGGCCCCCAAGCGGCGACGAGGCGGCTAAGGTCCAAGCTCCGCCACCCAAGAAGGACCCCCCCAAGGAGGAGACTCCGCAGCTGGCAGGGCCGGAAGCCATACGGAAGCCCGTCCGTGGAGTTGGCGGCCAAGGCCCCCCACCACGCAGAGAGAGCCGCACGGAAACCCGCTGGGGGCCTCGTCCAGGCAGCAGTCGCCGCTCAGTCCCTCCAGAGGAGCCTGGGGCCCCTCCCCGCCGCGCCGGGCCTATAAAGAAGCCCCCTCCACCCACAAAAGTCGACGAGCTGCCTCCCAAGCCCCTCGAGCAGGGGGATGAGACCCCCAAGGGTCCAAAGCCAGACCCACTCAAGACCGCCAAGGGAAAGATGGGGAACCCCAAGGACCCCCCGCCCAGTGGGACTCTTTCCCCTGCCCCGAGGCTTCGGCGGGACGACTACTACGAAAGGATGGGTCCCAACTCCTGCCGGGGTCGGGGCCGAGGCGAATACTTTGCCAGGGGGAGGGGTTTTCGGGGGACCTATGGGGGACGTGGGCGGGGAGCCCGAAGCCGTGAGTTCCGTAGTTACCGTGAGTTCCGAGGAGACGATGGGCGCGCATGTGGGGCAGGCGGGGCAGTGGGACCGACGCATCCCCCTGCTCCCCGAGGCCGCACTGCCAGCGAGACACGAAGCGAGGGTTCTGAGTACGAAGAAATCCCCAAGCGGCGCCGGCAACGGGGCTCAGAAACAGGCAGCGAGACCCACGAGAGTGACCTGGCCCCCTCAGACAAAGAGGCCCCCCCACCCAAGGAGGGAGTGCTCGCCCAGGCCCCTGTTGCTCCCCCACCACCAGGAGCTCCCCCGTCACCAGCGCCAGCCCGCTTCTCTACTGCCCGGGGTGGGCGAGTCTTCACTCCCAGAGGGGTGCCATCGCGCCGGGGCCGAGGCGGAGGGCGGCCCCCTCCCCCTGTTTGCCCAGGCTGGAACCCTCCAGCCAAGTCCCTGGCCCCCAAGAAACCTCCAGCAGGCCCTTTGGCACCCAGCAAGGAGCCTTTGAAAGAGAAGCTGCTCCCAGGGTCCCTGTCCCCCACGGCCCGGGGAGGCAGCAACGGAGGCAGCAGCGTTGGTGTGGGCCTGGAAGACGGGGAGCGGCCCCGGCGGCGGCGGCACGGGCGGGCTCAGCAGCAGGACAAACCCCCTCGCTTCCGGAGGCTGAAACAGGAGAGGGAGAACGCCGCCAGGGGGGCCGAGGGCAAGCCCCCCTCCCTGGCCCTCCCGGCCCCTGGCCCCGGCCCCGAGGAGGCCCTCGCCCCAGTCACCGCGCCCCCACTGCCTCGGCGCACAGCTGCCAAGTCTCCTGATCTGTCGAACCAGAACTCGGACCAAGCCAACGAGGAGTGGGAAACTGCGTCGGAGAGCAGCGACTTTGCCAGTGAGCGCCGGGGGGACAAGGAGGCCCCCCCTCTGGCGCTGCTGACCCCCAAAGCAGTGGGTGCTCCTGGGGGCAGCGGAGGCGGACCCGGACCAGGTGTTCCAGCCCTGCCTCGCGGAGACCCAAGCCAGAGAGCCAAGGATTTGACCAAGAGGAGTTTCTCGAGTCAGCGGCCAGGCATGGAGCGACAGAACCGGCGCCCCGGCCCAGGGAGCAAGGCTGGCGGTGGCAGCAGCGGTGGAGGTGGCGGGGGCCCTGGGGGGCGGCCCGGCCCTGGAAGAGGGGACAAGAGGAGCTGGCCCTCTCCCAAGAACCGGAGGTAGGTGGGGATGGGGTTCTGTGTTTACTTCTAGGGTAAAAATAATTTGGGGAGGGGAGAAAACCCCAAGGCACAGGTGAGGTGGGTGCTGTGGTGTTTGAGCTAAGGACAGGTGGGCTCGTTAGAAAGGAACCAGGACTTGTGTGTGTGGGTGAAGTAGCAGGAAAGCAGTTAATAGGAATATCCGTGTTCCTGGTCCTTTTCACCTCAAACCTGATGCAGGTAATCCAGAGGTCTTGAAAACCCTCTGGTTTTTTAACGGAGGAAGGTAGGTTGGAAAGGGAACATAGAGATGTCTGACCAGTAGGAAAGGGTAACAATTCAGCGAGTGAACACTGGAGCTTACGCCCTGTTCTCTCCAGCCGTCCCCCAGAGGAGCGCCCCCCCGGGCTGCCTCTGCCTCCGCCGCCCCCCAGCAGCTCTGCCGTCTTCCGCCTGGACCAAGTTATCCACAGCAACCCCGCGGGCATCCAGCAGGCTCTGGCCCAGCTCAGCAGCCGCCAGGGGAGTGCCGCTGCACCAGTGGGGCATCCAAGGCCCAAGCCTGGGCCCCCCCAAGCCCCTCAGGGCCCCTCCCCTCGGCCCCCAACCCGTTACGACCCCCCGAGGGCCCACAGCAACTGCCTGGGTGCTGGTAAGCTGGGAGGGGAGGGAAGGTGGGGAGTTGTGGCCTGGGACTCCTGCTGCTGGGTGTCTACAGTGAGCAAGGGAGAATGGCTGGGAGGTGGAACAGGGAGGAAACGTTAGAGCGAAGGATAGAGGGGCAGATGCTGACCGTTTTCCCCTTTTCCCCAGACCCCCACTTCGAGGAGCCAGGGCCGATGGTGAGGGGGGTGGGCGGGACTCCCCGGGACTCTGCCGGGGTTAATCCCTTCCCCCCCAAACGGCGGGAGCGGCCTCCCAGAAAACCGGAGCTGCTGCAGGAGGTGAGGGATAGTGCTTCCCTGCTCTCCCTCTTCTGAAGCTTCTCTTTGGTTATATTTTCTTTCTATTCCTGTCATTGTGTTGTCACTCTGAATCCTCAGTATTAGTCATTCTTTCCCTTCTGTGTGTGCCTCTTCCTTGCTACCTTCATACCTCGCTGACAGTTGTTCTAGCTCCCTGCAGTTTTCTGGTCTTACCTAATTCATGTGCCTCTGGCCTTTCTCATCTTCAGGAGTCCTTGCCACCACCTCATAGCTCTGGATTCTTGGGCCCTAAGCCTGAGGGCCCCAGCCCCAGGGGAGAGCCCAGGGGTGCAGGCACCGAAGCTCTGACTCCTCACATCTGGAATCGTTTACATACTGGTGAGTGACGCTGAGGGAGAGGAGGAAGGGCCGAGTTAGAGGGCTTGGAGAGCGAGGGGCTGTAGGCCCGTCTCACCTCCTGTGTTCTGACGGGTGCTCCTTTCCACAGCCACTAGCCGCAAGAGTTACCGGCCTGGCTCCATGGAGCCCTGGATGGAGCCCCTCAGCCCTTTCGAGGACGTGGCTGGCACGGAGGTGAGTGAGGCTGGGAAGGAGCAGGAATGTGGGACTGGGCAAGGGCTTGGTGCGAGCCAGCCACACTTCTCCACTAACGGGGTCTCGGCTGGGGCTGCTCTCTCCTAACAGTTGTCTCCTTCCTTCAGTTTGTCCGTGCGTGCATGTGTGTGTTGGGCACCTTTGGGGTACTCTGGGCCCTGACTGTTCCTTCTCCTTTCAGATGAGTCAGTCTGACAGTGGGGTAGACCTGAGCGGGGATTCTCAGGTATCGTCAGGCCCCTGCAGCCAGCGAAGCTCCCCCGATGGGGGGCTCAAGGGGGCGGCAGAAGGGCCTCCCAAGCGGCCCGGAGGCCCCTCGCCTCTGAGTGCTGTTCCTCCTCAAGTTCCATCTGGCTCCGAACCCTCGGAACCTCCGAGGAGACGGCCCCCTGCCCCCCACGATGGGGACCGGAAGGTAAAATACCAAGAAGGCTGAGGGGAGGAGTGCTTCCCGGCATCTGCCTTGGGTCCTTTGTGTCACCCTTCTTCTCTCTCTTCTGCCTGTGTCTTGTGGGGGTCCCACAGCTGGGGCTCCTCTTCGCTCCCCAAACCACGTCTGTGTTTCTCACCCAGGAGCTGCCACAGGGGCAGCCTCTGCCGCCAGGCCCCATCGGCACTGAGCGATCGCAGCGCGCAGACCGAGGCCCAGAGCCTGGCCCCCTCCGACCCCCCCATCGCCCTGGCCCCCCAGCCCAGTTCAGCCCTGGTGACAAGGTGTGCATGGGCTGGGCCTTGGCGTCCTGGGTTGGAAGGAAAGAAGGGAAGGGCCGGGGGTGGTATGTGGAGGACACACATCTGAATCACGGGACAATCTTCTCTGCCTCATGACAGGACTCGGATTTGCGCCTAGTGGTAGGAGACAGTTTAAAAGCAGAAAAGGAGCTGGCGGTGCCTGTCCCCGATGGGGTGAGTGGAAGAGAGAATTGGTTGACAGACTTCAGGTTCCTAGGGAAGATTGTTGGGAATGATCTGCCATCCAGGGTGCCCAGACATGCTTCTTCCCTTTTTTTTTTTTTTTTAAGTTTATTTTAAATTGTAAATATACTTGAAATCACTTTAACCAACTGAAGTAGACCATTGTTTGATATTGAATACATTGACAAAACCGTAACTTTCACTGCTATTTTCAGACTGTTTGTCATCACAAAGCAAAACCTTACACTCATCTAGTAGTAACTCCCTGTTCCCCACCCCACCCCACCCCTGGTAACTAGTGTTCTGTTTTCTCTCTTGGAATATGCGTATTCAAGTATTTCATATAAGATCGTGTAAGAGAAATTATGCACTGTTGTCCTTTTGCGTCTGGTTTATCTGAACTAGAATATGTGACTTTGTGGAGACCTCATAGGTTTGTTAATTTTGACCTATTGCTAAACTTTAATGTGTTCGTGTGTCTGTTAATTGCTTTCAGCATTTCAAGACATCTAAACACTACTACCAACATTTTCCTGTGCATTAACCTCTGCATGTGAAAATTTAACAGTTTACTGAGCTTGTAAATACATGAAATTTTTTTATTTAGGTGGCTGCATTTTTTTGTCTGTTTACTGCTCTCTCAGCTTTATTCAATAAACTTACATTTTGAGGGTTAAAAAAAAAAAAGGTCTGCAGAGTTCATCCACGCTGCAGTGGGTACGAGCACCTCTGCGGCTGCCTGAGAGTCATTGTGTGGCTACACTGCGTTTGGTTTATCTGTCCGTCTGTCGATGGAAACTTGGGGTTGCTGCCGTCTTTGGCTTTGAGAATAATATTGTAGTGAACCCTGGTGTATAGGTGTCTGTCCCTGTCCCCTTCATCTTCCTTGACGCGCCTTCTCCTTCCAGGCCATTCCCATGCCCCGAGCCTGGGAGCTGCTCCCCAGTGCCTCTGCCTTGGCTGAGCCGCAGTCTAAGAACCTGGGTCCTGGGCACTGTGGCCCAGAGCCTGGCTCCTCAGGCCCGCGCCTGTACCCCGAGCTCCTCTACGGCAGTCCTGGGCCCCCTCCCAGCTCTCAGGTAGGCTCCATTTGAGTGATAGTATGGCATTCCCAAGTTACCTAGTAGTAAAACGCCATTTCATTTGTCATTTTGTTTTTTCACCTTTTGTGTCTGTGGGTGGGGTTGTGTGGGGTGGGGTGGGGTAGGGTAGCTTTTCTTGACCAGGAAAACTGGAGCTTTTCCAGTTCTGCCCTCCTGCAGGTCTCTGGGGGAGCCATAGACTCTCAATTACATCCCAACAGTGGAGGTTTCCGCCCTGGGACACCCTCCCTGCACCCGTACAGGTAAGGCTAGGTGTCTGGGTCTCAGAAGGAAATGGGTTATGTTTTGGCGGGGAGACAGAGAACAGAACACAATTCTAGGATGCCAGAAGTTAGTGGGTTAAAAGGCATTGCTCAGAATAAAGGAGTAAATGGCTTTGGCTTCCTGAGTCTTCATGGACTGACAGCTCCTCTCTTTTGCCCCCCCCTTCCCTCCTCCCATTTCTTTCAGGTCACAGCCTCTGTACCTACCCCCAGGCCCAGCCCCTCCCTCAGCACTGCTCTCTGGGGTAGCTCTCAAGGGCCAGTTTCTGGATTTCTCAGCACTGCAAGCAACAGAACTGGGGAAGTTGCCAGCAGGAGGAGTTCTCTACCCTCCACCATCTTTCCTCTATTCTCCAACATTTTGCCCTAGCCCTTTGCCCGACCCACCCTTGCTTCAGGTAAGAGGTGGGCAGGTACTAGGGTTGAGTTTTAGGGGTGAGAATACATTTGGATTTTGACATAATTTGCTCCATTCTCCAAAAGGTACGCCAGGACCTGCCATCCCCCTCGGATTTTTATTCTACTCCTCTGCAGCCTGGTGGCCAAAGTGGCTTCCTCCCCTCGGGGGCCCCTGCCCAGCAGGTACTTTTTGTCTCCCCACTGCCCTTCATTTCAGTCTCCACACCCAGCTTCTCTGTCCTTGTTTTGTTTTCTTGTTTTGATTGTGCCCCTGAGCTTCTGACAATATCAGATCTCCAGCATGCACACCCACATTTCTTGTCACAGATGCTTCTACCCATGGTGGACTCACAGCTGCCCATGGTGAACTTTGGCTCCCTGCCTCCAGCACCGCCTCCTGCCCCACCCCCCCTCTCTCTGTTACCTGTGGGCCCTGCTCTGCAGCCCCCCAGCCTGGCAGTGCGACCCCCACCTGCTCCTGCTACTCGGGTGCTGCCTTCACCCGCCAGGCCCTTCCCCCCTAGCTTGGGGCGAGCAGAGGTAAGGTACAGAAACTAAGATGCTAGGAAAATCCAAGAGTTAAGGGGGGTGTAGGGACTCAGTTTCTGAAAGATGAATGAGTTGAATTTGAGACATTTCTCCGAGATGAACAAATGGCCAAAAAGCACATGAACCAATGTTCAGTATCATTATCCACTAGGGAAATGCAAATCAAAACTACAGTGAGATGCCACTTCACACCACTAGAGGGGATATTACAAACAAAACAGAATAACAGGTGCTCGTGAGGAGGCAGATGGGAGCCCTTTAGGATTACCATGTGACCTGGCAGCTCCAGTTCTAGATACGATACATATACTCCAAGTGTTGAAAGTGGGGATTCAAGCAGATATTGTACACCAGTGTTCACATCACCCTTACTCATAATTGCCAGAGGTGGAAGCAACCCAACAAAATATTCTTACAATGCAATATATTAAATGCTATAAAAAGGAAAGACGTTGTGATACATGATAACAACATGGATGATCCTTGAACATATTGAGCCAAACACTACAGGACAAATATGTTCACTTGTATGAACATATGCAAATTCATAAAGATCAAGTAGAGAAAGGTTACCAGGGGCAGGGGAATGAGTAATTCTTAATGGGTACAGAGTTTCTGAGGGGGTAATGGGGGGTGGTGATGGTGTCACAACACTGAATGTAATTAATACCACTAAACTGGGTCCTCAGTAGTGGGTAAAATGGGAAATTTTATGTTGTGCGTAGGCTACCACACACACACTTAAAAATAAATGGGGGAGCAGATGTGGCTCAAGCAGTTGAGCCCCTGCTTCCCACAGGGGAGGTCCGGGGTTCAGTCCCCCCACACCTCAAAAATTTTAAAAAGATGAATGTGCAGAGAGGCAAGATTATTGTGATCTTTTAAAAAAAAAAAAGGTTTTTTTGACCCTAACAGTTGCACCCGGTGGAACTAAAGCCGTTCCAGGATTATCGAAAACTGAGCAGCAACCTTGGGGGGCCTGGGTCATCGCGTACTCCCCCAGCTGGAAGGTATGAGAAGGCAAGGAGGAAGCAGGTTGCCCCCGCCCCCGGGACTTCGGCCATGGGACCGCAGGGCCGGTCCTCCCAGGCCTGCCTTCAGTGCCCTTCCTCCCGTAGGTCCTTGTCTGGCCTCAGTTCTCGTCTCAAGGCCCCACCTTCCACCTATGGCGGAGTCTTCCGTCCTCAGCGCATTGACCTCTGCCAACAGGTGAAGGAGAAACCCCTGTGGCCCCAAGTCTAAATCCAAGAGTTGCTGCCTGAAGTTGTTTGCCCCGAGTCCTCCATCCCCGTTCTTCTGATATGACTTACTCTTTGGCATGTACCTGCCACCAGGCCTCCCCACCAGATGCTCTGCGCTGGATACCGAAGCCTTGGGAGCGGGCAGGGCCACCCTCTCGAGAAGGATCCTCTCGACGGGCAGAGGAGCCTGGATCCCGAGGGGACAAGGAACCTGGGTTGCCCCCGCCCCGCTGAGGGAGATCCCTTGCCCCCTCCCCCGGGGCTTGTATATAGACTATAAATATATAAGGGGGAAAGGGGTGGGTAGGGAGGGGTTGTGGGGCTGGGGCCTTGCTTCCCCTCCTCTCCCTTCTCCTGGTCCCCTCTCCCTGGGGCCGTTTGTTAAAAAATAATAATAAAAGGATTAAAAAAATTTTCCAAAATGATTTTGGGGATGGGTTGGTTGTTTGCATTTCTCTTGTGTCCTAGCACAGTGCTGTCCTCTATAAACCTGCCTTCAGTATGGAACTATTTAATGATCTCACGCCATCTCTTGTTGACAAACTACTCTCAAATGCTTTATCTTAAAAATGGGGGCCAGCCTTAGAGGGCTAACACGGGCGAGCCTGCTCCCCGGGCAGCGAGGACGGCCGGGCTGGTCCCATCCGGTGCCTGCAGGTGTCTACACTGTGGTCTCCAGCACGCTCTGGAGGATGAGGCTGCCTTTAGGACTGAGCCAGTGTTCCACAAGGCCCAGGGGCAAGCCGCGAAGCACAGGCCCTGGCCAGCATACTGACCCCTGCCACGTTTTCTTGAACAGCTAAAAGGGGAGGGGGCTTCAAGTCTGCAAAGGCATGAGCAAAGAATTTGCAGCCATTGATGATGGTCCACAAAGATCAACCGAGAGGAAGTGTTCACAAGCCTTTATTGCTGCGTCCTCAGCTCCAGCGCTCAAGCACAACAGTGGACTTGCTGACCCTGGCTGGAGGCCAGTTCAGGATTCTCAGGCTTGGTTTAGCTACACATGGTAGGACCGCTAGTCAGGCTAAGAGTAGGTCTGTAACCCCTGGGGGGGGGTGTTGGTTTTTGGCTAGATACTGAGCTATCTCAGTAGAAACCCAGAATAGGTGGTTTTCCCTCCCAACTTCAGGTCTTAGTTTGCATGCAAAACACCTCTACGCAGAAATACTTGAAAACATTCAAAACAGTTTCAAGTGCTGCATGAACAGTGAAAAGTAATAATCACATATAATGGTGGGGAGACATTAAAAACTGTCTGGGATAGCTGAATATTCCTTGAGTACTGATTTTTAAAAATCAAAAGACATTCAAACAAGATCAAGGGGCTTTGATTACTTAGAAGGACAATTTACAGACCAAAGAGCCAGGAAAATCCGACTTTTATTTCTTAAATACTGTGAAGGGAGGAGGGAGAGGACGGTCCCTTGATGAGGGAGGACCACAGAGAAAAGAGCTAGGGGTCATCGGCAAAGGCCCGGTGGGTGTTGGGGAAGCGCTGGGGGCTGTAGTTGGGGTCTTCCTGCAGTCGCTTTTGTATATCCGACCGGAGCTAGAGTGAGAGAGCAGACTGGGTGAAGCAGCACTGGCCTGGCCCTGTGGTCCCAGAAACACAAGGGCATCACCCACCAGCCACACTGTGTCACTGACCCCAGTGCCGCTGGGGGAAAACAAGTGGCAGCCCCAGACTGTCCAGTTCACCTCCAGAGATGGGGTGGCAGGGGAGGGACCCTAGCCCAACCCCTCCCACTAGACCATCCCTATTCTGCTTCAAGATGGGGGCACCTGCTGCCTGTAGCTCTCCTGAACCTCTGGTGCCTCCAGGTCCCGGCTCAGGCTCTCGGGGCTCGTCAGGGGCCGAGCTCCGGCTGCCTTAGCCGCCCGGCTCACGGCCTCTGAGAGCAGCAGCTGGGGGCCCTCACCCTGCATCGTCTGGGGAACGGGGTGGGGAGGGAAAAGAGGATCAACGTCAGATCCGGTGCCACCACCCAGCGCACCCTTTCCATGAGCCAACCCGAGACAGTGAGAGAGATGCAGTCCATGTGTGGTTTTTTGCTTTGAGGTACCGGGGCAGGGGAATCTGGGGCCTTGTATGAGGGAAGCCAGCACTCAACCACTGAGCAACATCAGATCCCCTGAGTTGGTTTTTTCGTTTTTTTAGGAGGCACTGGGAACCAAACCAGGACCTCCCATGTGGGAAGCAGGCGCTCAACTACTTGAGCTACATCCACTACCTCTAGTGTGGTTTTCTGAGATCAGACGAGATTGGGTGCGTTCAGGGTGGTATGGCCGTAGACTCTAGTGTGGTTTTGACAGCAAAGATGCCTTCCTAATTGTGCTTGGCTGTAGCCAAAAGCAGTATTTGAATGCACTGAACTTGCTCTTCAAAGTAAGAGGGACAAGATGGGTCAAGCCACCCAGGATTCAGTGCCTGCTGATCCACAAGAGGAAGCTATCCTTCGGGAAAATGGGCCCCAGTCACGAGCGGATTAGAACGCGAGGGACCAGACAGCACTGCCAGAAAACAGACTAAGTTAAGTCCCATGTAACAACTTTGAGCAGGTTTTCAGTCTCAGGTTTCCTTATCAAAGAAGCGGAATGATCCAGCTCTACAGAGCCTGATTCTAAGCATGACGAGGGACGTGGACAGGGGCATCCTCGGGGAAGGCGAACCAACCTTGCGTCTCTTGGCAGGCATACCGCTGAGGTAGGCGTCGCTCAGAGGGGGCTGCGGTTTCACCTTCCGTTGGCTCTGGATGTCCTGCTGGATAATAGGGACCCATTCCTGAGGAGGAAAGGGTTAGGAAGTAGTAATTCCCACAGCTTTCAGCTGCCCAGCCCACCAGATCACCTGACACTTACCGGGGGGACTGCAGCTGCCCAAGGTTCCGTCTCAGCTGATGTTGTGTCCTGCTCCTCTCGGGAGCACCCCTCAGGAGCAGGAGGTGGGCCTCGGGACATGGCCTCTTCCGCTGTTGTTCCAGGGGCAGGGGAAGCATTCTCCCTCTGAGTCAGGAAGCAGCAGGAGTCACACTTCAGATCTCTGTCTCCAATCTTCCCTCCCCCAGCCCTCCGACCATGTTATCTGGCCCTTCCACCTCTCCCTGTACCTGGGGCTCAGGAGAAGTTCTCTCGGCTCCCTGAACTTCCATTGGCTCCTCAGGAAGTGGCTGTGAAATTGGTCAGGGGAGAAGAGCACAAAGGCCCTCTCAGATCTTCCCAGCTACCTGAAATCCCTTGAGCCTGGGGCCTAGGCATCGGGTCCCTTACCTGGGGTGGGTCACCAACCCTGCGGACGTATCGAAGGATGGCATCGGGGCCGACAGGCATGTGCTCCAGCACCACCTGCAGCCTCAGCCCCATCATCGTGGTCAGCCAGCTCACCAAGGACGGATTCACCCCACGAGACATGCGACGCTGAGGGGACACAACACCGCACATGCAAAACCCTGAACTGTTTTCTGAGTAATGGCTGGCAGTTTTGGGGAGAAAAATGAAACCTACAAGATACCAAAGAGAATGGAAATCTGAGGAAGCAGAAGGCTAGGGGCCGGGGCTGGGTGGTGCTTACAATTCGGCCATTGATGACGGCAGCAAGCTCCATCTGCTGTCCCCCCAAGCAATGCAGGTTCAGGGCCAAGCACTCAAACAGGCCCTGGTTACACAACTCCAGCAACCGGGCCCCAAAGCCACCGTCTGTGGGCAAGACACAGGGAAGGAATGCCAGCCCTCGGCAGCCCTGCCCACCGGGCACAGCCCCCGCGCCCGGGCCCGCTGCCCTGACCTGTGCAGTGCAGCACGTGGGCAGCAATGCTGTTAAACTGCTCCTGCAGGAACTCCAGGTTAGTCCGGATGATGTCCACACCTGGCTGAACCTGCACCAGAGACTGAGACAAGACACACAGGACCCAGTCAGGAACTCCCAGGGTCTAGGAGCCAAAGAGCTGGGAGCAGACAGAACAGCAACTGCCCTGCCCAGACCTGAGAGGAAAGGGACCCAGGGCAGAACTACTCACGAAACTCTCCCGCACGTATTCTTCCAGCCCTGTGATCAGTGAGTGAGTCGCCATCTGCAGGGGACGGGACAGTAAGGCTTCAGCACCCACCCCAACAGGTCCACGATGGGCCTGGAGTGGTCAAAGCTTCAGCTGACAGCTAAGGGAAGCCAGGACTCGGCAGCTAAAGGTGGGGAGAGGGCCGCGCGTGGGGCCCGGGCCTCCATTTACCCGGATGTTACCAGGCGTGGGCTCCTGGCCACCCAGGTAGTGCTGGTGGAAGAAGGAGCGCAGCTGGGGCTGGAGCCGCTGAAGGGGCTGGAAATGCCCGTGCAGGAGCATCACCACGTCCACCATGGAGAAGTTCTGGCACAGAAGAGAGAGCAAGGCCCCAAAGAATCCTGGAGGCGGGGGCACTAGTCAGGAGTGGGTCTTTATGGCCTGGGCTGCTCACCCACCTCCAGCCCACCTGGGCAACACCCCTGAACAAAGGTCATCTAGCCTCCCCAGCTGTCCCTTCCTCGAGAAGGCCAAGGCACACACACACACCCCCGATGCTCACCGAGGGCCCCATCGGCCCCAGGCTCGAAGATGTTGCTGGACCCGCTGAGGCGCTGTATGAAGGCAGCGATGCTTTCACTGCTGCCGGCCCGCGCCCCCAGGGAGCCCAGCAGGGAGCTCAGCACGCCCTGCACCACCGAGGTGAAGAACTCCGGTGGCAGGCTCTCAGGACCCAGGCCTCCAGGACTCCCTGCGCCGCCACCGGAAGGGGACCCGGGTGGGGGCGGGGTCTGCTGCTCTGGGGCAGGGGGTGGGGGCGGGGGCGGTGGAGGGGGTGGAGGGGCCGTCTGTGTTGCCTGGCAAACAGAGAAGGAATAAAGAACAGAAAATGAGGTGAGAATGGGAACAAGGACATAAAATGGCATCAGGAGCCGCACAAACCAACAGGAGTCTGGGAAGATAAAGAGCCACAAATTCTGGTCTTTCCTCCTCAGAGCAAAATACTCATGAGTAGGTGCTCAAGGTAGGTTTGATGAGAGGTGTGTTGAACAACTTCCCCTCTCGGAACAGCGTAGATGAGAACGCGATTCCTCACCTCCAAGATGGGAGGCCGAGGGGTAAACTCCCGCTCTGCCGCGCCAACAAGGGATCGGAGCAGCGGCCGCCCCGCGTCTGGCGGAGCTGGGGGAGAGGACGGGCGAGGCAAAGGACAGGCCGAAGGTAGGCCCTCACCTGCAAGAAGTCCGTCATGCCCTGGAGGAAGGCGGGGACGCCAGGCATCGCCACGGTGATGGTGGGGGAAGCCACGGCAGGCCCGCCGGCCCCAGGCCCTGCAGGCCCCAGCAGGTTCCCCAGGAGCTGAGAGAACTGCATGTCGGCGGTGGGGGGCTGGGGCGGCGGAGGCTGGGCAGGCCCCCCGGGGGCAGGGCCGGCTGTGGTGGCTGTGTTGGTGGTGCCGGCACTGGCCGAGGCAGTGGCAGGGGCTGGAGGTGGAGCCATTCCTGGGGTCCCCTGAGCTGGAGAGACCAAAGGGACAAAATCAAAATCTGAAGAAAAACAAGACGCCACAGTAGGCCCCTTTTTGGTCTTTCCGGCAGGAAAGCAAGAACCAAGAAAACATGGAGACAAAGAGAATGTGCCAGTGAGCAAGCTAGAAAAGAAGTATCCGACCACGGAGGCCATGGAGCCTCCTTCACTTGAGGAGGAGGACGAGGACTCACCCACGAGGACAGGCTGCATGAGAAGCTGCCCCACCAGGCCGCTCACCATCTGAGCCAAAGAGGCATTGGCTCCCAGCCCGGCGCCCTGCTGGGAAGGAGAGGAGAAGGGAGGCTCTCAGCCCTGCCCTGCCTAGGTGCCACCATAGGATTCTCTCCCCAGACTTGTCCCCACCGCAACAACCCCCCACCTCACTCACCAGAGCCCCAGAGACCGGGGGTCCCCCAGGATGTGAAGGCCGAGCCTGTGGAGGGGTGGGCCGGGCAATCACCACCCGGGTCGGAGCAGTCGGGAAGCCTGGCACCTGCTGTCCTAGAGGGCGCCGAGGGAGAGACCAAAGAGGGCTGAGGACCGGGCCCTTGCCCGCCAGCCAACGGCACCCACCACGTGGACCGTGCCCCACCTCCCAGGCCGCCCCTGCCAGGTCGTTACCTGCGGCCGCGGAGGCAACAGCTGCCACCATGGCCTGATGAGTGATCTGGTGGGCGACGGCGTGCATGAACTCAGGGGGCAGGGAGGGCAGCTGGATGAGGGTGGAGCCTGGGGGGCGGGTCTGATGTAACCTTGAACCTGGACCCCTGCAGCCCACCCGCTCGGCCCTGCCCCTTCTCTACCCAGAGCTCAGCCTGCTCTGCTGCCCTCACTCTTACCCAGGGTCTGGCCGTGACCAGGGGCTCCCAGGGGGCCAGTGGGAACGCTCGGAACTCCGCCGGGCTGGGTGCCGGAATCTGGGCAGGGAGACAGAGAGAGCAGTCCTCAGACGGCGGGGCCAAGGCCTGATGGCGTCCTCCTGAGACCAGGGGTCCTTCGGGTCCCCACCCCGCCACTCACAAAGCTCCCCTTTGCCTAGACCTGACGGGGGAGAGAGTCCCATCACCACGCCTACAAGTCCAGGGATAGCACCAACCCCTCTGCCCTCCCCACACGCGCCGCTCAAGCCTCTGCTCCACACCCTCTGCTGCTGCGGCCAGGGCTGGGCTCTCCTTCCCCACCCTGGCCCCCTGACCACAGCACGGACCCCTCCTCCCTCACCCACCTTGAATGTTCATGTGCATCATGACCACGGGCTCCACGCTCTGGTGGGATATCCGAATGACTCTCGGGTGGCTGGTGGCTGGTGGGGGAGCTGGTCCTGGGGGCAGAGCCCCCTCTGCTGAGGACTCAACAGTGGTAGAGGAGGGCGCCAGGGATGAGGTCTGCCCAGAAGCAGGGGGCGAGGCCTCCGCACCGGAAGTGGGGGGAGGCCGAGTGCCATTCCCCGTCATAGTCACAGTAGTCCCCACGTTGATCTGCAGAAGACGCAGGTGGGCAGCAGTGAGGCCAACACGGCGCCAGCCCAGGTGCCTGGGGGCAAACCTCCGTGCCGCCCCAGCCCCCTCCCTGCAGGCGTCCTTCGGCCTGTGATTGCTGGGCCATCCCCCCGGCACCCCTGCGCTGGCTGCAGCCAGGCTCCCCACCCACCTGGATGGGAATGGCTGCCTGCTGGAGCACCATAGGGGTGGTGTAGTGAGACATGGGCCGGACCACGTGCAGGTGCCGTGGGGGCGCGCAGGCCAGGTTGCAGCGCAGATCCGACAGCGCCACGAAGGTGTTGCCCAGCAGCCGCAGGCTCTCCCCCACCAGGTTGATCAGCCGCTGGTCCTCCTCACGGCCCTCGTGCTGTACCCAGACCAAACCCAGACAGAGGTCAGGCTGGAGCCCGCCTCGGGACAAGGCCACACCGCCTCCGGACAGTGCTGAACCCTCTAAGGCTTTAGCTACATCCTCACAAGCTCCTGCGTGGACACACCTTTGCGAGTAAGTCAGGTTTTTACTGACATAAAGAGTTCCTCGTTAAAAACCACCCTACAGCGCACCGATACGTCACCCCTCACCTTCCTTACTTCATAAACGTCTAAAATAACTCACCCAGGGGAACGAGGGACAAGGATGGTGGGTGTCACAGACTGTCATCTGCTTTGAGAGGGAGCAGATCACTTACACATCTAGGAAAGGCATTCTGCTGCAGACAATGCCTATGAGGGGGTGGTAAGAAGCTATCTGTGTTTCGTCTATTCCGCTCGGGGGGCCCCTGGGGCTGAGAGGACAGACAGGGCGTCACAGGGCTCACGTTGTTGTTGTAGTCTGTGCTGGCGGCAGCGCCCAGAACCTCATAGTAGCGCTGCAAGAAGGGCTGAAGGCGGCTCTCCAGCCGCTGCAGTTCCTGGAGCACCTCGACATACTCCGCAGGGGAAGGATGGCTGTAGGCAACCCAAGGGGCAGTGAGCCAAAGCTTTCCTCCGCTTCTCAACCTTGCAACCAGCAGGGACCACATCTGCCCTACCTCTCCCGGGCCTCCCCAAACCCTGATCCAATCTCTTCCTGGACTGCTCCCACTCTCCTCACCCCACAATCCTGAATCTACACTCATGAGCTTAACTCGAAAAAGAGATGGGGTCTGTGTAAGCTCAGGAGAGCATTTTCATCAGCTCAGGTGGCACCATTTGGACTTCCTCGCCTCAAGGAGGTAAGTGTGTCTGCTCTGTTGCCAGGCTGCCCCAAGAGCCCCTCCCTGCCACCAACTAACTCTCCACATAAGATTCCAAAAGGCCTCCTGCACCCTCACATCCTACCTATCCCGGTCCTTCCCCTTCCCTTCAGGCCTCCCGCCCACTCCAAAGGTGGCCTCTTTCTCTCACTTGGGTGTATTTGTGTCCGGGGCAGGTGCTGGGCCCGCTGGGGCTGGGCCGGAAGGAGTGAGCTCAGGGCTCTGAGCTGGGGCCCGCTCCTCCACTTCTTCTGCCTCCATGGGCTCCCGAGGAGGGACTTCACTTTCGACCGGTTCTGACGCCTGAGAGCTCAAGGTTCCTGGCTCCGGGGCCGCAGCTGGCGTCTGTGGGGGCAGCTGACTGTGCTGTGCTTGGGGTCCCCCTCGACACTGAAGGGTGGGGAGAGGCGGGATACCAAAGGCAAGATGAGACAGCTGAGAGGATTCCTCAGGTCCACAGGATCGAGTAGAGACATGTTCTAATAGGCTCCTCAAAGGCTGGGATCCCCAGCCACTAGCTTAAATACACGGTCAAAGGCGTGCACAAATTAGGTGCATAATAAATACCTATAATACCTACAAATAAACCACTGACAAAAACTAGGGACCGTGGTTTCCTAAACTTTGTGAGAGGAGAGAAAAAAGCAAGAGGTTGCAGCCAGAACACAAACTAATAAGACATTCCAGTAATTAAATTTAACGAAGTTCTTAAAAACCCACAAAAAACTCCACAAAAAAAACAAAAACAAAATCCTTAAAAGACTTTAATTAAAAATATAAGATGCCCTGAGAATTATCTGACAAATCTGAAACAAACTTCCTAGATACCAGACACCAAGAGGACTGGCAGGGACGAGATAGTCTCACAAAGATACTTTTTCTGCTCTGAATAACAAAGACGGCAAAGCAGCCTGCGGATGTGGCCGAGCATGCCCCGCTCTGGGGCTGAGAGAATGCCGGGCAGGAGAAGCGCTGGGTGGCCCTGTCCACTCACCTCCATGCGGGACAGCAAGGTCTGTATGTCTCTGATCATGTGCTGCGCCATCACCAGCCGCACCCGGGGCTCACTCTGCGAGAGGAGGAGGGCTGGTGAGGTCAGGGTGCAGATGCGGCCCACTAAGGTGGGTCAGCTGGCTCCTCAGCCAGGCCCACCCTGCCTCGAGGCCCCTTCTCCCAGATCCCCTTTCCTGACCCTCCCAGGCCCCGTGATACCTGAACTGGGGCCTGTTCCATGTTGATGTGAACATCCACAGCAGAGCCGTCACTCTGAGAAAAGGGTAAGGGAAGTTGCTCTGGGAGAAGCCAAATACTAAGGCCCCACACCCGACTCCTTTTCTGGAGCGCACCCCTTTTCCCCTCAAAGACAGCGGCCAGTGTCAGGGCACAGGGCCTTCCAAAACCAAGTGACAGCCTGAGACCCCGGTCCTGGGAGCTCCCTGCTGCTACTACCACAGCATCCACCCTGCCCCACAGAAAGCCTCCATGAGGAACCCAAGCTTACAGGAAGATTGAAGGTTCCAACCATGACATAGCTGTTGGCGTTCCGGTCATGAACAGAGGCCCCAGGACCCCGAGTACCAGGTGGAGGTCCCCCACCATGGGTGGCTGAAGGAGACCCTGTCCCAGAAGATGCCCCAGAAGAAGGAAGCTGAGTCTGAGGAGGAGCCCGCTCCACCAGGTGAATAACCTTTCCCCCAACATCTGCAGGGAAAGAAGACATTAAGATACCGTAAAGTCGTGGCCTCAGCCCATCCCTCCGCACAGCAGCCTTGACCTCTGACTGGCCTCTCCCACCCCTTACTGTATTCTTGGAGCTTTTTATCATCCTGTAGAACTCGCCCCTGGTAGATGAGCCGTTGTTTCTCAGAGGGGATGCTGACAGAGGCAGCAATGTGCTCCTTAAACTCTTTTACATTCATCTGCAGGGATGAAGAAACAAGGATAGGAATCAGGAAATATAGGAAGAACAGAGGAGGAACAGCTGCCTTGTTAGAGTGATGGGTAAGAACCATCAAAAAATCACCAACCATTTGTCTCGATTGTGAGGTAATTACTGTGCAAAGCCCCGAGCTGGACAATACCAGCCAAAACACAGGCAATAAACTTAGTGAAGCTCAGGTTATAGGCCCAGATGAGTACTACATGGCTGAAAAACAGAAGAGCCAACTCACATTCTTTTCTCTCCTTTTCTGGCCCTCAAGGGCATAGGTCTAGAGCAGGGCTTCGTCACCTCTTTTGTTCCACAGACCCCGCCAGTCAGGTGAACACCACGGACCCCTCACTAAGCCCACGCTACACAGTATTACTTAAAAGCAATGACAAGGAAGATGGGGTGGGGAACCATCAGAAAAACCTATACATTTTCTTAAACACTACAGGAAATACATGCTTTAAAAATCTAAACAGTACGTAAGTCAGAGAAAGAGAAAAAAGTGAAAACAAAATTTCAAAAAACACAAAAATAAACAGAAACAAAGCAAAAATAAACCTATGGATTGAGCAAACCCATTCCAGATTTTGTCTCCAAATATTACAAAGATAAAAATAGCTGCGTCCATGGCCGTTAAACTCAAAAGATTAAAATTATGCTACAAACCATTGTAATTCCTACTCAACAGTCTAGTAGGGCTCCACCTGCATTGTGAACTCTAATTTCTAGTCTTTAAAATACAGTACAGGTATGGCCAATTTTTGTTATCAAGACACACTTGGGCTTTGGATCTCTATGTTTTGTTTCACCTTTGGGCTGGGGTCCACCTGCAATGATGGCCCACTCCTCCTTCCCCTGAATATCACTCTGGTCTGAATTTTACAGAAGGGAAGACAAGACAAAATCTGCGTCGCTCAAAAGAAACATCAAGAAAATGTTCTGCTAGAATTTTCATTTGAGGCCAAGAAAATCAGACTCTTCCCTCAGGCTCAAGCTAAGAAACCTAGGAAAGGAAGAGCTAATACAGTTATCTTCCAAAAGTGCTAGGATCTCACCTGGGCCCCCACAATAAAGGTCCGAGTCTGAGAGTCCAGGGTCTTCACCAGCACCTCCAGGCTGTCAGGCTCCTCCATAGCGGTACTGGTACTATCACTGGGCTCCATAGCCGACAGCTCTCTAGGGAAGAACCGAGGAAGAGAAGAAGGTCCGCTGTCGCCCGGGGCGGATTTTATAGTTCCGGAAGCCTCCCGGCCTGAGTCCCCGCCCCAGTACCTGAAAAGTTTCCCTGATAAAAGCCCACGCACTCACACCCGCTCCCATACCCCTTCTGATTGCGGGACACAGGGGCAGAAACACAAAGGGTAGCTCGACGGCAGAGGGACCTGGAAGACGGGAGGTGGGAGGGGCTCCCCGGCGCCAATCACCGTAAGAGGGCCAGTCGGGTTAGGAAGTAGGGAAGGATGGAGGCACGAGACCAGCAGTGTCATCACCGGTCGCGATAGAAAAAAGGCCCCAGCGGTCAGCAAACCCTGGGACAACGCGAGAGTGGGGGGTCGCGCCAGACGCAGCGGAGAAAGTGGATTCGCGCACGCGCGCCACGCCCATCGAACCCGCCTAAGTCACACGGACCGGAGGCCGCGGACATTCACGCGACGGGACGGCCAGCTGTTTGCCCTCTTCCGCCTTCGCTTGGTGCTCCAGCGGAGCGGCGCAACCAACACACAAACACACGCACGTGTGTACACACGCGCATACACACCACCTCGCGGCTCCGCCCCCGACGTCCCCCACGGTACCGTCACTTCCGGTCTCCCCCAACCTGCCACCGACGGCCACTTCCGTTTCCCCGATTGTATTAGGGGCTCGCGAGACGGCACTTCCGGCGCCCCCAGGTCCCCAAGCTTTCCTTTTGCGGGGATCGATGAGAAACTCCACGGCCCCAAACAGAGTGAATCCTTGGGGGCCAGACGGACTGGGGCCGGCCTAGATGGGAGGGAGCCGAACACCCCGAAGAACCGCCGCCGCCGTCGCCTGGGGGCCGTACTGCGCCTGCGTGCGTCCTTACGCATGCGCACACGCTTAAGCACCGCCCCCGCTGGCGCGGTTTACGTTTCCCGTGCGCGCGCGCGAGCGCCGGAAGTTTGGGGTGGCCACAGTAAATGCCTGAAAATAAGTTACCATTTGGGGCTCCACGACCGTCTCCAGAGAAGCTTTAGACTGTTGTATGGATCTTGGAGTTTGAGGTCTCGAGATTGTGCCTCGCTAATCTATGTCAAAGTTCTGGCCAGAGGAGAATTTCAGGCAGCGCGGCCTCTAGCCACCTAAAACTCTGCTCTCCTCTCACTGTCGTCCTCGTCGCGCCCTTCCTTCTGCGGCTCCGGAAGTCACCCTTTCCTTAGGCGGTTGAGGCCGGCTCGCGCGCTGCCTGTTCTCCTGAGTCCGGTCGCGTCGTTTGGCCAGACTTTGACGCGCTGCCCGGCGGGCGTTTCGTGGGGTGCGAGCGCCGTGTTCCTCGCTGGCAGTGCACGACCGAGGGGACGCGTCATGATTCTCAGAAGCTATGTATTTGTGTCAAGAAAAGGAACGCCTCCGACTTGGGAACTGGGAACAACTGGAGTCAGAGGCCAAAAGACGAGACCCTTAAGAATTGAACAGACTGTCAGGGGACTTGGACAGCCCCGGCGTGAGGGTGGGGGTTATCGCCCCTCTTTGCCCTCCCCCCACGAACAGGGTGTTCAGACCCGCGCCACCGCGACCGTCCAGCCAGACCTGTCGCTGCCAGAGGGCCAGCCTGTGCTGCCCAGCCTTTCCAGGATCCGCAGTTTTTATATCCCGAAGCTCCAGTACTGTTTGAATTGCGAGTTTAATAAACGACTGTTTAGTGAGCGTTCAGTTTGTGCCAGCCAGTATCCTAATGGTTTTACATACTGTTGGCATAGTTGAGCCTTTTTACGACTGAGATAGATATTACATCCGTTTTATTGGTGAGTGCACTTAGACAAACCTAAGTGGTGGAAAGAACTGACGAATCTACACCTGCCAGACTCCGGGTCAAGCCCTTCTATTTTGCTGCCCCAATAAATAACTGTATATCAAACATACCCCAGAGGAGAATAAGTACAATAAACTCATGTATATTACCCAGATTATTTTGTTTCTTTTTTAAACTAAATAGCAAGCCTCACCTCTCAGGGCAAAAATTTTTTGGCAGTCCATGGGTTATGAATAATTTTAAGGACGCCCCACTCTTCCTTGCATTAACTCCCTCACACTTGGCATTATCCAATTGCTGCCTCTTGACGACTCTTACCTCCTATTACCCCATCAGAAACTAATGAGTGCAAACATCGCTATTAATTATAGTGGACTTTTACTTTGGACTTATCATGTGGAGGCTTTTGCTAAGGGCTTTATGTGCGTTAGCTCATTTAAATCCAATGAGACTAATGATTTGTCCATTTTACAGATGAAGAAACGCATAGAGATTAAACTGCCCAACATCTAATAAGTAGAGTTGGGGTTTGACCCCAGGTATGCCTGGTACCAAAGTCTTAACCACTGGATGATAATAGCCTCTTTCTTGACGATAAACGTTGAATGAATGAATTCACTTATGTGCCCGTAAACTTCTAGAATGGACATGCACTCTTTCCCCAATTATAACAGACTCCTTCAGAGAGAAAGCCTCTCACCAACTATGCCTCACTACCTGGTTCATACCTATTGTAAACACAGGCTGTACTGCAGATGATTTATTTATACTGCCAGTTTTCTCTAGACTGACTTCTTCAAAGCCAGGGACCGCTATCTTATCTTGAAATCCCTCGGACTTAGTCATTTCCTGACAAAGAGCTGAGACTCAAAACAGTTTGCTAAGTGAATGAATGAAAGAATCAAACATCTCTCCAATGCTGCACAGCACAGCAGATAAGGTTCAGCTCTGGGTTGAACTCCTGAGACACCCTGGACATATTAGGGTGCATTGTGGAATGGTTGCATCTAGAGAAGGGGGTGGAAGGCCCAAACACTAAGTAACCTGGCTTGGGCTGGAAAACAAGGTTGAAGTTACTCATTAGCAATGAAAAAGTCAAGGGTCAAGGCAAGGGGGCTGAGCGGCCAGCAGGGGAGAGAGCAGTTCAGGCACCAGCCACCCCACACAGGGCACCAGCTCCCTCCTGCCTGAAGATGTTCCACCAAATTTGGGCAACTCTGTTGTACTTCTATGGCATTCTTTTTGACTCCATAGACCAGTGCTCTCAGCACAGTCAACTGAGAACTGCAGGAGTGGAGAAAGAGGTATGGACTGGGAACAGGGGAAGCCTAAGGTGGAGGCGCTGGGGGATCCAGTGCATGGCTTTGGATACCTAGAAGCTACACTGGGATAGGAGGGGAGGAAGATGGTATGAGTGCTGTGACAACAAAAGCAAGGAGAAAAATGTTAGTTCTGTAGCCACCAAGGTGGAGACATGGCAGAATGGGGGGTGGCTACCGAAGTCATTGATGACTCCCTGTCATGGGTCTCACCCCTGGTTGGAAAGAAGCGGACAACACCCCCACCTGTAATTCTTGCTGTCCTGACAATTTACTCCTCGAATTGTCTCTCCAGTTCCAAGAGTCCCACCTGGGTCGGTGGTACTTTATCGCAGGGGCAGCTCCCACCGAGGAGGAACTGGCGACTTTCGGCCCCGTGGACAACATTGTCTTCAACATGGCTGCTGGCTCTGCGCCAACACAGCTCCGGCTTCGCGCCACCATCCGCACGTGAGTGGTGAGGAGCCAGGAGGCAGCGGCGCCAGTGGGTGTGGTTTCTGCCCAAAGCGTGAGCATTCATCGAGCAAAAGTAGGGTGCTTGGCTGGTACCCCCACTATTCTTGGCTCACTGAGTTCAGTAGCTCTCTTTCCCCTGGAGGAGAAAGATAGGCCTAACCATTATTTGGTAGCTTGAAACTTAAGGGGATCCAGACTTCAACAAAGAATAAGATGGAATGAATGGAGGCTGGGCCTAAGGGCTTGGGGTGTTTCTCAGTCTGTCCTCCCTGCTGCCACTACCTCTGCAGGAAAGACGGGTCATGTGTGCCCCGGGAATGGATCTACCGCCTGACCGACGGGAGCACCGTTCTCAGAACTGAAGGTTGGTTCTCTCCAGCCCTCGCCCTCCCCACATCCTCTGGGCTTGCTTGGTTTTGTATCTGTCCTCACCCCCTGGTATCACCCATCCTAACAGGCCGCCCCGACATGAAAACGAAGCTCTTCAACAGCTCATGCCCGGATGGAATCACGTTGAAAGAGACAGGCCAGGGTTACCAGCGTTTCCTCCTCTACAGTGAGTGGGGATGCAAGGCAGGACAGGTCGGAGGGAAACAAGGAAGGCAGGAGAGCCCCTCACTCCTGCCGCCTGGCACCGTCCCAGGAAGGGTGGGCACTCGTGGGAAGTACCCACCAGAGTGGTGCCTGCCGAGCAGCAGGGCTGACTGGCTGGCCCTGACCTTCCAGATCGCTCGCCAAACCCTCCTGAGAAATGCGTGGAGGAATTCCAGGCCCAGACCTCCTGCCTGGACTCTAAGACCTTCTTACTGACTCCGAGGAATCAAGGTGAGGGGTTAAAGTTCCATGGAAGAGGACTAGGACTGAGCAGGTCTTCTGGGGGTGCTGGATGAAAAGGGGCTTGTGTAATGTCATTGGAGGGCATGGCCAAAGGCTGAAATCCTGAGTGGCGAGGCTGACCTCTCCATCGGTGTCAGAGCCTATGATGGCACCAGAGGGATTTGGTCAAGGAGTGGGGTGTCACCTGAAGGAGTCAGGATGGGCTCTGAGCCACCCACAGGAGGGGCTTCTGAGTTCAGAGTGGACCAAGGGGGCAAAGGGTCAGACATGGAAGGGACATGACACAGGGAAATGAAGGAACACATTCTCTACCTCCGTTACCACCCACCTTGCTCCTCTCTACGGGGGCTTCCTTCCTTTTCATCCTCTTTTCTCCCTCCTCCCACCACAGAGGCCTGCGAGCTGTCCACTAACTGACCCGTGGCCTCATCCATGCCTTCAGGTGGACAGGAGTGGAGATTGTGCTGGGGGCGAGAAGCTGGAGACTTCCAACTTCCTTTCAAGAAAAATAAAGATGATTTTTCAATCCTCTTCTCGTTCTGGGGTTCGTCTCTGATCATTCCCACTCCCCCCATTTTGGTACTCCCCGTGGACTCCACCACCTGAACCCCCAGCTGGACGGCGTCAGGAAGGACAGAGTGGCAGCAAACATGTACTTTGTAGTGGTATATTTAGAATTCCATGTGACATTTATTGCTGAGTGAGCAAAGCCCTAACCACCGAGTGGGCCCCTTCCAAACCCCCAGTCCACCCACCTAGCAGCCCACTCTTCCCTCAGTGGCTCAGATCCTAGGAGCCGGGGGACTTCTTGGGCCCCCCCACCACCCACTTATGCCAGAGGTCAGTCTGTGCTGCTCTGGCCTCCTTCCCTCCCGGGGAGCTTCGAAAAGTGATGAGGACACTTGAGTCTTTATTCTCCCTATCCCCCGCCCCCTTTTTTGAAAGTGGAGGTTGAAAAAAAAAGTAAAAGCAAAAAAAAGTAACAACAGCTGGTGAATCCAAGGGTGATGCCCCCTCTCACACGATGGACACTCTAAAGCAGCCTTTTTTTCTCCCGTGTGTGAAGAGGGGTCCTGCACCCTCACATCCTGGAGTTTCTTCCCCATCCCTGAGGTTCCTGTACTTCCAATTTGGGTCATGACTACCCCCCCATTCTTCTCCTAAAGGCCACACAATCTTCACCTCCTGCCCCCCACCCCACCCCACGATCACAGCCCCTTCCCCGGAGCTCCCGTCGGCTCCTCCCCCTCCCTCCCTGATCGCTCAGGCTCCCAGTCAGGGGCCCCTTCCTCCCCGCTGGGCTCCCTAAGGCTGACAGCCAGCACCAGGGCCTGCAAGAGGCCAAAGAGACAGGCGAAGTGCAGGGGGTGGGCGGTGAGTAGACTCAGCACGGCGTGGAGCCCGTGCAGGGCAGCCAGGAAGGACAGAAGCCCGTGCAGCCAGAGACCCAGCGGCCCGCGCAGGCCCAAAGCGTCCAAGGCTGCCCGCAGCGGCCGCGAGCACAGCCCCAGCAGAGCTGAGGCCAGCAGCTCCAGCAGGTGCAGGGTCAGGTTCGTGGAGATCTGAAGACGCTCCTCTGGGCCCCCCAGATACAGCGAGGGATCCTTTGCTCCACCACCCGGCTCGCCCCGCAGCCAGCCCAGCAGCTTCTGGCGCCGGCCGGGCTTCTCCACTGGGGCTTCAGACCCAGGGGACCTCAGTAGCCCTTCAGGGGGCACCCCAGGTCTCCTCAAGCCACCTGAGTCCACAGGATCCCAACCCGGTTTGGGAGTGCCCCTTTCAGCCTCCAGTCTCTCAGACTCTTCAGCACCAGTGACAGCCTTCTTCCCCTTGAGGGAACCCCTTCTTTTGCTCCCCAGCTGCTCAACTGGGGGCTCCCGGTTTAGTTCTGGGCCAGTCCCAGAGCTCCTCTGTGCCCCTGGGCCCTCGGCTTTGGGAGGCTCCACATCTCCCATGGTTTCTGGGGCGCTGTCCCAGTCACTCCCTGAATTCTCTGGGGAGCTGTCCACTTGTCTCGGTTCTGGGGCAAGCAGGTCAGGCCTCGGTTTCCGGCGGCCCCACGGGCGGGGTAGCCAGCCACCAAGCCGCCGCAGGAACATGGTGGCGGTGTGCAATGAGCCCCCAAATTTCGGGCCTCCTTCCTCGCACCGCTCAGGCTCTCAGGTTTGGGGGCTGAGGGTCTCCTCAGAAGCAGGCCAGAGTGCGCGCAGGCTCAGGCGAACAGGTCTCCGCTGGGCGACGCCGTCCTACTCTGGGTCCGGAAGTGGCTCCCCAAGTGCCAGAGCGGTCATGCAGACTAGACTCGGCAGGCAGTCGCTAGATTCTTTTTCAGTTTTGGGGTAAAGAAGGGAGGTACGCCCAAATTCGTGCACAACTCCCCAAAATACAGGATTCCACAGACTCTCAGGATCCAGCAAGGCCTAGGTCACCCCCAAAAAGTTTCTTCCCTGTGTTTCTGGGTTTGCTTCCCAGCAATCAGCACCCCAAGTTCACTCACCAAGGCCACGCCCCAAGGTGTCCCAGAAACTGGAGAGGCGGTGCTGCATCAAAGAGGGAAGGAAGGAAGGAAGGAAGGTGGCCTCGAGTCCCCGGGCGCCTGAATCGGGAAGGCTTGAACTGCTGCCCCAAGGCAGCTGGAATAGGGAGCCTCCTTGTGTGGGGGTGGGGTGGGGTGGTTGGGGGATGTCCAGCAAACTCCCGCCAGCAGCGGCGTTCCTCCCCCGATCTGGGGCCTATGAACCCTGCGTGGCGCCTCGATCGGTCCTCGAGCGCGCAGCCGAGACGCGGCCTTCTGCAAGGTCAGGCCGGGGATGTCCTCGGAGATCCCGGTCACGGGGGCAGAGCGCGGGCCTGCCGGGGACCCAGGCGTCCGGGCGCTGAGCGCAGAGGCCCCTCCCCAGCCCAGCGTCGGGGCCGCGGCCTGGAGAAGCCGCCCGGAGCCCGGAAGCCTCGAGAGAGAGAGGCGGGGGCGGAGCCCGCAGCTCGCGGGGCGGGCCCTGCGGACGCCCGCCCCGCGCCCGCCCCGCGCCCCGCCCCGCCCCGCGCCGCGCCGTCAGATCGCGCCGTCAGGGCGCAGCGCAGTGCGGGGCCGCCGGGGCCGCCGGGGCGCTGCGCCTCGCTCTCCGCCGCCGGGACCCCGGGGCCGGCGCGCTTCTCCAAAGCCGCCCGCTCCCTCCTGCGCACCCTTCCCTTCGCGTTGCATCTTCACGTCCTGGACTTGATGAAAGGCTTTTGGAGCCTTGGGACTTGGACAGCCCTTCTTCGTCCCTCTGTAGGCAGATTTTACTTCCTGAATTTTGGTACTGGTGATACCGAGCAAACCCTCCCAAGCAGCCTAAAGACCAATCTGTGAGACACCGGCGTTTCAAAGCGATGTTTGCGCAAGCAAAGGAGATCGCTGGCCTTGAGGGGCCCAAAAACTGACTCCTGGCTCTGCAGAAATTCTAATATTTTATAACATCAGGATGCGATTAACTAGGGTGGAGCCAGCACAGGTTACTTCATTAATAAACATTAGGGGGCCGAACAGAATGGGGGTGTGTACCAGAGTGAGTCACAGGCTCCGGGATAGGACAGTGCAGTCACCATCACAGTAGTGACACACGAGAGCGAGCCTAGCTTTAAACAAAGACAGCATCGGTCTAGATTTACCATGGGGATAGTAAGCATACACGAGGGGGAAGCTGAACCTAGAGAAGCTGTAAGCAGGGTAAGACCGGCTTGGAATGACCATCACAACAGCAAATCTAGGCCAAGTCTAGAGTGAATAAAAACAGGGACGAGACCTGTTTGGAATGACCATCACAATAGCAGATCTAGGTTAAGTCTAGAGTAATCATAAATATGATGAGACCTGTTTGGAATGACCATCACAATAGCCAGTTTCAGTAAATTCAGATACTGACTTTTGGCTATTGGTTATATAAAGGCCTCTATATAATGATTTAGTAATAACTGTTTGTTAAATTCTTAACCCTCGGTTACAGTAGTGAGTGCTTCATGTGTCTGGTAGCGGTTATGAGCAGGACCTGGCAGTGGGGAAAGACAAAGGCCAACAAATTGGATGTACTTCCTGTTCTCAGGAGTTTTCAGGTAATGAAATGAAGACCCCTGGCTTAAAGTTGACGGTTGGGAAGCCAGAGTTCTTGTCCTAGTTCGGCCAACAGCGCAGACTGGAGAGTCCTAGGCCTCCCGGGCCTCCCACCACACTGAACTCTTCTCGCCAGCCCCTACCCCCCATCACTTTCTCTGTCAGCCTTCCCCTCCTCTGAACGAATGTCTCGTTCATATTCTTAGCACACAGTATTTGAACTTACGCATGTCAATCAATGGCTGAACTGGCTGGAGTGGTCAGGGGAGGCTTCTGGAGACTCACCCAGAGCCAGGCAATTCCAGGTTCAGGGAGTTTGAAAGAACAGGTAAGGCACTCCCAGCAAGGGCCAGGACCTGAGAGTGAATCCAAACTGGCAGGGAGATGGCCCCAGCATGCCACCTGGAGGCACTGCCCTTTTGGCTCCAGTGGACCTTGCTCATGTGACCCCCGTACTTCTGAATGCTTCCCTGGAACACTTACAAAAAGTGAATAAACCATGTAAAAGGGAGAAAACTGATTTATTTCTCCTAGCCCCTCCCGCCCAAAAGGCAGACCCCACGGAACAAAACCCGAGGGTCTGGGACCTGGCAAACCCCAGGGAGTAGAGGCCAAGCTTAGGCGCCAGCAGCAGGGCAGGCCCGGACCTCACCAAGGTCAGAACTCAAGGCTCATGTACCTCCTGAGATCGCGCTCCCAGGCCCTCCCCTTCTCCTCACGCCTTCTCTCCTCTTTCCGGCTGAGAGTGGCCACTCGAGGGGCTCGCTCCCTCCCGGCCACGGCCCGGGTATCCCAAGCTGGAAAGTGTGTGACCCGGGGCTGGGGTGGTGATCTGTAGCCTAGTCCCTCCTGGTCCCTTTTGAGGACAGTGGGGATGGGGCTGGCACGGCCCTCGCCCCGAGGCCCCAGTCCCATCCCTGGTTCCCAGCCCCCCCTCAGCAGCAGCTTGAAGCCTGGATTGGAGGCAGAGACTCCCGGGGGCAGGTTGGAGGGCTGGGGAACCCAGGACAGCGACAGCAGGTGAGCAGTGGATGTGCTGTGGTTGGAGTCTTGGAAGTGGGCACCACAGGTCTCGCAGTACTGGGGAGAGGGGGAGTGGGGCCTGCAGAGAAAAAAGAGCTGAGTTAAGGGTGGGGGTTGCAGGGCCCAGGGGAAGGGCACGGATGCCTCACAGGGGGCTGGCAGGGTGGGACAGGTTCCTTCCAGCCCTCCTAAGGAACAAATTGCTTTCCTCCCCATTAGCAAAGAGGAACCCAGATGGGAATGTTTGGGAGAAGAGATGGTAACCAGGCCTCCAAATGCTCTTGGGGGAGGGGGAAGGAATAATAATGGTAATAATAACAGTGGTTACACCTAACATTTGTATAATGCTTACTAAATGGCAAGCACCATTCTAACAACTTACATATACTAACCCATTTGATTCTAATCAACAACCCTGTTAGAAAGGTGCTACTGTTACCCCCATTTCTCAAATGAGGAAACTGGGGCACATACATGTTAGGTTGCTTGCCTAAGTAAGCAGAGTCAGGATTCAAACCCAGAGAGCTCAAGTCCGTAACCACTCTACTGTACTACCTTATCAACCAACACTGGGGGTGGGGAGAATCTCTCAGGTCAGTTCTGGAGCCTCTGGTAGAGAGTGACTGGGAAGGGCAGGACACACTGAACTACGTTCGTGGGCTAAGGCTTCCCCTCACCGGTTCTCTGGGCTCCTCCTCTCTCCGTGGCTCTCTCTGACCATGCGGGCCACCTCAGGGAAGCCTGCTTCTTCAGCCAGCTGGGCAGCATCCCGGCCACCTAGCTCACAGACTCCCACCCAGGCGGCCCCGCGGTCCAGGAGATAGCGCACGGCTGCCCCCTGGCCTGCTCGGGCAGCACACATCAGGGGAGTCCACCAGAAGGTGTCCCGGGCATTGATGTTCCCTCCGGCTCCCCCTGCTTCACGGGGATCCAGCAGCCTTTGAAGTTCTGCCAGGTCCCCCTCCTGGGCTGCCCTCAGTATCCACTGAGTCATCTTGTCCTCGACTTCAAGGGATCTCCCTTGTCCGTGTCTCCCCAATGCTGCCGTTGCTGCTGCTTCTGCTACAGGCATCCTGCTCATTCTCTTCTTCCTCTTTCTCACCCTGGAAGGCTCAGGTTGAGGAGATATCTGAGGTTCTGGGGGAAGGCTCTCATCCCCGATGAGGGCCTCGTAGAAGGCCCGGGCTGCAGCCCCATCCAGGGCTGGCTCTGGCTCCTCAGGCGGTGGCTGCTGCTGCCCATCTTTCCAGAGGTCGTTGGGGTCACTGGCTGGGGTGAAGTTGATAAGAGAAGGCCTGGGCATGGCTTTGGGAGTTGAGGAAATGAGACTGGGCAAGGGGAGGCTGGGACAAGCAAGCCAAGTCCCTAGAGTCCCTGCAATGACCAGATCTACTTCCAGAGAGCTGCTAGGATGAGAAAAAAATTAGCTTTAGAGTCAAAAGACTGCACGTGCCCCAAAAGTGACCCCAAAACCTAGGGCCCTGAAGGCCTAAGGACCACAAGCCATGTGTGAAAACATGAAGCCCTATCTCTTACCAATCTTTAATGAGGAAAACTCCCCTAAGACAGTCGCGCAGAGGTCCTGGGTCCCGCCCCCTTCCCCCACCAATAATTAGCACCAGCCTCTTTCACCTCGTATAAGACATACCATTCAGAAAAACATCAGCCTGGTTCTTTAAATCTTCCTCGATACTATTTCGGGTTTCCTTTCCAAAAACAATAAATAAAATAGACAGATATAACACTTCCCCGGAAGAACCTCCCGTCTCTTACAACTTCGGTACAGCAAAATGACGCTATTCTAGTCACAGATTCCAATAGCCACAGGACAGGAAGGCGCATGCGTGACAGAAAGAAAAACAGAAGTGCATGCGTGACAGGGGGAAAAAAAGCACTTGGGGCGTGCGCAGAGCGCCGGGTTCGGTTTCCCGCCCTGGAGTCGTTCCCCTAGTTTGCGCGCAAGGGCCGCGTGCCCAACTGTCGCGAGGACCGCGGAGGAGCCGTCGGTTGAGGCCCTGCTTTTACATAACGTCCCCACAATGCCCTTCGCCTCCTTCAAGGTGGGCCCCCGCTCCGAGCTTAGTTTCGTTTGGAACTTGTGAAACCACGCCCTGGCTTAAGAAAAGGCCTTAAGGAGGCGGAGGGACACCTGTGGAACGCCGACGAGCGGTGACATGAAATAACGTCACGCTGCCCCTCACCCTTATTCTGACCAGGGTTCGAAGGTCACACGTAAAGGCCCGCAGAAGGCTCCATTCCCCCGGTCAAGCTCTAAGAGATGGAGAAGTGCAAGGGGACAAGCGGCAGGACGGCTGGTGCCACCTCAGGTTAGCGCGCTGGACCGCCGTGGTTCTCAGGCCGCTCAGCCCAGCCCAGCACGGATGCTGGCCGCACCCCCGCCGCCGGAGACGGGGGCATGGAGCGAAGCGTGGGGCCCTGCCGGGGATTCCAGGGACGGGCCCGACTCAGGCGATCAGGCAGTCTGGCCGGGCATGGAGTCAGTTCCCTGAATGGCGGCGCTACGCCGGGACCCGAGGATCGCTCGGCGAGCGGAGCTGCGGGAAGGACTAGAGCCGTGCTCGCTCCTATCCCCGCCCCATCCCGGCCCCTTAGTACCCCGAGCACGCGACTCTTATTTGCCTGAGTCTCTAGCCCCGAACGCTACCTCGGACTTCCGCTTCCGGTAGCGACTCGCTTCGCCCCGCCCCCGAGAGCCGGCCCCGCAGGCCCCGCGACACCAGGGTCGTGCGCGGGTCATCCTGGGATTCGTAGTCCGCTTTCCCCGCATTTCGCCAGTTTCTCCCGACCGGAGACTTCATCTCCCGGCGTCCCCTGCGGCGCCCGACCCTCGGCGCTTGCGCGTCGCCCTCTTCCCTACCCTCTCCAATTTCCACTCCCCCCCACCCCGCTTCTCCTGCCGCGGTCGGGTCCGCGGCCTTGGCTGTGCGGGTAGTCGCCGCCTCTTGAAAGCGCCAACTCCCCTTCCCCCTCCCCGGCCCTGGCCCCCGTCTAGCAGGTGAGTCTGAGGTCGTCGCTGCGCGGAGCCCCCCCCCCCCCACTGTCCGGGCGCGGGACATGGGGTCTCCGCGCCTTGATGTGGGGGTGGGGAAGGAAGTGACCCGGTCCGGTACCCAGGGAGGGAGGGATGTCCTGTGGAGCGGAGGCGGGAAATGCGAGCTCCCTGAAAGGGGACTAAAGAAAGAACCCTGGGTCAAGGCGCCGGGAACATGCAGAGCCCTGCAGCGGTGGGGAGTGCGACCCGCAGGCCCCGCCGGAGTTGATACCGAGGGAGGAGGGCCCTGGCGTTCAGGAGCGCCGGGGATGTGGAGAGGACTAGTGACACGAGATGTATAGGCTTCTCGCAAGCGATGGTGGTGGAACAGCACAAAACTTCTGACTGCGATGAAAAGGGGTTGTGGCTTGTAAAAAGGAGAAGAGGGCTACCCTAGGGTTCTTTAAGAAAAGGTGGCTCCAAATTCCTCTGTGGTTGCAGGGCAAAGTGTGGGAGGAAGGCGGCTATTAGGGGAGGAGATAGTGAAGAGCAGCTCTGGGTCATCAGCTTAACCTACGCCCTTCATTTCCCTGCAGAAGTGAAGATGAGCAGTTCAGAGGAGGTGTCCTGGATTTCCTGGTTCTGTGGGCTCCGTGGCAATGAATTCTTCTGTGAAGTAAGTTCTCTTCAACTTCTTTATGTGCCAGCACATCTTCACATATAATTCTGGCCCCAAAAATATTCCCCTGCTTTTCTAGCTTCTCCAGTTTTCTCACGTTTCGATGAAATCTCCCTGCTTTAAAAAAAAGTATTTTCTCAGTTCTGCATAAGTTGTGGTGAAGTGGCAAGACTAAGGGTCAAGTACCAACCCGACTATCCTCCAGCAATGTAACATAACATTGGACGTGTCTTTTTCTTCTTATTGCTAGGGTGATAGTGGCAGTACCTATGTCAGGTGGTTATTAGGAGTGTTGCATGCTGAAAAGTTTTGGAACAGCCTAAAGAGCTCAAGCTGTTCAGCCTCCACCTTCCTGGGAGAGCCAGCTGTCTCTCAGGAGAAGTCAAAACTGGTTCCTAGAGATGGGTGGTGGTGGTGGTGATAAGGAATAGGGATAGGGAATATGAAAAGAAGGTCTCTCCAAGCAGGAGGTTGGTGTACATGTTTATCCTTAGAACGGGAAAGCTGAGGCTTTTATGGGCGGGAGTGTGTGTCAACTGGGAAGAGCTCGGGTACCATTGCTGATTTGGAAGTGTGGACCAGGCTAACAGAAGTGGCTACGCTGAGGACCGGGCGTCAGTTAGAGCAGCTTGCGGGGCCGCGGCCCGGGATTCTGCTGTGGGTTGGTTCCCTTTGACCTCCCTGCCCTGACAGGTGGATGAGGACTACATCCAGGACAAGTTCAACCTCACAGGGCTCAACGAGCAAGTGCCTCACTATCGGCAAGCTCTAGACATGATTTTGGACCTGGAGCCTGGTGAGGGTTTGTTGTTTGTTTGTTTTTGTTTTGTTTTGTTCCCCTTTTCTGCAAATCCCTGGCTAGTTTCTTCAATTTCTAAAAAATTTTTTGGTTCTGTGGCTTTATTAACCCAAAATCCCTGCTTTGTTCAATCCTCCATTAGATTCTTGCCTACTTTTATGACACCTACTACATGTTCTTTTGCTTTCTTACTCTATAATTAAGCTGTGTTCCAGAATGCCCCCTTTCCCAAATGTCTTGATTTTTTTCCCCTTTCTCTTGCCCTGCGCCTACCAGACTAGAGTTCCACATTCTGCACTGGACATCTTTTTTTTTTCATTTATGCATTGGGGAAAGACTTGGGAGGGAAAAAGAAAACAGAGGCTACAGAGGTGTAAAGGAAAGTCAGAGGCCCAGGTTTATGGGTCAAATGCTTAAGTGGTAGGTGGTGGGCACCCCGGGTATGGGTGGGGCACTTAGGAAAGCAGAATGACAGAGTTGCATTTGGGCCGGGGCATGTTTCAGATGAAGAGCTGGAGGACAACCCCAACCAGAGCGACCTGATTGAGCAGGCAGCCGAGATGCTGTACGGACTAATCCACGCCCGCTACATCCTCACCAACCGCGGCATCGCCCAGATGGTGAGGCCTCTGCCCCGCTCGACTTCTTCTGAGAGATAAGAGAAGCAGAGTTTCCTGCAGCAAGAAGTTATACATTTCAACTTTCCCAAGGAGTCTAGCTGGAAAGAGGGGAAGAATCCCAGAACCTGAGCCTGGGGACTGAGTCCTGACTCGGGGTCGTGTTAAAGAGGGCGTTTGTTTTCAGGGCGGGAGACAGGACCCTGAACGGAAGTTGCTGTGGGCTGCCTCCTCAGGGCGCCAGCGGCGAATGGCTCTGGTGGTCTGCAGCCTGGCCGACTGGAGTAGAGGAAGCAGAGGAGCCTGAAGCCCTGTCTGGGCCAGAGAGGGGGTCTCTGGCAGAGGCGGGAGGATTGGGGGACGGAGAGATGTGGGTTGGGATGAGGAGGGGTCAGCGCCATGTGGGTTGCTCTTTCATAGCTACCCATCTCCATTTTATTCATCTTAGTTGGAAAAATACCAGCAGGGAGACTTTGGCTACTGTCCCCGTGTGTACTGTGAGAACCAGCCAATGCTTCCCATTGGTGAGTGTTGGAGAGGGGAGGGGAGGGCGACATGCAGCAGGCCCCCTGGGAAGGAACTGGGACTCAGCAGGATGGGACCTGAGTCCTCGGGGGCTTGGCCAGGGTTGCAGGGTGTCCGTCTTGCTGAATCTGGCTGTCTCCCAGGCCTGTCGGACATCCCAGGCGAGGCCATGGTGAAGCTCTACTGTCCCAAGTGCATGGACGTGTACACACCCAAGTCGTCGAGGCACCACCACACAGACGGCGCCTACTTCGGCACTGGTTTCCCACACATGCTCTTCATGGTGCACCCTGAGTACCGGCCCAAGCGGCCTGCCAACCAGTTTGTGCCCAGGTGGGGAACAGACAGTTACCAAGGGTCCAAGGAAGGGCCTGGGAGCCCTTGGGTGTCCCAAAGCCAGGGCTTCTCCCTGCTGAGACACCTTGAACAAGTTACTTAAACTCTTTAGTTTTCAGTTTCCTTGTCCATATAAAAATGGAGTTGATGACAGTATGTACCTAGCCAGGGTATTTTTAAATATTAAAATTGCTTAGGGAAAAGTTTGGGACTTGAAGCATTGTTTAAATGTTAGGCTGTTTCCACCACTATCTCACATGCTCGGCCTTCTGCCAGGGAATCCTTGGAGCCACGGGTTAAACTCGGTTCATCTTCTTGGAGCACTAGTTTAAGTCAGGTTGTGGGAAAGGTTCACTTTTATATCGAAGCAAGTACTGGTGTATGTCCTAGAGCTTCAGTTTTACTGGATGCTTAAGATCTACCCCCAGATATAATATTTTCCATTGCAGAAATTTGGGAACTGCTGCCGTTAAGCGTTGAGCAGGTCCATGGAGGAGCTGGGGGGAGGGGGGCAGGAGCGCAGACCCCCAGCAGGGCCAGGATGGGGCTCACCCTGCTGCCTCTCTGCCCTTTGCCCCGTCCCAGGCTTTATGGTTTCAAGATCCATCCGATGGCCTACCAGCTGCAGCTCCAAGCCGCCAGCAACTTCAAGAGTCCCGTCAAGACCATCCGCTGATTCCCCACCCTACCTGTCCCTCAGTCTTGGACGACCCTGTTCCTTGGCTGCCACCCTTTCAGGAACCCTTTATGGTTTTTAGTTGTTTAAATTAAAGGAGTCATTATTGTGGTGGGAATATGAAATAAAGTGGAAGAAAAGGCCTTGAGCCAGTCTGCTGGTGCTTGGGGCCACGGAAGGGAGGGTGGCAGCATGCTAAACCTCAGGCCCTCATGGCCCGCCCTCCCCAAGTTGAAACCCGGAGCAGATTTGTGCCTGGTGGATTTGGGGGATGTTCTCAGGAGAGAACTGAGCAGAATTCTGAGGACTGGGTGTGGAGAAGTGCACCGTCACAAGGAAAAGACGCAGAGAAGCATCAGCTTTCAAAGACCAGAGAGATAACTTGTTATTTTAGGGGCCATCTAAGGCTGCCTGTTCATACTGTAAGAGACATAATGAAATTCGACAGTATTGACTTTCGGTTTTGGTTTCAAAGGGGAAGTGGTCCCCCAAAAACAGCTGTGAGAGGTGGAGAGAGGAGGGACTAGGTCCAGAACTGCTGCTCAGTGGCCTGTGGGCCCCCTGCTGGGAGAGCCCGTGCTCCGGCTGGGAATGCTGGCTTCCCTGGCCGGGTGTTCCCGGGGCCTCTGTCCATCCCTCGTGTGGGGGAGGAGGCAGATGGTCCCAGACACAGACGTTCTGACCCACAGACACTCGGCGGGAGGGACGGGGCTCTGGGGAACATGCAGGACAGAGTCTCCTGGATGAACATCCAGGTGGGGCCCAGGTATTTCCCCTGAGCAGGCCACTGCTCCCACACACAGGAACCAGACCTCGTGGGTGAGGACGCACTGTCCCTCCTGCCGAGGTAGTAACTTCCTCTCTCAGCCCAGAATCCTGCCCCAGGCAGGGCTATAGCTCTGCACCTACAGCAGCCCTTGCTCAGACTGTCAGAACTACCCTCCAGCTCAGGATCAAGGAGCATGGTCACAGGAAAGTGGGGTTTCAGGGCACCTGCCAGGGAATGCCCTTCTCCCCAGAACTCCACAGTGAAGGTCCACGTACTTGTGGGCATGCTGGTCATGGTGGGCTTCTCGGTGGGAAAGGGTAAGTGGGGCACAGGGACAGGGAGGAAGGGGTGACTGAGTCCAGGAAGGGGGTGGGGTGGGCTGGGGCCCAGAACACTCGTGCTCCTGGCAGGACAGCTCTCATCCCTCCCTCTTCTGCCCCCCCAGCTCCTGCTCCCAAAGTCCGGACCTGCCACTTCTGCCTCCTGGAAGACCCATCTGTAGGCTGCATCTCGGGCTCGGAGAAGTGCACCGTCAGCCGCCCAGCGCCGTGCATGGTGATCACCATCTTCCGCAGTGAGTTGGGTCCCGGGAGAGCGCCGCTGGCCTGACGGCCCAGGGTGTGGTCTGGCCTCTTACTGAGAGGGCTCTTCTTGGGGCCTGGGGTGCAGAAAGGAGAGAGGAGACTCTTGGAAGAAGGGTCTCAAGTCCAGGGGAGCTAGCTGGGCTGTTCTGTTTTCTTCTGACCCCTTCTGAAAGAGCCTAGGATGGCAGTCTTGTCTGGATGGGGGATGGGGGGAGCCAGTGGCAGGGTTGCCAGGCGTGGGGATCTGGGGGCAGCAGGGGTTAGTGGCTGTCCCCTCTCCTCCAGGTGCCAAGGTTCGCTTCATCATCAGGGGCTGTGGACAGTACAATTCCTACCGCTGCCAAGAAAAGCGCAATACCTACTTTGCAGAGTACTGGTACCATGCCCAGTGCTGCCAGTACGATTACTGCAACTCCTGGTCCAGCCCCCAGCTGCAAAATTCCCCACCCGAGGCCTCAGACAGGCCCCTGGCCCTGCCCCTGCCTGAGCCCCAGATCCACCAGCTCTACCAGGCCCTGGACCTCTCACTGCCCCTGCCCAGCTTCCATGCTGGGCAGGAGCCCGAAGGCCTGGAGCCCCTGAGCCTGGGTGTGCCCGTTGCCGACCTGCGCCGCACCTACCTGTTTCTCAACAGTTCAGGACTGTTGGTTCTTCCTCGGGCTGGACCCTGACACCTCCTGCCTCCCAGAGTACACTCTGTTCCAGCATCCGTCCCCTGGCGGCCCCAGTATCCTGCGTGCCGACTCGGAGGACACCCACGCAGCTGGTCACTGATCGCTCAGGGCTCCCTCCTCTGCACCTCCAGCACTTGGGGGCCTTGGTATAATCTCCTTCCCAGAAACCAGTAGACAGTGCGCCCAGTAGGCCCTTCCTTCCCCCGAGGAGAGCGTCTCAGGCGTGGCGTCTCCCCAGGCGGGGCTGGGCAAGGCGCAGTGGTCTCTTCCATCCTCGCCCGACGTCTGCGTATTCCATCATCTCCCTCCGTCTTCCCAAGACCGCCTTCAGTCTGGTCATGTGCCAGCTCCACGCAGATCCAGCCTTGTGTGCCCTGCCTCTAAGACCCCGTGCCAGGCTGAACTTGCAGCAAGGATGAGGGGTAGGCTTGTGGCAGATTCCCTGCCTGGGCGTTCTGGTGTCCTTGCCTCACTCTTCACCCCCCACTCCGCCTGGTCCCCCGTTTCCCTCTCTCTGTCATCTCTGGCCCAGTCCCTGGCCTCCTCAGCCTCACTCGTGAACCTCACTGAGTCCTGACACCCATCTCCCTAGGTGCCTGTCAAGAGGAGAGGGGAGAGTCTGTCCAGCTCCTCAGTTTCCCTCCACAATAAACCAGAACTGGGATAAATCTGTGTCACATTGTTTGTGGGATCAGGCTCAGCTGTGGGATGGAAACGGGATTGTGGGGCCCTGCCCACACCACTTGACCCTTACGGCACTCTCACGGCCTTCTCCAGCGGGTCCACTTCGATCCATCCCTCCCTCTAGCTGATCTGCTCAACTGGAGGTCAAGGAGGAGAGGTGCTTCCCAACCCTGACATCCCCCACACAACCTAGGGAGTTAGACCCAGAGCAGGCCAGGCTTCTCACCCTAAGCGAGGAGGCGAACTCCTCTTTAAGCCGAGGAAACTGAGGAGTAAAGCAAAGGGCCCGGCCCGCCTCTCACCGTCCAGGGGCCAAGGAGCCTGGGTTCCTGCCAGCAGGCCCCGGTTCTTTTCAAGGAGCGTGGCACTCCCGGGGCGAGGGGAGTGCAGAGTGCAAAAACGGGGCTGGAGTGGCCGGCTCTTTCGTTTTTGTTTATTTTTGAAAAATGGGAAACACACAGAGCAATAATGAATGTTTATAACTCAACCTTTCCCATACATTCAGTAAACACCTGGGCACACTGCTCTGAGCCGGGCCCTACCTCAGGCCCGGGACTCGCAGAGGTGTACAGCAAGGAGTCTGCCCTCCCAGTCCCACAGCCCAGAGCTGACGCTTTGCAACCTTTTTTTTCTGAAAAGCTGTGTGGGGGCCAAGAGGCTCAACCCCAACTCTGCCAGCTGGGTAAGTTGGTCTCTCTAAGCTCACTTTTAAATAAGAGTCCTTGCAGGACAGAGACCATGTGCAAAGATACGCAGGGCCTGGCATGCACTGCTTGGTGAACACGGGCTGTTGAGGTCTGTGTGGCAAGCGGAAGGCTGGGAAGACCCCCACATACGCCCACCTTAGAAATGTGCACACAATCCTTTTGCCCTGTTTATTTTTAACTTTTTTATTTCTCTCCCCTTCCCCCCCCTCACCCCCAGTTGTTTGCTCTCTGTGTCCATTTGCTGTGTGTTCTTCTGTGACCGCTTCTATTCCTATCAGCAGCATCGGAATCTGTGTTTCTTTTTTTCCTTTTTTCTTTTTGTTGCATCATCTTGTGTCAGCTCTCCGTTTGTACGGCGCCATTCTTGGGCAGGCTGCACTTTCTTTCGCAAGGAGCTGGGCAGCTCCTTATGGGGTGCACTCCTTGCGCGTGGGGCTCCCCTACGCGGGGGACACCCCTGCGTGGCATGGCACTCCCTGCATGCATCAGCACTACACATGGCCAGCCCCACACGGGTCAAGGAGGCCCGGGGTTTGAACTGCGGACCTCCCACGTGGTAGGCGGACGCCCTAACCATTGCGCCAAGTCCACTTCCCTTTTTAACTATGTTGACAACACAAGTTTGCACATACCAAAAAGTAAACTTTCGTAACCAGCCCCCAAATCAGGATAAAGCCCTTATCAGTGCTTAAAGCCTCTTTCAAAGCCCCTCCCAGGCACTCTCCCCAACTCTCTGTCCTTTCTTGTGGCAGCTAGGGTGAGTTTCACTTGTGTACTTGATGCAAATAGCAGCATGCAGTAGATATATATATATATATTTTTTTAAAATTAAACATCAGTTGTATTGATACATACTAATAAAGCATACAATTCATCCAAAGTGAACATCAATGGTGTTTGCATAGTTTGCATTCATTACTTCAATCATTATTACAGCATTTTCTTTATTTCAATAATAATGAGCAGACAAGAAAATTCTTCACCTCTGTTTCCCCTGCTATACATAGCTGCTATTTCTGGCTATTTTCGCACAATTATTCATTAAGCAGTTTTATTGAGATATACTCACATACCATACAATCTATCCAGAGTGTATAATCAGTGGCTTTTAGTATAGCCACAATGTTGTGCATTCATCACCACAAAAATTTTAGAACAATTTCATTACTCCAAAAAGAAAAACCCCGCACACCTTCTCATGCCTTCCCCAGCCCTGCGTGACCGTAATCTGATCTCAGCAGCTTATTTTCTTCAGCTCACACTTTGCCCACAGCTTAGGTCACTGGATCTCTGTGGCCCTCTAAAAGCCTGGGCTCTGGTGGGAGGTACCAAAGTCAATGTCAGTTTTTCTTCTTTTTAAGGTTTATTTTATTGACCCCCCCACCACGTTGTTGACACCGGCTGTCTGCTCTGTGTCTGCTCGTTGTGTGCTTGCCGCTTTAGTGTTTTCAGGAGGCACCAGGAGGGAGACACCCAATGGCTCGAGCCACCTCTGCTCCCGCAACGTTAGTTTTTAGGTCACAAGATGGGGGCAGAAAGAGAGGTACGAATCCCCAGGGTGTCCCCCTTTCGTTGGGTCCGTCTTTCCCAATAGCCTCTGACCTTAGTGGAGGATAGAGGAAGGCCGAGGTCCAAACACCTGGAGGCACAGGACCCCAAGGCCTGGGGTCAGGGAGGAGCCTGCTCAGGTCCTCGAAGGGGCGGCTGGGCCTCGGGGTCAGCGCGTCGGGCCGCCGGGCCCAGCCTCTCCCCGCCATCCTCCCGGCCCTGGCCCTCTCAGCCCCAATCCCGCCAACACAGAGCCCGCCCAGCCCTCCCCCACCACCACCCTGGCCCGACAGCATGGGGGTGCCCCAGGCCCTCCCCCCACATCACCCTGGCCTGACAGCATGGGGGTACTGCAGGCCCTGCCCCACCCCACATACCACCCTGGCCTGACAGCATGGGGGTGCCCCAGGCCCTCCTCTCCCCACACCACCCTGGCCCGAGAGCATGGGGGTGCCCCAGGACCTCCTCTCCCCACACCACCCTGGCCCGACAGCATGGGGGTGCCCCAGGACCTCCTCTCCCCACACCACCCTGGCCCGACAGCATGGGGGTGCCCCAGGCCCTGCTTCCCCCCACACCACCCTGGCCCGACAGCATGGGGTGCCCCAGGCCCTCCCCCACACACCACCCTGGCCCGACAGCATGGGGGTGCCCCAGGCCCTCCTCTCCCCACATACCACCCTGGCCGGACAGCATGGGGGTGCCCCAGGCCCTCCCCCCCCCACACCACCCTGGCCCGACAGCATGGGGGTGCCCGAGGCCCTGCCCCCCCCCACACCACCCTGGCCTGACAGCATGGGGGTGCCCCAGGCCCTCCCCCACACACCACCCTGGCCCGACAGCATGGGGGTGCCCCAGGCCCTCCTCTCCCCACACACCACCCTGGCCCGACAGCATGGGGGTGCCCCAGGCCCTGCCCCCACACCACCCTGGCCTGACAGCATGGGGGTGCCCCAGGCCCTGCCCCCACACCACCCTGGCCTGACAGCATGGGGGTGCCCCAGGCCCTGCTTCCCCCCACACCACCCTGGCCCGACAGCATGGGGGTGCCCCAGGCCCTCCCCCCCACACCACCCTGGCCCGACAGCATGGGGGTGCCCCAACCCTCCCCCTCACACCACCCTGGCCCGACAGCATGGGGGTGTCCCAGGTCCTCCCCCCCCACACCACCCTGGCCCGACAGCATGGGGGTGCCCCAGGCCCTCCCCCCCCATACCACCCTGGCCCGACAGCATGGGGGTGCCCCAGGCCCTGCTTCCCCCCCACACCACCCTGGCCTGACAGCATGGGGGTGCCCCAGGCCCTCCTCTCCCCACACACCACCCTGGCCCGACAGCATGGGGGTGCCCCAGGCCCTCCTCTCCCCACACACCACCCTGGCCCGACAGCATGGGGGTGCCCCAGGCCCTCCTCTCCCCACACACCACCCTGGCCCGACAGCATGGGGGGTGCCCGAGGCTCTGCTTCCCCCCACACCACCCTGGCCTGACAGCATGGGGGTGCCCCAGGCCCTCCTCTCCCCACACACCACCCTGGCCCGACAGCATGGGGGTGCCCCAGGCCCTCCTCTCCCCACACACCACCCTGGCCCGACAGCATGGGGGTGCCCCAGGCCCTCCCCCACACACCACCCTGGCCCGACAGCATGGGGGGTGCCCGAGGCTCTGCTTCCCCCCACACCACCCTGGCCCGACAGCATGGGGGTGCCCCAGGCCCTCCTCTCCCCACACACCACCCTGGCCCGACAGCATGGGGGTGCCCCAGGCCCTCCCCCCCCACACCACCCTGGCCCGACAGCATGGGGGTGCCCCAGGCCCTCCTCTCCCCACACACCACCCTGGCCCGACAGCATGGGGGTGCCCCAGGCCCTCCCCCCCCACACCACCCTGGCCCGACAGCATGGGGGTGCCCCAGGCCCTCCTCTCCCCACACACCACCCTGGCCCGAAAGCATGGGGGTGCCCCAGGCCCTCCCCCCCCACACCACCCTGGTCTGACAGCATGGGGTGCCCCAGGCCCTGCTTCCCCCCACACCACCCTGGCCTGACAGCATGGGGGTGCCCCAGGCCCTCCCCCACACACCACCCTGGCCCGACAGCATGGGGGTGCCCCAGGCCCTCCTCTCCCCACACACCACCCTGGCCCGACAGCATGGGGGTGCCCCAGGCCCTGCTTCCCCCCACATCACCCTGGCCCGACAGCATGGGGGTGCCCCAGGCCCTCCTCTCTCCACACACCACCCTGGCCCGACAGCATGGGGGTGCCCCAGGCCCTGCTTCCCCCCACATCACCCTGGCCCGACAGCATGGGGGTGCCCCAGGCCCTTCCCCTCCACACTACCCTGGCCTGACAGCATGGGGGTACCCCAGGCCCTGCTTCCCCCCACATCACCCTGGCCCGACAGCATGGGGGTGCCCCAGGCCCTCCTCTCCCCACACACCACCCTGGCCCGACAGCATGGGGGTGCCCCAGGCCCTCCCCCCCCACACCACCCTGGCCTGACAGCATGGGGGTGCCCCAGGCCCTCCCCCCCCACACCACCCTGGTCTGACAGCATGGGGTGCCCCAGGCCCTGCTTCCCCCCACACCACCCTGGCCTGACAGCATGGGGGTGCCCCAGGCCCTGCTTTCCCCCACACCACCCTGGCCTGACAGCATGGGGGTGCCCCAGGCCCTGCTTCCCCCCACATCACCCTGGCCTGACAGCATGGGGGTGTCCCAGGCCCTCCCCCCCACACCACCCTGGCCTGACAGCATGGGGGTACTGCAGGCCCTGCCCCCCCCACATACCACCCTGGCCTGATAGCATGGGGGTGCCCCAGGCCCTCCCCCCCACACCACCCTGGCCCGACAGCATGGGGTGCCCCAGGCCCTCCCCCCCATACCACCCTGGCCTGACAGCATGGGGGTGCCCCAGGCCCTCCCCCCCACACACACCACCCTGGCCCGACAGCATGGGGGGTGCCCCAGGCCCTGCTTCCTCCACACCACCCTGGCCTGACAGCATGGGGGTGCCCCAGGCCCTTTGGCCTCCGCCACAGAGGGCTTCCAGTTCCTCTCCCTCTTTTAGAGCCAAGAGCTCAACCAGGGGCCTGGAGGCAGCACGGAAGCAGAGCTCAGCACGGCTGGGGGCCTCTTGCTTGCCCCCACGGTGGGGCCCTTGGGCAGGACTACCTCCTTCAATAGCCACCTGAAGAGACAGCAAGCCAAACAGTTTGCACACCGATTTATTTTGGAGGAACACCTTGGGGCTCGATGAGGGAGAGGCTTGTGGTGGAGAAAAGGGAGCGGAGCAAAGAGGCAAAGGAGCACGCAAGGAAGAAGAGAGCAGGACACGCAGGCTGGGGCCCTGATGGGAAATCTCCAGAAAACTCTGGAGAGGGGCCCATGGAAAAGGTCTGAGTAGGAATCGGGGTGTTGGGTGGTGTCGGCCAAGAGGGCTCGGGTTAGGTCCCTGCAGGGAGGCAGGGAGGGCCGGGGTGAGGGCTGGAAGTTGTCCTGGCTGAGCCCAGGTGGGAGTCAAGAGGGTGGCATTTGACTCAAAAGGTCGCTGCAGTCACTCTAAGGATTATAGATAGCTCTGCTCCAAGGGTCGTTGCAGAGGTCCAGGAAGCAGCATCGGGAGGAGATCCAGAAGCCAAACACAGGAGAGGAGTGAGTATATGAGCAGTCCTTCATCTTCTCCTTGTGGCGGCAGTCACTCACCATGATGTCAACTTTACTGCCTGGGGAGCAGGGTGCGCCAGTGATGGGGCGTCTCCAGGCAGGGGCCTGGATCCCCTCAGCCTCCCTCCACGCAGGCTCACATCACCACCCCCACCCCCTGCCCCTCACCCCCCGAAAGGAAGAGGTGCCTGGAATCGGGCAGGGGTCGGGGTGCTCAGTGAGTCTCCAGCCATGGAACAGCTGGTTCCCCACAGAAGGCTGTGGGGAGAGAGCCACTCGGAATGCGGTGACGGCTGCTGGGGACAGAAGTGACACTTGAGGAGTGAGGTGGGAGAACCAGCCCCCGGGAACATGTGAGAAAAGGAAGATGGCTTGGAAGGTCGATGGCAGAGAGGAGGTGTTATTTATTTTTTATGAGTCAAAAGTAGAAGCATAATATGATTATCTGTTTTTAGATATCTAGAAGAAGAAGAAAATCTTCGTGCCCATGCCCAGGAAGTCAGATACAGGGACGTTCACTGCTGTCCTGCTTGAGAGAGTGACCAACTGGAAAGGACTTCAGTACCCTCCGCAGGGGGCTGCCCTGCTGGCCGGGCCGGGCCCAGGTCACAGAGTGCTGTGCAGGAGGTCCAGGGAACAAAGGGGGCTGTTCACAACTGATAGGGAACACTGCCGTTAGGTCCAATAAACAAACGCAGGACAGTGCTAACAAGGGCTTGCTACTGTTTTGGGGGGCATGGAGGAAGAGGCGAACACGGAGTAAACAACACATTTACATAGGCTGGATGCACAGCAGATCATTCAAAGGATAATCAAGAAACTAAAAAGAGTAGGTATGTGCTGGCACACATGGGAGCTAGACGAATTGGGGGCAGTAGGAAGGAGACTCTTCTTTGCCACCCTTGTATACACTTTAGTATTTGAACTGTATCTATGTATCTGCAACTTAGGAAGCATGATGAAGGAGTTGAACGAAGTCAGCCTTGTGCAGAGGGTTCTAAGAGCACAACTCTGAGCCTCTACAAATCCTGCTCCGCCTCTTGAGATGTGAGCAGGATTTTGAACCTTTCTGCATCTCTGCCTCCTCATCTGCAAAATGGAGACGATAACAATAATACCGACCTCAGAGGTTGTTAAGAGCTTAAAACAGTGCCTGGCGCCTAGCGGTATGTGTGTTAACTTCCAGGTGGGAGGATCAGGTGGGAGAGCAGGCCTGAGGAACAAGGAGATGGACAGAGAAGTCCAGAGGACAACTTGACTTACAGAACATTTGGCCTGGACGTTCAGATTCGGGGGGAAGCAGTATGTGGCTGCTGGTTGAAGCCACTCCAGGGAGAGTGTATGAAGTGGGAAGACAGCTAAGGACCAAACGTAACGAGCATGGCCAGCTCAGGGCAGTGAGGAGGGTGCATTGAGCAGCAGGCTGAGGAGGGGAGCGGGGTGGAAGTGGAGACAGGGAGTGGCTCTAAAGAAAAAGTGAAAGAAAGCAATGAACTATTATCTTTGGGTTCCCGGAACAAGACTTGGGGTGAAGCCTAGGAGGCTGGCAGATGGTTTGGAAGAGGCTGGGCCCACAGTGAGAGCAGGCAACTTACTGTTCTTTATGTGGAGAGTGATGCAGCTGCTGCCCCATGGGACCAGGCAGATGTCAGATCCCAGGAGGCACCCCAACTCCTTGGTCTCAAAGAGGCATCGATAGCAGCGCAGGTATTTGGGGGGCTGGAGTGGGTGGAGGTATCCCTGATTGGCAATAATCTTACCTAGAAGACAGAAGAGCACTGACCCAAACCCCTGCCTACCTGATTCCAGGCTGGTCAACCCCTACCTCTCCTTCTCAGAAAACTATGTTATCAGCGATTGTTTAAAGTCATTGGGTTTAGCCTTTCATCAGAAGCTTAATTCATTAAAATCGCTTCGGTTCTCCATTCTCTTCTTATACCACCAGAAACAAGGCCATCCATCCATCCATCCATCCATTCATTCATGTTCTTGAGAGCCAATATGTACCCAGCATTCCGCAAGCCACTAAGTTCGCAGGTTAGGCTGAGGCAGCCCATTCCAGCTTTGGGCATCCCTGCAGGGACGGCTCTTCCTCTGTGACTTGGTTTTCCAGTTCCTTCCCATCCTGGTCACTCTCATTTGAGCATGCTGTCTTGATCTGATATTCAGAAGTGAAAACAAGAGCACACACCAAAGCAGGAAGAGTTTCTGCCTCTCACAGACTGGAGGCTTCTATGCCAAACTCTTGGTTTCGTTGGTGCCATCACTAGACTGGCTCATATTAAACTGTGTCAGCTAAAACCTCCATTTTCTGTTCCTCCTCCCCGACTACACGTCTATACACCTCCCCCTCTGGTCGCAGGCCCAGTCCACGCTTCGGCGAGTCCCCAGGACCCCGCAGAGCCCTTGGTGTACAGCAGGGCTGAGCAAACACTCCAAGTCCTGTTTCTAGGCGCAGGTGGTTTGCGGCCAAATGAAGAGCCGTCACGCTGGGTTCAGTCTTGTTCTGCCCTGCGGGACCTGGTTCTGTCCCCTGGCACCTTCTCCAACCCTCCCTATTCCGCTTTGAAGAGATCCCTAGTCGGGCAACACTGTCGAGACAGCCCTGGGACAGGCCCTGACCTCTCCCTCAGGGCGAGCATCAGCAGCCCCAGGCGGTGGTCCGCCAAGTCCACGCCTCTCCTGCCCGGGTTTACCTGAGTGTCCTGGGCGGATGCACCCAGTCACCTGGCGTCTGTGGATTTCCCCATGCAGCAGGCCAGGAAGCCCCTGTGACCCCCCGGAGCCACTTACCGAGCACCGAGCTCGTGGTGACCAGCACTAGCAAGGAGGGCAGGCGCAGGGCGCGGGGGGTGCTGCAGAGGCCGAGCCCCAGGCCCCGGCGACTTTCAGGGCCTGCCATGAGACACGTCTGCCCACCGGCCCCCAGGGTGGTCTTATATTGGTGGGAGAGAGGTGGCCAAGAGGAAGGAGAGAGGCAACACTGACCTGCGGTGGAACCAGTGCCAGGACAGCCAGAGGCTCAGGGCGTCCCCACCCACAGACCCCGAGGCCTGACATCCGGCTGAGGGGCGGGGGCCCAGCACCGCGGAAACGAGGAGGGAACTTTCTTTCATAGCAATTCAACAGACATTGACTGAATCGTGGTCTCGGATGATGAGAATACAACCATGTGCCAAATCCCATACTCTAGGGGAGGGAGAGTGCTGCCAGGGGAGCACCAGGGCACTGGAAACCGCTGACCAAAGGGATGTCACAGAGACCGCTGTCAGGTTTCCGACTCTAGAAGGTCGCTGTGGCTGCGGAGGCCGGGAAACGAGTTGGGCAGCTATTCCCGAGTCTAGTCAGGAGATGGCAGCCTGGCCTAGCAGGATGGTGGGGAAGCGGTGACTAAACCTGAGATAAATTTAGAAGGAAGACGGGACAGATTTGGTGTCACTCTGGATGTGGGGTGAGAGAAGAGGGGACAGGCTTGCACAAGGGGCTGGTGGTGGGGAAACTGTGCCACTGTCAGAAATCCAGAAGCAAGGACCCCCGGCCCCCAGTGACCCGCGCCTCCGCTGGGTGCCCGCCTGGGGCTCCGGCACGCAGCGCCTCCCCCGCCTTCCGCCCCAGCTCCGTGGGTCGGGTGTCGCTCCCACCGCCCCGGCACCGCGCGTTCGCTCTCCGCGCCTCGCTGCGCCTCAGAGCGCCCCGGAGGGCGCGGGGGCGAGCCCTGGCCAAGAAGGAAGGAACCCGGGACTCCTCGCTCCGCCGGGCCGGGGAGCCGGGCCCCCACCGCCCCCCGCCATCCCCTAGGGCAGGCGCAGCTCCCAGAGGGGGCGCTCGGGGGAGCCCGCGTGGCCTGGGCCTGCGCCGCCGCCACCCCGAGGGCCGGTGGGCACGGCAGCCCCTGCCCCAGGGCGGGGGGTGCCTCCGGTGTCCGGGGAGCGAGGATGGCGCGCGGGGCGGACCCGGCGAGGCGGCAGGGGAGGGAGAAGACACGAAGGTGGCGCCCTGCGCCCTGCGCCCTGCGCCCTGCGCCCTGCGCCCTGCGCCCTGCGCCCGCCGGGGTCTGGGTCTGAGCGAATCCTCGGCTGTCCTGGAGAAGAGTCAGGGGCGCGGAAAACCGGGGTGGCGCCTGGGCAACGGCCGCGCGGGCAGAGGCGGGCGCCCCTAGACGAGGGCCGGGGCGGGCGCGGGCACGTGGCGGCGCCCTCCGAGGCCCTCCCGAGCGGGGCCGAGCCCTGCGGGCTGCGGAGCCGGGCGGCTCCCGGGGCGCGGTGGTCCCCAGCGCGCGGGCCCGGCTGGGCCAGGCTTTCTGGGAGGGAGCACGGCCGCGGAGTCGTCTATCCCGCCCGTTTTGTCCACTCGGCAGTAAGTCTGGTTGTCGGGGTGGCAGGTCGGATGAAGACTATCCTGGGGTGCAAGGCGGGCCGTTGGAACGGTAACGCCGCGGAGGGTCCGCGCCGGGCACCCCGCCCCCGGGACGGGAGGTCCCCGAGAGTCCCCGCGGTGCTGAAGCAAAGCGGGTGGGCTGGGCTGCAAGCGCCACGGCCAGGGGGCCACAGGCGATCTGGCCCCATGAGAGAAGGGGGGTCTCTAACCCTAATAAATGGATGAAAGGACAAGCGACTGGCTTCCCCGAGGGGCCGGCGGGCTGGTTGGAGAAGGCCCAGGGCCGCCAGGGCTGCACGGCCGCGCGCCTCCCACCCTGTTGCTCGCTAGGATAGCAGAGGGGAAGGCGCCCAGGAGCAGCTCTCCACCTGCCCTCTGCGGAGATGGAGCTGTCTGGAGCTGGGCCCCCTCCCCTCCTCGGACCCCCAACTTCAGGTGTGCTCTCAGCTGACGAGGGCCCCCGTCAGGAGCTGGCGGGCTGGGGCAGGAGTCTCGGCCTGGGCTCCCCAGAGGAGCTCCCCGCCGGGGCATGAACGACCCAGGGCCCCACCAAGAACCCTTGAGGGCGTCAGGACATTGTGGCCACGCCAACGGCCCGTTCAGAACAGGGCCCAGGGTGGGAGGCCTGGGCACAGGGGTGGGCGTCATTGGAAAAGAGAAGCTTCCAAGTGACGGTGACTGGGCAACAAACCGACGGGCAGAAGGACTCCTGCCGTTCTGTGAGGTCCAAAGACCAGAAATAGGAAGGAAGTTACCAGTTTTCCCAGATTCAACTAAGACTGTTCTTTCCACAAAGCTCTTTAAAATGCAGTGTGGCTCTGGGAGCCTGGGAGCCTGGGAGCCCGTGGCACTGGCTTTCCGTCCCTGGCAGGCCCTGTGTTTGTTGAACTGCGAAAGGATGTGAGGAGAGGTGTGATGACAGGCAGAGGGGGCCCAAGGTTTGCTGTGCAAGACATGGGAGCAGCCCATTCCTCACTCCCCACGGGAAAAACAGAGCAAGGAAAACTGGGGTCCTGATGATGGACCCAGGAAGGTTGGACCTGGAAACCAGTAGAGGAGCTGAGCAGGCGAAACCGGGTGCAAGCAAGTGTGCTGTGAGTTTTAAGTAAGAGTGGGCAACTGTGGGCTCCTTGGGTGCCTTGGACCTGCAGGAGGATTGAGGAAGGAAGAGGCGGGGAGGCTGGCGGGAGGCTGCGCAGTGGTGGAGAGAATGCCAGGCACGCCAGGGGCCGGCAGGCTTGGTGGGCCTCTGCCTGAGGCTGGCCCCAGGTGACGGCCAAGGGCCCGGGGAACAGCACAGAAGGGCACAGCTGTCGAGGTGGGGTGGCCCCGACCACAGCTCTCCCTGGCTTGCTAGACACCTGGGAAGTCACACATTAACCAGCTGCTACAAAAAATACCTTTTTATTAAGTATTAGGAATGGTCTATTCACTTAATGCAGGGTGTGTTGGGAGGGGGTACTACTGGACGGATGAGGGGAAACGTGCAAGAGGAAGAGGGAGAAGTGGGACGCGCCCGCTTCTGCCAACTAAAAACAGCAACGCAAACAAGAGGGTCCTTCCTCGGGCCCCGCCCACCCGTTCCTCCAGAAGGAGTCCCAGCATGGTCCCTAGAGGTGCCAGGGCATCTGGAAGTTCTGGGCCGGGAGTGGGGTGCAGTGGGTGGCCTCAAAGTTGTGCAGATGCTTCCGAGCCTGAGGAGAGAGGCCGGGGCGGGTGAGGAGCACAACGCCACGGGCGCGGCAGCAGCTGCCGGCCCCCTCCCGGCCCCCCCACCCTCGAGCCCGCTGCTCGGCCAGTGCCTCCATCCCCCGTCCCAGAGGCCGACACGGGTCCCCCGGGCAATTCAGACGCCCCTCCGCTCACCAGAAACAGAGCCAGCTGCCGCCTCCCGTCCGCACTCATGTCTTCCCCTGCGGAGAGAGCGTTCCAGCGCAGGCTCCCGCCGCGGCCCCCCGCCCGCCCGCCACGGCCCCCTCTGCTGCCCCAGGGCCTCTTACCCACGCTCCAGGGGAAGTCAGGCCCATGCTCGGCCTGGTAGGAGCGGAGGACAGACAGGCACCAGTCCTCCTCCACCTCCCATCGGCTGTAAATCGAGGCTGGTCAGGGGAGAGAGGGAGCCGTCAGCAGCCCGGCCTTCCTGGACCCCCCCAGAGGCCTCGCCGGCTCCCCTCTGACCTTCCTCCAGCTGCGAGGAGGCCTCCAGCCACTGCCTCACCACCTGGACTCCGTCCTCGGCCATCACGCGGGGATACCTAGAGGCAGCCCAGGGAGCAGTCAGGACGGGGTCTCCCCACTCCTGCCCCGAGCCGCGGCCGCTGGGCACCCGCACGCGCGTGCGCGCACACCCTGGCTCTCACCGATGCTGCAGCAGCTTCAGCAGGAGGTCGTTGCCTCGGTTGGACATGATGTCCTCAGGAGTCCTGGGGGGACAGGAAGGCCCACTGGAGGGACTGGAGGCTGGGAGGAGGCTCTGGACCCCCGGGTTTCCGGTGGGCACAGGTGGGAGGGCAGGGATCCCCGGGCGCTCACGTGGTGGTGATGATCTCGTCCTTCGTTCTCCGGATCAGCAGCACCGGGCCCTGGAACCTTCCGAGGGGACAGAGTTGGGGGGGAGGGCGCACTCAGAGGGAGCGGGGTTCCCTCCCCTGCAGGCTGACACCTGGGAAGGGATCTGCTCAAAGCCTGGGCAAGCGTTAACCCTCTGGTTGCCAGAGCACAGGGACGTCCGGGATCCCAGGGGAGGGTTTAGGCCACCTGGGGTAGAGGAGGGTCACTTGGGGTGTGGGCCGTGACCGGCGGCCAACTTGCACCTTTGGGCTAAGTTCCGCAGGGCGGGGCGCCGGCCCGCCTCACCTGCACAGCTGCTGCGCGTTGTTCAGATTGAGATGCTGTCTCACTGTCCCGGTCACCAGGCCCCCTACAGTGAGAGGAAGTGACGGCAGGTCAGAGGTGAAGTCTCTGTCAGCGGAACGGTGCCCACTGCTCCCGCCGGGAGAACGGAGCCGCCCCGGGGAAAGGGAACCGCCTGCACTCAGGACACCCCCAGGTCCAGCCCCCGACCCCCCCGCCGCGGGGCAGGCCGGGAGCCGCACTCACTCCAGCTATCCGGCATGACCTTCAAGGCCAAGGGCACCAGGTCATCGAAGGAGGCGTCCAGGACCACGGCACTGATGTCTGGGTAGGACATGGCTGCCCACGTGGCTGGGAGCAGGCCGGGTGAAGGGCTGAGGACGAGGGGCTCCTGGCCCCTCCTGCCCCGCCCCCTGGTCCTGCAGCCACCCCTCCCTCCCCCCAGCTCGTCCTCAGGTCTCTGCTCAAGCCGTCCCTGCACTCGGCGGGCACCGCCTGGAGAGGACGGAGAGAGCAGCTCCCGGAGGAGACCCTCACTCTCCCTCGTCTCCCCACCCACGACTCTGGGCTACTTCTGTTGAAGGATCAGGCACGAGGGTGGAAGGAAATGCCAGGTGTGCCAGAGACAGCCGTCCCCAGGCCCCCAGAGCACTCGCCTCTGTCTCGCCGCAGGGTCCCAACCCCACTCCCGAGCCTCCAGGGCACTGCCCCCCTTCCTGGGGGTGGGGAAGGGCGTGGGGAGGGGGCGGGCCGGTACCCGTGAAGCCGCCGATGGACCAGGCGTAGAGGACGATGTCCTGGGGCTGGAAGCCCAGGCGGTGGATGGCGAACTGGATGACCACGTCCATGGCGTTGGCCTCGTTCTGCGGGAACGGCACCCCCTGCAGCAGGGGCGGTGGTGCAGCGTCAGCGCCCAAGGCCGGTGCGCCCACCCCCTCCCTGCACCCAGCGGTAGGGCGTCAGCACCCAAGGCCGGCGCCCACCCCCTCCCTGAGCCTGGCGGCTTGGCCTCAGCGCCCAAGGCCGGCGCCCACCCCCTCCCTGCAGCAGGGGCAGTGGCGGGGCCTCAGCACCCAAGGCCGGAGCACCCACCCCCTCCCTGCGCCCGGCGGCGGGGCCTCAGCGCCCAAGGCTGGGGCCCACCCCCTCCCTGCGCCCCGCAGCGGGGCCTCAGCGCCCAAGGCCAGGGCCCACCCCCACTGCCCTCCCAGTGCCACAGGCCCTTCCTGCAGCCACCAGCATCAGAGCGGGAGAAGAAAAGGGCGTGGACGGCGCACTTCCTCCAGAAAACACATTTAGAACCAGACCCACTTCAGACCTCCTGCCCCACACGCCTCCGGGGCCGCGGCTCCCGAAGCCTCTCCCCTCCGCACCCTGGTCACGGGGGGAGGCCCCCACGTAAATAGACACCCCCTTCCCTCCTCTCTCCAGGCAGACCAGAGCAAGACAAGCCCTATTTCAGGAGAACGGAGGGATTCCAGAGAGGGTCTCACCGTGCTCCCGGCAAAGCCGGGGTGATTCCAGCCCAGGACTGAGTATCCAGCTGCAACACGGGGGGAGGCGGAGTGAGGCCTCGTGGCCACCCGCCCCCACCCTGGGGGAAGGAGAAGGACCAGGGGGCACCCCAGCTTCAGTGCGCTCAGAGCCCAGCTTAATACCAAGCTCTCCCAGAAGTGGGGAGCAGAGGGACAGGGCGTGGCTGCGAGTGCGCGTGGGAGACAGAACGGAGGAGCGGGCGAGGGGCAGAGCCTAGGGGAGGGGCTACGATGGTCTGAGCTCCTGGGCAGTGGGTTTCTCCCCAAGGCGAGGTGCTCAAGCCTCACCCAGGGAAAGCGGAGGACCCAGCAGGGTGGGAGGGCGGAGATGCTGCGTTCTGGGGGCAAGGGGGGGGGGAAGGGGCCTGGGGCAGGGCCTACCTTCCAGCGGTGTGGAGACGCAGCCCACCTCGTAGAACCCTGCGTTCCCCTCGCAGCAGATCACCTGGGGAGGGGGTGGGCCAGAGCCCGGGACAAGCTCAGCAGGGCCTAACAATCCTCCAGGCAGGGAGGGCAGCCCCCAAGGGGCAGGGCAGAGGCACAGAAACTTCTCATTCCCCGGGGTCCACAGAAATGCTACGCAGGGCGGGGCGCGCAGGCTGGGCCTCGGTCCTGGAGGAAGGGCGCTGCCGGGAGCTGACCTGCCAGGCCGCCCGGCCCGGGCCCCTCTGCTGGGACCGCGGATCGTTTCCCTTTTGTAACTCCTACTTTGTTCGTCTCTGTTCCTACACCAAGAGGTCTCTGGGGGGGCGCTGACTGCCAGGGCTACTGTAGAACTGGGGTCCCGGAAGCTCCGCTGCCCTCCAGACTCCGCCCCAGGGCGCCCTGCTCCCTCTCACCAGCTTCTGTCCCTGGGGCTCGGCCGTCCCCCGCCGGTCCACAAACATCGTGTCGATCTCGTTGGCGTCACAGGCCAGCAGCTTTGCCCGGCGCCCGTTGTACTGGTGGGGGAAATGCAACGGCCTGCCGGTCGCAGGGGACAGGAGGGCCACACCCCATGGGGTGGGGGCGCACGGGGCAGGGGAGGGGGCGCGCGGGCGGGGGGCCTCACCTCCTCCACCAGCCGGGCCTGGCCCTGCAGCAGCACGGGCATGAGTGCCTTCTGGAGCAGGTACACGGAGCCTGGGTACAGCATGCGGCGCCCCAGCGTGTGCGCCACCAGGTAGCTGCGGGGAGCTCGGGGTTAGGGGCCCCAGCCCCGGGGGGCCGGGGGGCCTCCCATCTGCAGGCGCTGGGGCCTGCTGTACCCTTGGCCTCCAGAGCTCTGCTTTCCTCTTACAGGACTTAATCTTTGAACTTTTTTTTTTTTTTCACCGCAACCTTTGCAAGATACAAATTTTATATAGTGGCCGACTGCACGCATATGTATATATAGTGCTGAAGTGAAAGTTTTATGAGATTACATTTTCTGTATACAACAAATAATAAAATCAAATGTGTTATTGTCAACGTATAAATGCAGCATATTAAAAGTCCCTCAAATAAACAATACTTGTAAAAAAAAAAAAAACAATGGTTGTGTTTCAAAGAATTGACTTCAAGATTCACTCATGGGTCAAGATGTGTAACGTGAATACCACACACCAGACTGCAGCCGCCCTCGGGACAGGGCCTGGCTGTTTGGTTGCCTGCGGTATCCCCAATACCCGCCACGTCGTGGGTGCCCAGAGCCTGGCGCAGGCTAAGGGCTTCGTAAGTATTTGCTGGACAGGTGTACTCGTCTAGACAGACAGCACGCCGCAGGCGCTGCTTCGGAAAAGGATGATGAGCCAGCTCGTCCCCCAAACAGCCCTGTGCAAGCCCGCCCGGCGTCCCCCTCCCGACCCAATGCGGCTCGCCCCTCGGCTCCGTCAGCACGGTCAACCCGTCCACGCCGCCCCTGGTGTCCTGGAGCCCGCCCGCTACCCTGCATGAGAGGTTCCCACCACCTGCTCCACCGAAGACACGGATGGGCGCCGCTGACATTCCCGACACCACCCGGGCCCGCAACTAAGGGAACGTGGGCTCCACCACATACTCTGGGGGCCAGGCCAGGCGGGAGCCCTGCAGGCATGTCGCCACACTTCACCGCAACAGCCCTCTAGGCCGCAGGTTGCTCACTCGGGCAGAAACCCAGGCGGGAGGGGCCTGGAGCTCGACGTGGGAGGACCAGCAGCCCCGGGCCAGGGCGGCACGCGGCTGAGGACACCTGCTCCCGTGCAGCCCAGGGCCCTCCCTCTCAGCCCCTAGAACCAGCTTTGAACAGGACAGGGCTTCCACCTCGGGGCGGGAAGGTTCTGGTAGGAGGTGGTGGTGGCAGCACAACACTGCCAGCGTGACTAACGGCACTGAACTGCATACTTGAAGGGGGTTAAAATGGGAAACGTTACGTTGCAGATGTTACCACAATTTCTTAAAAAAAGGGCATTCACATCAGACAATACTGTTCAGTATTGCGGCTCTTCCTGCAGGCCCGGGGGGCTCTGGACCTCTCCCAGCCTCTTTCCTTTGCACATAACTGGGTGAGAACAACTGTCCTGCCGACGACGTACATGCTGTGCGGGCACGTGCCCACGCCCTTGCCCATGAGCCCACGCCCTTGCCCAAGTGCCGGCGCCTTGCCCACGTGCCTGCGCCTTGGTCCCCGTGCCTGCGCCCTTGGCCCCTGTGCCCATGCCCTTGCCCACGTGCCCGCGCCTTGCCCACGTGCCCACGCCCTTGCTCCCGTGCCTGCGCCCATGCCCCCGTGCCCGCACCCGTGCCTACGTGCCCACGCCTGGCCCCTGTGCCCGCGCCTTGCCCACGTGCCCGTGCCCATGCCCACGTGCCCACGCCTGGCCCCCGTGCCCGTACCCGTGCCCCCGTGCCGCGCCTTGCCCCCGTGCCCACGTGCCCGCACCCGTGCCCCCGTGTCCACGCCTCGCCACCTGCCCCCACCCCAGCCGGCCGCCATCCCTTCCCACCTGGTGATCTGACAGGGCAGCTTCTTGACCCTGCTGAGGAGGGTGTCCGCGGCCCCGCGGTGCAGGGGCTCTGGGCGCAGCAGGGCCACCCCCGAGCGGGAAGGGCCCCCTCGGGACTCCTTGCTGAGGAAGGGAAAGACGCAGGGAGGTGGGGTCAGGACAGCAGCCGGAGCCTGACACCCGGAGGACAGTGGGGTCGGGGAACGAGGAGCCGGCCGAGGGACGAGGCTAGAGGCTCGGGCCGGCGGGCAGCAGGGGTGCGGGACAGGGTGGGGAGGGGCGGGAGAGTTCCAGGGCGCGAGTGCAGAGGCGCGGCCTCACCGGCTGCTGGGCTCTTCCCAGTGGAAGTCCACCGGCCAGCTCCTGAAGTCAAAGTTGTAGCAGGCGAGCTGCCTCTGGGGAGGGCGCGGAGAGAGAGGGTAGGGGGGAGCGGGAACTGAGTAGTCGGGGAGGCCCACGGACCCCCCTCAGCACCGCTGCCGTCCAGTGTGCCGGCCCCACCCATCAGGGGTGACCAAGCAGAGGTCACCACCCTCCCCAGCCACGTGAGAAAGCTCTGCCGTGGCCAGAAAAACCAGGCAAGGAAGCGGTCCCATTAGGTCTAGGTGAGCAGACTAACACTCCGCGCTCCTCCAAAACCCTCCAGCTGACCACCCTGCGAGGGCAGCTGGAGGTGCTGGAGATGAAGGACGGGTGGGCTGGGGGCTGGGGTGGGCAGCCCTGCTGTGCCTGGGTCCCTTACAGGTGCTGCGGTGGAGGGCTGGGACCAAGGGTCCCAAGGTGGGGCGAGGATGAGAGGTGGGAGAGCCACGCCCACAGTGGGCCCCCATGACGCTCTCCCCGCCCCCTCCACGCGGCAGCCCTGGGCCCGAGCTGCCACACAGGCGCCCGCGCCCCCGGGAGCCCCTGCGCCCTCGTGAGGGCAGCAGGGCAGTGCCCGCGCTCCCGCGTCCCTCCCCGTCCCCGGACTCCCGGCTCCCTATCATGAGGGTGGTTCTCATTTTCTGCCAGACAAAATTTTTGACGGTTTCAAAAATAACTTGACCGAGAGAGCGAGCGAGCAATAGAAAAACTGTTCAAAAGTAAAAATGGCAAACCAGAACAGAAGGAAGAAGGCCGTGTTTCAGGCAGGTTTGGCACAGACCTGCACTTGAACCCAGACTCGGCCACTCCCAGCTCTGTGGCCCACTTAGCCTCTCTCTGCCTCCGTTTCCTCTGGTCTAGGTGGGAGCAGGGAGGCCATCTCACACCATTGCGGCGAGGACCGCGGACAGCCTGGGACGTGGCGTGGCACGGAGCATCATCACGCAGCTCCATAAACGGTGGCGTGGAGCGCCCAGTGACGGGAGACGGCTATCCTATGTGTTTGATCCCAGAAACCCCCTCAGGACAGGAAAGAGCTTTATGGGGGCCCCCAGCACCTTCTCAAAGACAATCTCGCTCCAGCGCCAGCTGGCCTGGCACAACTCCAAGGGCACAGCGGCCCGGCTTTCCTCCCCGCTGTGCTCCCAGGCACAGGAGTGGACACACCTGTCCATCTCGTGCCCTCCCTGAACAAGCTGAGCACGGCATTTCTACAGAGTTACCGTGACAGAGAGAAAGCTCCCATGGGAGAAACATTCCTTTCTACGTTTAGACAACTCTTGTGAATGGAGGGTGGCAGGGTGGAAGATTGTTCTACAGAACCTTCAATCAGAAGTAGAAAAATTCCTCGGGTGGACAGTTCCTTTATAGAAGGGAGAAGGGATACAGCAACGTGCAAGCAAGCGCTCTGGGCAGTGGGTGGCAAAACACACCTCCTCCTGGCCGAGCCGGTGCCTGGTGCCCTGGGAGGCGGCTGCGAAAGCTGCTGCCAGGGCACCTGTGGGCACCTCTCCCAGAGCCTCTCACCTTGTTCTCCACGGACTGGTTCCTGTGTGTTGCTTCCAAGATAGTGATGAACTGCCGGTACTGGGGGTTGGTCCAGCGGCCAATGCCTGGCAGGAGGGGGAAAGGAACGGTGCTGGGAAAGCCGGGAAGCAGGATGCCCATGTTTTAGGAGGAGAACAGGGGGTGTGGGCAAAGAGAAGTGAGAGAAAAAGGACCTGAGGGCCTGGGACCTGGGGAAACAGGAGACCCTCTTCCTCCAGTCAGGGACTGGCCCACAGGGTCCCCCGCCTGCCAGCCTCTTCAGGCTGTTTCTTTGGACTCCCAGCCTTCCACCTTCCAGAATGTTCCTGCGCCCCAGCTTACAGTCACATGGCTCTACCATGCTTTGCTAACATCAGATTTCCCTTCCTTTCACCACCTCCCTCCTCTGATGTTTGCGTTGTATAATCACTGGTCTTCAACCCCTTGAAAAGGGGTTTCACAGTCTCTCGCTCTTGCCCGCAATTGCTTCCTTGTTGAATCCAAGCACCCTTGCTCAGTCCGCATTCTCTTCGGCTGTGCTGCTCCACACTTCCCGGCATCCTCGGAAGCTGCCTGGACCACTGGGCCCTCCCCTGCCTCCTTTCCACCGCCCTCAGGCTTAGCTCCTTTCCTCTCGCCATTCGCCCCTTGATGACCAATCTCCCTTCCCTCCACTGCCGAGGAGCCGCAAATCCTGACTTCTCTCCTCCCTCGCCCTGGCGGGTGTCACGTGCCGGGCCACGTCCTACACCCGGGAGACCCTGTAGGCAACGAGGACCCCACGATCCCGGCCCCCTCAGAGGCGGCATGTTGGTGGGGGTGGGACGAGCCAATAAACAACCATGAGAGGATAATGAAAGAAAATACAACCAGAGCGAACAAGAACGCTGCACCGTCAAGGGCAGAGCCCAAACGCCATGCTGAGAAAATGAAGCCAGCTGCGGAATGACTTCTATGAATCGATGCCATTCACGCCAAAATGGAAAACACGCAAACTAATGCTAGATAGTGTTTATAGATGCTTAGTGTGTTTTGTAGGTTGTAAAATGCCTATTTTTTTTCACACTTGCAAACTTTTGAGATCAGCATGAGTTTTACAATTGATGGCAGCTTAGATTCCATGAAATCATGGTCGCATTCCAAAAAAGTACTTTTTAAAAAGTAGAAAAATATGGACAAGAAAAAAAAAGAAACCGAGTAGGGGGAGCTGATTTTAGAGGGGGTGGTCAGGGGAGGCCTCTCTGAGGAGGGGGCCCAGCCCCTCACAGTTGGGGGGCTCAAGGCTGCAGGCAGAGGGTGCTCAGCCTGGGCGGACCCAAGCGCGCCCACCTAGCCCCGACCTCACGGCCACCGCTCTACGCTCCCCTCACCTGGCTCTCATCATACGCATCCACCAGGGCCAATGATTTGTTTTGTCTCTTTCTGTTTTTAATTGTAAGCTATAACATGCGTACATAAAACATACATTTGCAATAAAAAATTCAAAGCAACCATTCAAGGGACTGCCACTCAGATCAAGAGTGAGGACAAAGCCACCGCCCCGGGGGCCCCCTCATCCTATCCCCTCCTCCTGCACCACCCTCCACCACAATCACTCTTCTGACCTTCAAGATAACTATGCCCTTGAATTTCTTCAGGGCTTCACAACTTACATTTGCTTGTTTAGTGGTCAGATATGGAACCCCGGACCTCGTATGTGGGAAGCCGGCGCTAAACCGCAGAGCCACATCGGCTCCCCTGAGTTGGTTTTTCATTTGTTTGCTTGTTTTTTTTTTTCAGGAGGCACTGGGAACTAAACCCAAGACCTCCTCAGTGGGAAGCAGGCACTCAACCGCTTGAGTCACATCCGCTTCCATTTGTGCCCCTTTGGAACTTTAGATAAACGGAAACATACTGCCTAAGTTATTTTGTGGCCTGCTTCTTTTCTAACATTGCGTTTGTGAGATCTGTCTGCTTTGGTGGGTGCAGCTATAGTCTGTTCATTGGCAATGTTGTAGAGTATTCTGTCGTTTATGACCATACCACATAATACATTTACCCAGCCTCCTATTCATGTGGCCATTCGGAGTGGTTTCCGGATTAAGGTTATCACAAACAGTGCTGTACGCTGTATTCTCAGACGTACCTATTTTTCACACGTGTGCAGGAGTTTCTCTGGTATACAAAGTTGTAAGAGTAGAACTGTTGGGTTGGAGAGCACACGTATCCTTTCTAGACAATGGCAAACTTTTCTGTTAATTATTTTTCTCATATTTACAACTAATGCCCTTTAAGGAAAAGACCACACCTTAGACCGCTCTCAGTTATAACCCCTCGGGGCCTAGAACCAAAAACTGCGTTTGCTGGCGGTACTGAATACCTGCTTCCCGGAGCCCCTCCACCTATCCACCTACCTCGGAGGCAGGCCACGCCCGCCAGCAGCAGCAGCAGCGTCCCAGCATAGTGACAGAAAGGCACCACCTTGGACAGGCTCAGGTAACCTGCGAAGGGAGCGAAGGGAGCGCCACCACTTGAGGAGCTCTCCCGCGCCGTCCCCCGGCTCCTCCCCCAGGCCAGCCCGCCTCCCCCACCGCCTCCCCCACAGCCCTCTCTTTGGGATGGCCACACCCTCAGAGAAAGAAGGTGCCCGGTGGACTCGGGAGACCAAGCCATGTTCACAGGCCCTTTCCTCTTCAGGGGGCCAGCTCATCTTCCACCCCCCTGCCCGCTTCTTTCCCCACCACCTCTGAGACCGCACTAACCTTTCCTGTACAAGTAGAAGAAGGCGAAGGGAGAGGAGTAATAAGAGATGGACCAGAAGACTGAAGCCTGCAGCAGAGACACGGGGAGGGGCAATCAATACACGCGTGCGCACGCACGGGTCTGCCATCTCCAGGTCTAGGCTCTGAACAAGGTTGTGGGTAAACTGAGGGATATCCTATCGAGGACCTATTGCGTGCCTGACCTCATGCACACAGTAGGTGCAAGGCATCAGAGCATAATAGAGGCTGGCAAAACCAGGTACAGGTTCAGTGTTCTTCCCCAAGTCATCACCAGGCATAATTTCAACACATTTATAGACCAGCCTCTCTTTCTACTCCAGTCAGTCACGCTTTCTCAACTGGCCCTGCTCAGGACAGCCCTGACCTGGTCCCCAAGAGATGCGCAAATGTTGCCATAGGAACCCTGCCAAAGAGAACAGCTGCCTGTGCAGCCAAAGAAGCTAGTTGCCAGGGAGGACAAGTCACTGGGGACTGCAGAACTTAGCACCTGCAGATGGTCCCAAGAGTAAACATGCTTTCCCTGTGGCTCAGGCTGCCCCAGAGAAAGCAACGCTACATACCGAAGGGGCGCATCAAGTGTGCGTGCTTGACCGTGTGGATGTGGATGTGCTGGAGAGGTCTGCTGCAGAGCCTGGAGCACTGCCCCCCTGCCCCCCACCAAGGACATGCCTGCTTCCAGGCTGAGGAATAAGTCCAAGAAGGCAGCTGGGGCTGGAAAGATGCAGGGAGTCCCAGGTGCCAGGGCTGACATACCAGTGCCAGGATGCTGTCGGCATGTTTCTCCAGGGCACGGGGCTGATAGTAGGTATCCTGCAAAAACAGAGGGGCTCGTTAAGTAAGGACCCTGCCGTTGGCAGATGCTTCCCCATCCCGTTCCGAAGCCCAGATGTGTGTCCTCTGTTTCCAGCCTCCAAGACTCTCTCTGCAGCAAAGCCCCTCATCTGGTGCCCACCGAAGTCCCTCTTCCCCACCCCGCCCCAGGCTGATTTCCCACCCCAGGGCAAGTGCAGGGAGCTGGACTTGGAAGCAAAGTGAAAGCAGCATAGGATGACTGTTTCCTTTTTCACAACCCAGTTTCAAATGGGTTGTGGGCGTGTGCATATAAGGAAGAGGCATTAAGGAATAGGGGAGAGCCACCATGGCCATTTTAAGGGCCTCGGAAATAAGAGCACATTGATTAGGCAAGAGACAGACCATGGGGAAGAAGTGGTTTGGGGCAAGCAGTTTGTAGGGGACGGTAAACATAATCTGGGACTGCCAATAAAATGGGACACAGCCTACCACAACCCCCAGTTTTCATGAATGCAATGAATGGGGTCTCCAGCCTGGGCTGGGGGGCGGATACACAAGAGGCTGACGAAGTCATTTTGAAATTCAAGGCCAGGGTAGAGCAAAGATAAAACGGGGCCGGGTAAATCACCAAGAGGCACTGAGGAGGCAGAAATTGGGAGCTTTACGGCAAAATCCGTGAAATCAGCTCTCCAATCCGGGCAGGGGCTCTTCCAGGGTTTAAGAATCTATTGGGACCGGCATGAACCACAACAGACAGGGTGGAGGGCCGCGGAGAGGAAACATCAAGGAGTGGTGGTCGGGAAGAGAAAGCGGCGCGCTAAGAGCGATAAAGAAGGGAGACCGCCACTCCATAGGCGTGACTGTAACCCAGGAAGCACAAAGACCGCGGACTTTGAGGACGACCGGTTTGACAAACGGGCTCCCCCTATTTCCGACAATGGGCCCTTCTAGGGATCAAAGGCCGCAAAGGGGTTTGGAGCGTACCATGTTTTTGATCGGGGGGTAACTCGACTCACCCAGGAGCTGGAGGAGGGGCCGGTGACTGAAGTTGGCGTCTCAGAGACCCCGGACGGGGCCCTCTCGGAGTCCCTCTCGCGGTAGATTTTGTAGAGCCGGGGGCCTAGGACGCAGCTCAGCAGCTTCGCCATAGCCCCGGCTCGGGCCGCTGCTCCTCCAGCGGCAGGTCCCCCTGCCGGCCCCGCCCTCCCCTAGCCTCGGAGGGGCTGCGTGCGCTTGACGTCGGCGCGTACTGGCTCCGCCTCGCGGCGAAGCGAGACTTTTTCAGCGCTCTTGAGAAAGGTTTCGCGCAGTTGGACCTACGGGTCCAACAGTGGTCAGAAATTAGTTGGAGGCATTTGGAACGCGGAGAGTTAGGAAATTGTCAGGCGTGGTAAAATCTCTTTTGTTAATCTTTTAATGTATGCCAAGTTCTCGAGAGAGGGGAGGGAGAGGAGCACTTGACAAAAGCAATAGGAAAGATAAGATATCTAGAAATAAATCGAATTAAAGAAATGCAAGAGTTTATGAAGAAAAATGTAAAAAGCTACTGAAGGAGGTAAAAGAAAGCTTGAATAAATGGAAAGCTGTGTCATAGCCGTGGGTAGATAGGGTTAGTATTATTAAATGTGTAGAATAGTTATCAAAAGGAAATGAATGAAATAGCACTCATAATCATGGACAAATCTCAAAACCATAATGTCAAATGAAAAAAGAAAATCATAGAATATATGCAACGTGACAGTGTTGTATAGGACTCAAAAATATACAATTTAATGATGAAGCAAAGGATGGGGGAGGGGTGGGACATATATTTTTTATGTAACATGTAATCTAAAGCTTCTCTAAAAAATAAATTTGAAAACAGAAGCAAAGGATAGAAAGTAAATTTTTAATAGTGGTTAAACAGCATAGAGGTCTTTGAAATGGTAATATTCTTTCTTGTAGATATAGAAAATTTGGTTTTTAAATTTTTTTATTTTTAATTCATTTTTTTAAATATTACATTCAAGAAATGAGGTCCCCATATACCCCCCACCCCCCTCACCCCACTACTCCCCCCATAGCAACATTCTCCTCCATCATCATGAGACATTCATTGCATTTGGTGAATACATCTCTGAGCATCCCTGCACCTCATGGTCAATGGTCCACATCATAGCCCACACTCTCCCATATTCCATCCAGTGGGCCATGGGAGGACATAAAATGTCCATTAATTGTCCCTGCAGCACCACCCAGGACAACTCCAATTCCCGAAAATGCCTCCACATCTCATCCCTTCCTCCCATTCCCCACACCTAGCAGCCACTATGGCCACTTTCTCCACACCAATGCCACATTTTCTTCGATTACTAATCACAATAGTTCATGAATAGAATATCAGTAAGTCCACTCTAATCCATACTCTATTCCTCCATCCTGTGGACCTTGGATTGGTTGTGTCCATTCCACATCTTTGTCAAGAGGGGGCTTAGATTCCACATGGATACTGGATGCAATCCTCCTGTTTTCAGTTGTAGGCACTCTTGGCTCCCTGGTGTGGTGGTTGACCTTCTTCAACTTCATGTTAGCTGAGTGGGGTAAGTCCAATAAACCAGAGTGTAGGAGCTGAAGTCTGTTAAATTTGTTTTTTTTGTATCTTACACCTACATAATTTTCATCTCTTCAGCTTTTTTTTTGGAGTAAACACACAAGAAAGTGTATCAACTGAATACTTCCATGTACCAGCACCCACATCAACAAATGCCCAGAAGACACTCTTGAGCTCCCCACCTGTCTCCCCCCCAAGGGGATCCACTACCCTGCTTTCTAACCCCACTGATGAGTTTTTTTCTATTTGATACTTTGTGGGAATCATACAATACACATTCTCTGTGCCTGGTTTCTTTACCTCATGATGCTTGTGAGACTCAACCTTGTGGTGAGTGGCCGTGGTTGTTTATTCTGCTTGCCATCAATCGTTTCATTTTGTGACTGTACCACAGTTTATTTATCTAGTATATAGTTGTTCTATACAGTTGTATTATAGAGCTTTTCTTTTTCTTGTGCTAACACATATACAGCATATAATTTCCCTATACAGTACAGTCTTTTGCACTGTGGAATAGTTCATCAACCACAGGGCAAGTCCTTCCCAGTCCCCTAGGGAGTGCTGACGAGGTGCCGTCCAGTCCTGGGACCCACGGACATGAAGACTCAGCAGCCGCCACAGAACGCAAAAAAAGAAGACTTATTTCTCCCCATCCCCTCACTGTTTTCTGCTCACTGTCTGCTTTCTGTGTCCATTTGCTGTGCGTTCTTCTGTGCATGCTTGTCTCCTTTTTGGCTGGCACTGGAAACTGATCCTAGGACCTTCCAGAGTGGAAAAGAGGTGCTCAATCTCTTGCGCCACCTCAGCTCCCTGATCTGCAGAGTCTCTTGTTGTCTCTCCTCTGTCTCTCTTTGTTGCGTCATCTTGCTGCGCCCGCTCTCCGCGTGGGCCAGCTCGCCTTCGCCAGGAGGCCCCGGGCATGGAACCCTGGACCTCCCATATGTTGCTTGAGCCACATCTGCTTCCCTAAACAGTCTTTGCTCCGAGTCCCTCAACCAAGGGAGTAAGGGGCCACGCGCAGAGGCCTGATCTGGGTCCCCTCCTCCCCCACCTCAGGAGACAGAGGTGGTGTGGCTTCTGCCCCAGGGGACTCAGCCGGCCTTTCTCTCTCCAGCACTCCCCTCCCCACCGGAGCCCGTGTCAGTCCAGGCCACACCAGGGAGCTGGGTCTTTATCTGGGCCCCGCTTCCTCCCTGGGGACACAGAGGGCCTGGCTGCGGTCCCCATGGCGGTCTTACTCCTCCTTCTGTCCCTCTGCCAGGCGCCTCCGGCTGCTGCCGCAGGTAAGGGCCGGAGGTGGGGGAATCTTTAGCTGCTCTTCCTCCTAGGGCCCGCGGGGAGGCATCTGATTCAAGAACGTAAGTTTGCCCCAACCAGCCCCCCCGCTGCCTGATTGATTAGGGAAACACCCACTGGTTCTGGCCACAACAGTCTCCTCCAGAAAATAAGGAGAAGAGGAGTAAGTGCTTCCACGAGGGAGAAACGAGAGGAGATAACGGCCGCGGCCACCTCTCCCATGTTTTCTGTCTTGCCCTCCTCATCCCTCCCTGGCTGGGGCAAAGGGGAGGAACGCCCGCCCTTCCTCTCTTCTCCTCCCCACCGCTCCCTTTTGTAGTTGTCACTTGGGAAACGTGCTGAGCACCCAGGTGGGTGCTGGGCAAACTGCAGAAGGGGAGGACACGGGGGGCTGGAGGTCCAGCGGGCGGGGTGGGGCTGACGTGGCCCTCCGGGTTCTCCCGACTGCCTCCCTGCAGACAGCATCCGGGCCGTGTACGTGGCCTCGGGGGAGGCCGTGGAGCTGCCCTGCCCCTCGCCGCCCGCCCTGCGTGGGGACGAGCTCCTGTCCTGGTTCCACAGTCCCGCAGCAGGCTCCTCTACCGCCCTGGTGACCCAAGCCCAAGTGGCCAGACCAACCCCGGATCCCGGCAAGCCCGGAAGAGAGCCGCGGCTCCGGCTGCTGGGGAACCACTCGCTGCGGCTGGAGGGGTCCAGGGAGGGAGACGCCGGGCGGTACTGGTGCGCCGTGCGGGGTCAGCACCACCAGTACCAGAACTGGAGGGTGTACGACGTCTCGGTGCTCAGAGGTGTGCGGGGCTTACAGACCGGGGGTCGGCGGGGGCGGCGGAGGCGCAGGCAAGGAGCCGAGGGTCTCTTCTCACCTGCCGCAGGCTCCCAGTTATCCGCGAGGGCTGCGAACGGATCGCTGTGCTCCGTGCTCCTGTGCTCCGTGGTCCCTGCCCGACGCCTGGACTCCGTGACCTGGGTGGAGGGCAGGGGGCCCGTGAGGGGCCGGGCACAGCCCTTCTGGAGCGAGGGGGCTGCCCTTCTCCTGGTGTGTCCTGGGGAGGGCCTTCCCGAGCCCAGAGGCCGCAGACCAAGGACCATCCGCTGCGTCTTGCCTCAGTCCAGAGGCGTCAGCTTTAGCCTAGCAGGTAAACTGAGGGAAGGGGGGGTGCCCGCGGCACGTCCCGCACCTGCTGGTTAGGGGAGGAGGCGAGTCCGTCACCGGCAAGGGCAGGGGGGTGACGACCGTCGGCTGCAGGAGAAAGGCTTTTCCCTCACTGCCTAAATCCGTAACGGAGAAGGGAGGGGCGGGTGGAGCCTGCTTTCTGGTGCAACAGACCGTCCACCAAGAGGGAGGAGACGGAGTCCAGGGGACTATACAGGGTTGAGAAATAGGATGACCGGCGATTTCTGTGGAATATTCTATAGCAGAGAGAAAGAAAGAAAATAAGAGTCATTGCCAGAGGAGTTGTCTTTTTAAGACACTGATGGTATAATGGCCCGCTCCTAGTGAAGGCAGGAGGAGGAAAGAATATAATTGTTTGATACAGGAAAGAAGTGCTCTGGGGCTTAGAATCCTCCATTAGGGAGCAGGTGGCCTTTATTTCAGTGTGCAAAGGCCACTTAACGGGCAGCGGCCTCCCTACCTTCTCAGCACCCAATACTGTCCCTGGGCTGCGGCGGGCGCAGCAGATGCTGATGGGGTGCATGGATGAAAGAAGGAATGAGTGGAAGGCACTGCATTTTTTTCTTGAAGGGGTGGTTTATTCTGAAGAGCACAAGGGAAAAGCAGTCACAACAGGTGGTCTGCCCTGGAGTCAGCTGCCCATGGGGTCAGGGTGGGAGGCTGGAGGGGGCCACAGCGGGGTGGTGGGCATGGAGGGGCGGGCAGCTCGTGGAACCTTTGTTGGAAAGGCCACCAGACTGCAGGGGCAGGGCGGAGCTCTCGGGACGCAGGGACAGGCCGCTTCACCCTCTCCATCCGCCCTTACTGCAGCCTCGGCGCGTGCCTCTCCAGCCCCCTGTGTCCCCTCCTCGGGCTGGGACGTGTCCTGGATCCTGCTGCTCCTGCTGGCGGCAGGCCAGGGATTTGCCATCCTGGTGCTCGGTGTGGTGCTCTGGAGGCGGAGGGCCCGGGGGGCTCCGTGCGGAGGTGGGTGCCGCCCTACCACCCCCCCCAGAAGAGGGAAGGTGGGGGGCGGCTCTCACCTCTCGCCCCTGCACCCTTTCCTCTCCAAGATGGGGAGCCACTCCGGGGTATTAGGGAACTTCTCTTCTCTTCCCCACCCCGTATGGCTCCTTCTCCCCAGATACCTCGAGTCCTCAGTTCAAGCCTGAAATTCAGGTCTACGAGAACATTCACTTGGCCCGGCTGGGGTAAGAAAAAACTAGGCGGCAGAAGCCTAAATCCCATAGGGGGACGGGGGTGGGAGAGGAAACACTGGGTGGGGGCGGCACGGGCTGGTTCCTGAGGAGGTGGAGAACGGGGAGATCCTCAGCCTGCTTCTCTGCTTCCCAAACCCCACAGCCCACCTGCCCCCAAGCCCAGGTGATGCCGGCGGCATCTGCTGGAAGCGTGGCCCGCTGCCTCCCGACCACCTGGCACCAGAAGGAGTCCCCGGCAACCCCGGAGAGGAGGGAGGGCTGAGGGTGTGACATCACCGTCCCGCTGGTTTCCAGCAGCTGAGCTTTTTTTGGGGGGGAAAGGGAGCATTATCTGTGATGTCACCTAAAAGCAGTGTGTGGTGTCCTGTCTTGCAGCACCAGTGGAGGTGGTCTAAGCCAGCAGAGGAGTCCTGATTGAGGGAGGGGTGGGCCTGGGTGGGCCGGAGGTGAGTCAGGAGTGTAGAAGCAGCAGTGGGGACCCAGGCATGGCGGGCCAACTGAGGAAGCGGGAAGAGACTCTAGCCAGAGTAAAAGGAAAGCGATGGACAGAGGGACGGGGAAAAATTGAACGAGAGATGGGAGGTCTGAAGGACAGAGAGGAGAGAAAAAGACTTGCTCCCAAATTAAGCCGGAAGCACTCCCACCCGTTGTCTCAGCTCCTAAAGGGAAGTTGAGAGAGGAAGCAACCTCTAATCAGGCCCCAGACTTCCTAGGCTGAAGGAGAGGCCCTGAGCCAGGGTGGGGTGCCTGTGCTGGCCCCCTGCCCCGGGCCGTCCTTATCCGCCGGAGCAGGCTCCCCGCTGGTGCCCCGGGGTGGCAATCCGGAGCACGTGAGCAGCTTCTCCAGGCCCTGCGGCCCAGGGGCACGGCTTCCCTGGGCCTCCCGGGAGCCTCACGCTGCCTGGGCCTGGGCACGGCTTCCCTGGGCCTCCTGGGAGCCTCACGCTGCCTGGGCCAGGCAGGGGACGTGTCCACCGGGGCGGGTGGGCAGCGGGGTCCCCCGGGGGTGGCCCCTCTGGGAGGCGGGTGTCGCTGTGACCTGGGCCTCTCCTGGACTCCTGAGCAGTGGACGGGTCTGGGCTGGGGACACAGGAGGGCAGCGCCGCTCCCAGCTTGGCCGGGCCTCGGCCGCAGGCAGGCCTGAGCTGGACACCAGCCGCGCGTGCCTTCACGGGCAGCTCCACCGCGTGCCTCTGGGCGTCTCTGCTCTGTCCTGGGCCTCACCGGAGGAAAGCTTTCCTGGAAGACTGACCTACAGCCTTCACGCTGTAGTGGCTTCACCTAAGCCATTGGCCAAAAGGAGGACGCAGATGACCCAGAGAATGAGGTGACAGCTGTGGTTGAGCCCGGCCCCCCAGCGGCGAGCCGTGGCTTTGGAGCCCACGCACACACAGACGCAGACACACCCAGCTTCCCTGGGGTCCCAGAGGCCCTTTCTTCCCATCCATGCGCCCTCCAAGCTCCCTGAGACCCTCCCCAAGTGCCTGACCCGCCAGTTGGTCTTTCTCAGCAAGCCCGACGCAGTCACCCCTGGCCGGGCACCCACAGCGCCATCGAAACGCCTGCCTTGCCGGAGAACGGGCTGAGAGGGCGTCAGCCAGGGGCTCCAGAAAAGGCGGGGGAGGCCGGGTGCTGGGTGGTGTGCGTGCGGGCGTGGGAGCTGTGTCATGGGCATCAGGTCTTGGGAGGCGGTGTGCACCGCCGGGCCCCGGGGGCTGAGGTGCAGGGCGGGTTTGGGGGGTGCCTCCAAGGGCCTGTGCTGGGCTCTGCAGAGCTGGGGAGTGGGTGGAGGGCCGGGGTGCGGGGGGGGACCTCCCGGGTGGAGGGCCGCACGTGCACACGCGCCTGCTGGAGGAGGCGGCCGCCCCGGAGAAGCGAGTGGCCAGGAGGAGGGGCCCCCGGACCCGGCTCGGGTCCCCTGCTCCCAGCGGCAATCCTGCAGGGCGTAGCGGTGGCCCCGGGGTGGTGCGCCCGGCAGGGGGCCCTGGGCCTGGGGAGGCAAGCCCCTCCACTCGAGGCACTCGTGGGGCCCTGAGGACGAGCGGGTGGTGCTGAGGCAGGGGCAGCGGGAAGGGGGCACCAGGAGGGTGGGGAGCGACCGGGGAAGGAGCCCGGGGCAGGCGTCCTACCTGAGTGCCCGCACTGATGCCACAAGCTTCGTCGCCCCGGCCCTCAGTGGGCGGGGGTAGCAGGGCGCAGCGAAGCCACAGGTGTACCCGCGAAGCCGCCTCGGGGGCCGGGGGCGAGCTGAGGCCCGTGGGGGCGGCCGAGGCCGGGCAGGGCAGGGGGCAGAGCCCAGATCCGGATCCGGGAGTGGGTGCAGGGAGAGGAGGAAACACAGCAGAGGGAAGCGGCAGAAAAGAGGGAGAAGGGCGGACCGCAGTGGAAAACGAGCCGCGGAGGAGAGGAAAAGGAACAGGCGAGAGGGAAGCACACGACGACGTGAGCAGAAGCCGAGGGAGTCGGGGACAGCCGGGGCAGTGCCGGGCGCAGTTCAGACACGGGCGGTGACAAGGTAAGCAGGCGGTGTCAGAGATGGGTGAGGAAATGGGCCTTGACCAAAGCAGGTGGGCAGAAGGCCCGCGAAGCAGGGGCGGGGGCGGGCAGGTCAGCGCAGCGAAGGGGTGGACAGGCTCTTGCCGCCGTCCTGTCCCACCGGGCAGGCCTGGCGCTCCTCTTCCTAAGGCCTTCCGCCTCTCCGCCGCCTCTTCCAGCCCCCTCCCTCGGCCCCTCCACCCTCACCCAGTGTCCCACAGAGGAGCAGGATGCAGAGGAAGGTGCTGCAGGTGCAGCACCCGGAGCTCAGGAGCTTGCACCCCAGGGTCCTGAGAGCAAGTCAGGATCAGAGCAAGACAGGGAGGGGCCGGCCGACAAACACACCTAGGAGGGGAGCCACGGGGGGTACTGGCCCAGTGCCCGCCCCTGCCCTCGCCCCCTGCCCATCCCCCCTGCCCGGGCTGGAGTCACCCGCGCCTCCAGGGTCCTTCTCTGTCCAGCAGCGTGCTTGCCTTGTCCTCTAAGCTCCTCTGCCGCCCCCAGGTGCACCTGTCCCCTCCCTCCTCCCCGCCCTCCCCTGGGCTCCAGCTCTGCTCCTCTCGGCCTCCTCCTCGGGGTTGTTTGTTGTTTTCCAAGTGTCTTTCCCTTCAGGGCATCTATGACTCCTAGGTCAGTCTCCTAAGGATGTGGGGGGCCGGGATGGAGAGGTGTGTGGGATGCAGTCCCCCTCCCCAGGCGCACACAGAGCCCAGCTGGGGAGGACCCCACCCAGCTCCAGATCCCTTTGATCTCAGCTCTCCTACCCCACAATTATTCCTCCCACCTGCACCCTCTTGGAGGAGAGAATTAATCAGGGGTGGGGCAAGAAGGACGGATGTTTCCACTGGGTTTGTGTGCACAGACAGGCCTGGGCACACTCGGGGGACGGCTGGGTTGGGATCACAGACTCTGGAAGCCTAGATTTAAGGGATTGTGGAGCAGAAAGCTTCTGGGGGATCAGGGTAGGAGTGTGCCAGGAGAACGAAGACTAGGAAGGAGGGGTGGCCGGGGGAGCCACGGGCATCTACAGAGCAGCAGTGTGCAAAGCTCTGTGATCTCCAGACCTTTCGACACTCTTAAAAATGACTGAAACCCCAAAGAGCTTTTCTTTACGTGGGTTATACTGATGCCTACTCTGTTAAAACTTAAAACAGAGAAATAAACAGATCTTAATTCATTGAAAGATAAAGTAATAAACCTATCGCACGTTAACCTGTTTTTGTGACAACTACTATTTCCTGACTGTCTAATGAGAAGAGTGACATTGCTTTATGCTTGTGTCTGTGTTTAATGTCAGGCTTACTAGAAGACGGCAGGGTTTCTGTAGCCATGCCTGCACGTGATCCGTTGCGATATGTCATTTCAGTTGAAGTAGGTGAAGAAAATCTGCCTCCCAGTTGGGAAAAGGACTATCTCCAGGCCCTGAGGGACCCCAGGGGTTCTCAGGTTGCAGTTTTGGAGCGACGCTGAGGACGGAGGCGTTTGGCGTTCTCTAGGGGCACCCCTCCCTGTCCTTAATGGGGCCCCCGGTGCCCTCTGGGTGAGATACAGCTCTTCCGTCCCTTTTTTATGGTCCTATAAAGCTCAAGGCGGGGGGGGGGGGGGGGGGGGGGGATATAAGGCTGGCAGAGCACGGCGGCCTGGGACCTGGGCCAGGGGTGGGCCGGGGGGACACGTCCTACAAGGGACAGGCGCGATGAGCCCCCAGCTCATGGGGCTGCTCCTTGGCACCCTGCTGGGGGCCCCCTGGGGTAAGGAGGAGCTGAGCCCCTCTCTCAGAGCCCCCCTGCCAGCCGGAGCCCCGAGGGCCGGGCCGGGTGCCCCCTCCAATGCCTCCTCTCTCCTGCCAGGAAACCCCCCGCGCTGCTCCAGCTGCGGTGTCCCTGGCGGCTCCTGCACAGAGGCGGTGCCCACCTGTGACTTCCCGGAGCAGAGACCCCACCCAGGCCAGGGAGAGACCCAGCTCCCGGGAAACGGTGAGTTCTCAGTGTCTGCCGCTGCCCCCAGCCCCTCCTGTCTCCAGCCCCCACGTCCCTCCCTCCAATCCCTCTGGTTTCCAGAACCTTCCAGGCTTAGTCTGGCCCTAGGCAGATGGTGAGCAGTCTGAGGTCCCTTCTGGCGCCGAGACCTCCGAAGCCTGCCAGCCTTGTGCTGGCACTTCCCTCCTCTTTACTTGCCACCAAGAATCTCACAGGCCCGTTGGCGAAAGTGAAAACGACTGCATTGAAAGAAGAAAAAAAAAATGGCTGCCAAAGCTCTGTCCCTAAAAGGCAGGGACCAAATGATAACTTTGATCACTGATTTCAGAGAGGTGTTTAGTTTTGTTTTTTGGAGGGGGAGAGAATGCCTTCGGGGTCCCTGAAATTGCATCTGCTCTGCCCTGGGGAGCGAGTCCTCCAGTTCAGGGTCTAACGACCCTTCTCACTGTCTTCCCAGCCCCAGGGACCCCGAGCCCTCCTCAGCCAGCGTGCGTGGCGGCGCGGCACTGCAGCCCAGTGGACACGGAGCCGGTGGGAGACGCGACCTGCGCCAGCCCCGGGGACGGCTTCCTTGGAGGCCTGCGCAATGGCGCGGCGGCGAGCCCCGTGGCCCCGGTGCCCATCCTGGCTGCTGTAGCCCCTGCCCTGGCCTGGGTCTTGCCGGGCAGGTGGAGAGGCTAGTGGGGGCTGGGGCTGGGCAAGGGGGTGAGCGAGGGAGAGGGGCAAAGGGCGCTCGGGGCCTCTAAGGCGAGAAGACAGACGCTCCCGCGTGAGCTATTAAAATCTGTCGACCGCTCTAGAGCTGATTGGAAAATTCCATTTGTTATTTTGTTGATGGGAGGGCTGGAGGGGCAATAAGGGGGCGTCCAGGTTCCAGTGTGGGGGTCACCAAGGCTCAGTGGACTTCGTGACAACGGGGCACTCCCTCTCCCACTAAACCCCAAAGGACCGCCCTAAGTGAAGGCTGGCGTCCCGTTGCCAGGGAGAATGTCCCTTCGCAACGAGGAAGCCGGCTCGGAGAGGGGCTCGCCAGGTCCCCGTGAGCCTGGCAATGCCTGGCTCCCAGCAGCGCTGTTTTCAACCGAGCAAGGAAACGTAAGCCCCGCGAAGGGACGGCGAGCGGCTGGTGCCCACCGAGGGACTCGACCAGGCCCGGGAAGGGGGTCTCGGGCCCCATCTCCATCCGACTCTCCTGCCCCGTTCTGGGGAGCCCTCCAGCCGGCCGCCCCTCCTTCCTGGCAGCACGTCAGGGGCGTGGGCTGGACTTGGGAGAAGGCACGTTCCTGCCCACACGGGGCCCCGCGTGCCACCCTCGGGAGACGGGCCGGCGGAGGCCTGAAAAACCCGTTCCCCAGCCGCCCAGCCCGGCCGCTCAGGGCGACGGCGTCGCCGGTCAGCTGGTTCCTGGAGGGGGCCTGACACCTAAACGCTTGCTGACCAAAAAAGCACAATGTATGAGACACAGACGTTTTTTACTGCCCATGGGTGAGCACGGGGATTGGGTCCCGGGAGCCACGGTCTGGGGAATTAGCCTCCGTGCAGCGAGGTCATCAGGTCCCTCCTGGGCACCTTCACTGGGAACAAAAGTCCTGTTTCAGGCCCAGGCCCATCTCTCCTCAGGCGGGAGAGGGTAGAGGGCAGGAGGCAGAGCGGGGCGCCTTCCTGGGAGGTAACAGGGGGCTCTGGAGTGGTCCTGAAGGGAAAGCGGAGCGGAGGGCGTGGGGCGGTGGGAGAAGATGGATGGGGAGACCACTCTGGAGGAGGAGGTGGCGATGTCCTCAGGTCCTGAAAGGACAGAGGGACAGAGGGGGTGGGGGAGGGTCTAAAATGGGGAGCGGGATGGGACGGGGGAAGTGCTTTTTAGAGCAGAGGGAGTTGGGGAGAGAGACTGTTCTGGAAACCAGGGGAAACCGAGACCCGGGGAGAGGGGCCCGGGCTGAGGCAGGGGGAGGAGGCGGCGGGCGGGTGTGGCATCAGTGCAGCAGCCAGAGCCCGAGGCCGGCCAGGGCGGTGAGGACGAGGGCCAGGGCGGGCGTGGGCCGGGGGGCCGGGCTGTTGCAGCTGTCCTTGGCGCAGCAGGTGGTGTTGTAGGTCAGGCCCAGCTTGTGGTTGCTCTGGTTGAAGGCCTCCCGGCAGGGCTCTTCCGCGGTGCCGCAGCGCAGGTTGGAGTAAAGCCACATCTTACCTGCGGGCGGCAGGGGCGGGGTCAGCCACCGGCCTCTGCCTCTCCACCCCAAGCGCCCACTCCGCCTTCCTTCCTTCCCAGCTCCGCCCCTGGCCCACCCCTTCTATTTTTTTTCACTCTTTATTTATTTATTTCTCCCCACCCCCTTGTTGTCTGCCCTTGCTGTGGCTGTTTGTCTTCTTTGTTTCTTTAGGAGGCACCGGGAACCAAACCTGGGACCTCTGATGTGAGAGGGAGGTGCCTGATCGCTTGAGCCGCTTCGTTGGGTCTTTCACGGTTTTTTCCCTCCTTCTGTCTCTTTTTGCGTCAGCTCGGCGTGCCTGCCTGTCTTCTTTAGGGGGCAGCAGGAGCCAAACCACAGACGTCCCGCGTGGGAGGCGGGCGTCCAATTGCTTGAGCCGCATGCGCGTCCCCGCCCCTTCTTTACCTCGCTCTGGTCTCATCTTCCTCCTGGGCTTACCCCCCCCCCCAATTCTGGTTCCACGGCCTGTGGGCTGTGCGGCCTTGGCCTCTTACTGTCTCTTTCTGAGGCTCCGTGTCCTCAGTACTGTGCGAGCACCCACCTCCCAGGGGTGCTGTGAGCATTCACCGAAACAGCCCTGTAAAGACTGAGGACGGTGCCCGGCGCACAGGAGCGCTTGACCGAGTGTTACCCTCGCGGCACCTCTCCGGCCATCTCGGCCTCAGCCCCCTCCCGGCCTGCGTGTCGGGCACAGACTCTCCCACCGCCCCCCTGCCCGCTGATGAAGAGGACGTTACCGAGGTACACGTTCGTCGTCAGGCACTGCTGTCCCGGCGCCAGGAGGCAGGACTGCCGGTCCATGCAGCCAAGCACGGGCACCTTGTAGCAGGAGTGACAGCGGACGTCAGCTGTGGAGACACAAGGCAGGCGGGGAAGACGGGAGCCTGGCTCACCTGCTCAGGGGGCTCCCCCGGGGTGGCTGAGCGGGCGGGTGGGGCTGGGGCGGCCCCTCCTGCTGCTCCCGGGACCTGTTTGGTGATGCAGTGAGGGTGGACAGTGGGCGGCAGGCGAGGGTGGGGTTGTGGCTGGTGCAAGGTCCGCACCCTAAATACCTTTCACCCCACCCTGTTTGGGGATGAGTCAGGAGGGCCAGGGCTACCAACAAAAACTCAGCTTGGGGTTGCGGATAGAATGGAACAAACGTGAGGAGACCTACGATGGGGAAAGACGGGAGGGGGCAAGGGAGAAGATGAAGGGGTTCGGAAGAGGTCACGGACGGGGGTTACGAGAGGCTGAGGACGGGAGGGAGGTGGACAGCCGTCGGTGGCCGGCTCTAGAGAGTAGGTCTTCCCTGATGCCGCCAGGAGCCTGGAAAGAGGAGTCAGACGCGGATGGGATCCTCTTACCCCAGGAGCTCGGGCAGGGAAGAAACTACCAGGGAGACAGCTCATCAGAGGCTGTCCCGGTGCCTTACTGAATCAGAGAGGTGGGCGTACGAGGTGGCGCCCTCCCGGGTCCTGCGTTCAGTTCCTGCTTCAAGAACTGGGCATGCCGGATTTGGAGAAGGAAGGGCAGTGGGAGGGTGCAGGAGCCCTGCGAGTCCCCCTCAGGGAAACCCACCCCAGAGCAGGGGGCGAGCAGGCCCTGCATCCCCTCCTAAGACCCTCGGGGTCTCCCCGGCTCCCCAGGAGGCTCTAAGAGCTGACCGAGGAGGAGGACCGTCCAGGAGCCGCTCTGGTTTTGAGGAGGATGCAGGGCTTGTGTTCCCGGCAGGGAAGGAGGACCTGTGGCCCAGAAGGGACCCGGACGGGGCAGAGCTGAGGGAGTGAACACTCAAGCCCCTGATGGGCGAGGGGGGGGCGGGGGAGGCCCAGGGAGAGGCGAACCAGGTCCTCGGAAGCTCACCTGAGGCCCGGCAGAGCAGAGCGGACAGCGCGAGCAGGAGAAGGCCCTTCATGGTGAGGGTCCCGGGAACGGCAGCCGCCGCAGCAGGTGACAGAGTAGGATTTCGGGAATCGGCCTCTGGAGGCTGAGCTGCCTTTTGCTAATTTATAATCCCCAAGGCCCCTCCCTTCCCTGCCTCTGGGAGTGCCTCCCTCCCCATTGACACACAGCTGACCAGAGGGAAGGCCAAGCTTGGGGAAGGGCTGAGCAGGCCTGGGTGGGGGGGTGGGGATGGGGGACGGCAGGCGCCGCCAGGGGCCAGCTCCATTTTGGTCTTGGCTTCAGGTAAACGGAGGCCCCTGCCTGCGCAGTCTCCTGAAGCGGTGTCACCAAAGGCCTCTGTGATGTTATAATGGCTTCTGTTGGTTCCTGGGAAGGGGGCTGGGGGCCAAGCTGGTTGGCAAATTTAGCCTCAGGCCAGGTGAGGTGGGGGGCGTTGGTGGGGTATGCTGGCGGCAGGTTGAAAGTGAGGCTACAAAGAGTGGACCGAATCGCCTTCCTGCCCCCTCTCCATCTTCCCGGGCCCTCCTCAGTCCCAGGATGAGGTCAGAACAGCAGGGCCCAGCTGGGCTGCATGCTGGGAGATCCAGGGTCCCCTGCCGGGGGGGTGGGCTGCCTGCAGGCCCCAGGAAGGAGTTCAGGACCCGCCCTGACTCCACCTGGACTTGGCGTCACCTCTGTCACGGGACTCCCGTGAGGGCAGACAGCTGCTGGAGTCCTGTTTGTGGGGCGTATGCACCTGCTCCAAAGAGCCTTCCCAACCCAAACCTGCCAGCTTGGGCAGGGCACCGCAGCCCAGAGAGTGACGTGGGCGCCAGAGGTGAAGGAGAAGCTAGAATAGAAATAGGAAGAGCAATAACAAGGGCAAGCATTCAAGTAAGGCTTCTACGTCGGCCACTGTTCTAGGTGTTTTCCGGGTGTTTGTTTGGGCCTCACAACAGTAAACAGCAGCCTGGGAGACAGGACCATTATTCCCATTTTACAGGTGAGCAGACCACCCAGAGGTTAAGCAGCTAGGAGGCGGCAAGCCGGGATCTGAGCTCAGGCAGCCAGGGTCCAGGATTCGCCAAGCTCGGGGCCACCCCCACCCTGCGGGGTTGAAGTTTGGAAGAGGGCTTGTGTAAACAGGCCAAGCACGAATTTTATTTTAGTTTATTTTTTAAATTTATTTTAAAGGTTTAAGCGGTGCCACTCCTGGGCAGGCTGCGTTTTTTTCCAAGTGGGCGTCTCTCCTTGCGGGGCGCACTCCTTGCGCGTGGGGCATCCCCGCGTGGCACCATGCTCCTTGCACGCAGCAGCACAGCACATGGGCCAGCTCATCACATGGGGCAGGAGGCCCTGGGTTTGAACCCTGGACCCTCCCATATGGTAGGTGGATGCTCTATCAGCTGAACCACATCCACTTCCCATGGAGGATGAATTGAAGTGGGCACTATCTGAGGGCAGTGAGTGTGCTAGGGGATTCCCCAGGGATCTGGGCAGCCAGTGGCCCCGCCCCACTCTTATCCTGGACCCCAGCCATGCCCCCACGCCCCTTCTTCCTTCCGGTCTCCCCAGCTGATTCACTCGCCTCCCATCCCCACCACATCCCAGGCATGGCCCTGTTTTTGCAGCTGCTCCCACTGCTGCTCTCGGGGACCCTGGGGGACCCGGAGCGTAAGGATCCCTGGGGAAGTCGTGGGCTAGGAGGGAGCAGGGGGGTGTCCAAGGAGGAGGAAGACACAGGCTGGCAGGAGGGTCGATTGCAAGGAGAGAGGAGATGGCACGGGGTGGGCGTGGGGACGGGTGCTCGCCACGCCCTCCGGACCTGCTCTAACCGTCGCCTTCGCCTCCCCTAGCCGTCCTGGAGGGTCGCCCGGGAGACCGGGTGAATTTCTCCTGCGTAGGGGTGTCGCATCCCATCCGCTGGGCCTGGGCGCCTAGCTTCCCGGATTGCCAGGGTCTGTCCAAAGGACGCCGCCCGATCCTGCGGGCTTCGGAGAGCGGGATCCCCACCGTGCCTCCGGCCCAGCCCTTCGCCGGCCGCCTGCGCGCCCTGGGCCCCGGCCTCCGGCGGCTGGAGCTGCTCCTGAGAGCGGGGGACTCGGGCAAATTTTTCTGCAGGGGCGATCGCAAGAACGAGAGTCATGTGGTGCTTCACGTGCTGGGGGACGAGGCCGATTGCAGGGCCCCGGGGCCTAGCCACGGTAAGTCAGGGCCTGCGCGCACGGGGGAGCGGACCCCGCGCGCACGCACCGGGAGGGCGAGGATGCAGGCTGGGAGCTCCGGAGCCCCTGGCCGCGCTCTCCGGATCTCGGCACTCCCCTCCGTCCCCCCAGGGTCCGTGTACCCGCAGCTCCCGATCCCGCTGCTGGGCGCGGGGCTGGCGCTGGGCCTGGGAGCGCTGGGCGTGCTCTGGTGGCGGCGCAGGTGAGCTCGAGGGGCGGGCCCGGGGGCGGAGCGGGGCCGGGGCGGGCCGGGACCCCGCGGCTGGAAAGAGCCGCCCTCAGCCGGAGGTTTGGAGAAGGGGTGAGGTCAGCGGTTGCAGGCTAGGCCCCCGGCTGGTGGGTGGCGCCCTGGCGGGGCTTCCCCCGCCTAGCTGGCAGGGCGGGCGGCGTCGGAGCGCGAGCGGGCGCGCGGGGAGAGGGGAGCCGACGTGGCCCGTGAGTCAGAGCCTGCAAGTCGCTGGGCTGTGGGTGGCGGGGCCTTGGGCAAAGGAGAAAAAGCGAGACGAGGTTGGTGGCTCTTAAAGGCTCTGATACCTCCCTTTCAGGCGCTCAACCCGGCCCCGCTGCAGCCACGCCCCAGATTTGGTGAGACTTAACTTCATTCTATTTCCTTTCTCCACCCCTCGGTTCCCGAGTCTGAGCCTTCTCTGGGAGCAGACAACTTGGTCACCTTCTCTCCGCCCCTCAGTTCTGTCCCCCCCACATAGCTCCACCTGATCTGCGGAGGACAGTGAACGAGGAGGAGCCCCCGCTCCCAGGAGACCTGGGCCAGGAGCCGGTAAGGGCTGGGCATGGGAGGGGGGCCCGGCCAGGATCCCTGGGGAAAGCGGGCAGGGAGAGGCTACAGGCCCGCGTCCCCGAGAGAGTCAGGCTGTTGTTCCCCTCCTGCCTTCCTCTGCACCCCCAGAGCCTGCTCTACGCCAGCCTGGACCACCTGGCCCTCCGAGGCCCCCGCCCGCTGTCCGCGGGGGCCCCTGCTGACACCTCCACCACCTACGCCGTTATAGTTTGAAGGGGAGCCCCTACGCCAAACCTCACCACCTGGGGCTCCCAGCTCGCCAGAGTCCCATTCCACTTCTCGGCCTCTCACCTGGGAGAGGAAGGCACCTCAGATAGAAATGAGCACTAGACTGAGAGTCAGGAGACCTGGGTTCCAGGCTCCCCCCACTGCTCCTGCTCCTTCAGTGGCCCCCGTCTTTGCTCTAGCTTTGTCTCTCCGTCACCACTCCAGTCCTGTCTTCCCTTCACAGTCAAGTTTTTTTGGACCAGGCGCCTACATTGCCTCTTCTATTTTCTTCCCCTTTGCTCTGCTCCTGACCGCTCATCTGCTGGAAATGCTCATCTGCTCTCCTTGAGGATGTCAGTGATGTCTTGATGGCCATACCCCGTGGCCATTTTTTCTAGCATTCATCTAGCTTGACCTTTGCTTACTCCCCTCTTTGAGCTGTTTTCCTTGGCTGCTGGTGAACTTCCTTCTGGACTCCTCTTCCTTGTTGCCTGGTGGTATTCCCCAGCATTCCCCACTTGACTCTCTCCCCTTCCCCTTTTTCTGGGAAGCTGTGATCCACAGCCAGGCATTCAGCCCCTACCTCAGCAAATGATGCCCAAATCTATTTCCAAGTTTAGATCTCAGATCTGGGATTTCCTCTGGACATCCCCCAGGCTGGCCCCAAGCATTTTACACCCCGCACATCTGAAGTCCAGCTCTTGGGCTCCTCCCAAACCACTCATTTAATCCTCCTCTGGATTCTCTTTTGACCAAACCAGTTGCCCAAGTCAGAAACTGGGAGTCACGCAGACCTCCTTCCCCTCACCCCCACACAATGAGCCGTAGGCTCTCGTTGTTTATATCATCTCAACAGCACTGTCAAGTCCACACCCTGCTCCACGCCCAGGGTGAATGCACTTTCCTCATTTCCTGCCGGGATTACCCACAGCCTCACCTTAACCTGCCCGTGTCCTCCGAGCTAGAGCCAGAAAGACCCTCCTCAAATGCTAACCTTACTTTAGAGGCGCAGGCTGTCTCCATCGCCTTCAGCCCCGGGCCGTGGTCCTTGGCTGGGGCCCAAGGTGCTACAGGACTCCAGGTGCCCCAGCTCACCTCCTCCCACCATTCCACACGCATGCAACACTCCAGCCTTCGAGGAAGTCTCCCAGCCCCCAGCTGTCCTCTGCCCTGGAATAATACCCTGTGCCCTCATCCCCCTACCTGCCTGGCTCATTCCTATTTGTCCTCAGGACTTAGTTCTAACGTGTAACCTTCTCTGGGAAATCATTCCCAGCCCTCTTTGCCTACCCCTACACACTTTGATGCCATAGGGAGCCCCATTATTTCTCTTCGTGGCAAGAGCCTCCCGTGAATTGTTCCATCACAACCTGTATTTGGATTTGTAAGGATTTTTCATGTGCTGTGAGGGGTCTGACCCGTTTAGATTACTGCTAAACCTCAGTAAACGAGCAAAATTAAAAGAATCATCTCTGGTTATGTCATTTCTTCCTCTCTATCAAATCAGGGTGGGCTGGTGATCTACCATTCTTTTTAAAATTTCTCTCCCCTCCCCACCCCCAGTTGTCTGCTCTTTCTGTCCATTCGCTGTGTGTTCTTCTGTGATTGCGTCTATCCTTATCAGCGGCACCGGGAATCTGTGTTTCTTTTTGTTGCATCATCTTGCTGTGTCATTTCTCCGTGTGTGCAGCGCCATTCCTGGGCAGGCTGCACTTTCTTTCGCGCTGGGTGGCTCTCCTTATGGGGCGCACTCCTTGCGCGTGGGGCTCCCCTATGCGGGGACACCCCTGCGTGGCAGGGCACTCCTTGCACGCATCAGCACTGCGCATGGGCCAGCTCCACACGGGTCAAGGAGGCCCAGGGTTTGAACCGTGGACCTCCCATGTGGTAAACGGACGCCCTAACCACTGGGCCAAGTCCGCTTCCCTGATCTACCATTCTTTGCATCATCTGACTTCACATAAATCCAAAGAGTGATCCAGCCACACTCTCCTGTCCCTGCCGCGGACACACTCCCCATGATAGATATTCTGTCTCTCTCGTCCATTTGGTACTCAAGATCCTGCATCAGGCTCCGGTGATGAGTAAGTGCCAATTGAGGGTGAATGAAAGCGACTTCCTCCTCAGCGCCCTCCCCCAGCCTCAGGGACCAGCCGCACCCCATCCCCTACCGCAGGAAGACACCAGCCATGTCCAGTCTACCATGTCCGTTTTATTGGTTCTGAGGGAGAGGGCTCACCCAGTGGCCCGTGTTCTTTTTTCCACATTCTGCCCAGCTGCCGTCTCGGGGCCCTCTGCCTGCCACTTCCTACTCCCCAGCCCCCATTGCAGCCCTCTCCCCCTCTGCTCCCTATGCTGCCCTCTCCCTAGCCAGCCGGGACCCCAGGGGCAGGCCCTCAGCTGTGAGGGCGCGTGCTGAGCACCAGGCAGAGGGAGCTGAGCCCGGCACCCGCCTTCTCCAGTTCTGAGCAGGACACAGGTACCAGGGTGACGTCGGCGAGCTTCTGCAGTGCCTGCGGGGAGGGGGGGGGCATGGAGCCAGAGAGGTAAGCCCCTGAGCCCAGAACTAGGCCCCACTTCTGGAGAAGCCACCCCCTCCCTCCCAGCGGGAGGGCTCGCTCCTCCCTGCCCCTCCCTGCCTCTCCCTGCTGGGTGGCGGTGGTGGAGGGGTGGTGGAGGGGATCCGGCCGCCCTTACCTCCTGGCTGTTGCTCAGGTCCCCACCTCCACGGTGCAAGAGGAATGGGGAGGCACTGGGCAACCCAGGGCGCAGGAAAAGACAGTCAGCCGCGGCGTCATCTGGGAGGGTCAGGGAGGCGTAAGGGTGGTCTGTCAACACCGCCATTGCCTGGGCGAGAGATGGGGGGAGGACGCCTTCAAGTCTCAGGGCCTCTCTGGCAACCGGATCCGCCCCCCCCCACGGGCTGGGGCAGGGTGACATTTGTCCAATATGAAGGACAGCAGGTGCCCAGGGCTCACTATGAGATGGGCACTGGTCTAAGCCCTTTAATTATGCTTCTGGACTTCTGCCTCGGAGTTTCGTCCAGTTCCTTCCACCTGCAGCCCTCTCCCTAGCTCCTCCAGCCCTCCTGTCTGCCCCACCCATCCTTCAAGTCCTAGCTTCCATGCCACCTTTGGGGAGGTTTCCTGAAACTAGGAAACTGGGGAAACTGGCGCCTTGTGCTCGCCTCCCAGCTCCGGCTGTGGTAACGTGCTTACCCCTGGCCTTTTCACACTAGCTGGTCCGCTGGGGGAGGGCAGGGGTTGGGTCTAACTCTGTGAAGCCTTCCCAGCCCGCCGCCTCCCAGCCCCGACCCCGCGCCCACTCCTCGCCGCACCCCTCCTCACCCTGACAGCCTTTTGGGCCGCGTTGCTGCTGCCGGCCACCACAGTGCGGGGTCCCCCCATGCCGCAGAGGCCACGCAGGTGGGAGGGGCCCGAGACGGGCACGGTGGAGACCGCGAAGTCCTAGGGAAGCAAGGGCAGGTTTTCAGGTGGAGGTGGGGGCGGCAAACACAGGCTGCTCTCGGCCTCCTCGCCAAGGCCCCGGTCCCGCAGACCCCCGCCGATGCTCGGCTCTCCCGGCCAGGACTGGGCACGCTCCTCACCCGGAACGTGTCTGCCACGATCTCGGCCCCTCGGTGATTGGTCCACTTGGACAGGCCTACGAAAAACTCCCGGCCTGCGCGGGAGGCGCAGGTTTGAGGGCGAGGGAGCTGGAAACAAGCCTCCCCGACTCTGCTTCCCCATGGGCCAGCACACATGCGGGTGCCCCAGCCTCACCGGTGAAGAGAACGTCGGTGCCGTCCAGCGTGGCGCTCTCGTCCCCCATTTCCACAATTCGCAGGCCCAGGTCCTGGAGGGCTTTGCGGACTCCATCGACCTGGGGGCCGGGCAGAGGAGGGGAGTGCGGCGCTGAGGGCCGTCCCCTGTCCCCTGCCCCTTCCTTCCCTAAGGCCCCTACGCCCTGCGCCTGCCCTTCCCGGCCCCACGCCTGGGTGCTCACCTCCGGCCTGCGGGCAGGGCTCCAGGGGCGCGTGATTAGGGCCGTGTCCCCTTGGATCACAGCTGTGTCGCCGAGAAGAGGTCCCAGCGGCAGCGATTCCTCAGGAGGCAGTTCTAGCAGCTGCAGCCCCAGGCGCTGCCTCAGTTTACCCCCCAGCACCCCGTGCTCCCGCTGAGCTTTAGCCAGGTCCAGAGCCGGGAGGCCAGCCGCCGCGCCCTCCCCCGACGCCAGGCTCTCCGGGACCCCCCGGATCAGGGCATGGGAGCAGCGGCCCAGCCCCTCCCCCGGCGTCCCCATCCCATCCACACAGACGCCCCCTCCGGCCGCGCTGATGTCTTCGTTTTCTCTCTTTTTCCTTTACCTGCCAGGGAGAAGAGACAGCACGGGGGTGGGGTGAGCAGAGAAAGAGTTGCGCGGAGAAGGGCGCGGGGGCCGAGAGCGCGGGGGTCTTCCCGCCGCGTCCTCGGGTCGCTCCGCCCACTTTCCGCCCCACCCTCTCCAGCCGGTCCCCGCTCTCTGTGGACCCCCCGGCACCCCGCACCCTCGCCGTCCGGTTCCTTGGGGGGAGTCCGAGGAAGGAGGCCGGGACCCCTGAAGTCTAAAACACCTGTTGCCCCCGCCCGGGGGCTCGGCGAGGTCCCCGCCGCGAGCCCCTCCGGGCAGCCGCTAGGATGCGCTCACTCCTCAAAAATGCAGCGGCCCCGCCCCCTTAACCCCCGGCGGTGCGCTGCGCGAGCGACCCCAAGTCCGGCGAGGGTCCCCCGGGGGCTCTGGGGCCGGAGGAGCCAGCCGGGGAGAGGCAGGGCCCGGCTGATGGACGCCCGCGCCCCCGCGCGAGGCCGGGCGCGCCGGGAAAGGGGGGCCGGCGCCTAAGGAGTTAAACGTCCCTGCGCCCGGGCGGGTCGGGCCGCCCCTAGCGCGACCCAGTATAAACCAGACGGAGCCCCAGGGGACTGGGAGAGGTCGCGAGCGGAATCGGAGGGGCGGGGAGCGGGGGCGTGGTTCCGGGGAGCCCGGGTCCAGCCGCCCCCGAGGTCCACTCCGCCCAGCTCCGCGCCCCCAGGCCGAGGCCCCGCACCCCGCACGGCGCAAGCACGGGCCGCCAGCGCCAAACTCCGCTCCCCAAAGGGTCCGAGATGCCGCCCCCACCCCCCGCCCCAGACTCACCTCCAGCGGCCACCCCCACTCGGGTCGCGCCGTGATCTCGGCTCGGGCCCGTTCCCCCGCCACCCCCCGAGGGCAGAGTTGATGGAGAGGGAAGTCCTAGTTTTCAACCCCGGGGGATGGCAGGTCTGGTTCCGGGGGGTCCCGCGGTGGGCGAGCTCACGCACTGCGATGGGGCGGGGGCGCGACGGTCTGGCGGCTCCGGGGCATTGTCTGAGCGGGACGGGGCGGGGCTCGCCGGGGCCACGCCCCCGCCGCGCGCCAGGCCACGCCCCCGCCGCGCGCCCCGAGCCCCCCGCCCCGCGCCCCGCCAGGGCCCACCCAGCTCCGGGCCGCTCGCGCGGCGGGGCTGCAAACGCGGCACGGACCGCGGGGCCGAGCTGCGGGGCCCGGGCCGCGCCGAGTCCGGCTCGCCGGCTCCACGCCGGAAAAAAGGGCGGCCCCGCCGCGAGTCCCCGTTTCAGTCCCGGCTTCTGCTCGCGCTCAAGGTCACCGACCCGCCCCTCGCCCAGTGTTTTTACGCAAGCCCCCTTTGGGTGAAAACGACACTCGATTTTCATTCTGTTTTTTATTAGTGAAATACGTTCTCTTACACTCCCCCACCCCCCACCCCCACAATAAAAATCTCACCCGGGCCTTCCGTGCTTTCCCCTCCACCCCCAGCCAGCCCGACGCGGGGTTCCAGGACTCCCTGCCCACTGGCCTTTTTGGAGTGTGTCCACTGGGGGGCCACGGGGAAGCCACCCGGGGCCTAGTGGAGGAGATGGAGGGCCGCGGGAGCCCCGCGAGAGGCCTATTTGAGGGCCTTGGCCACCTGCTCGTAGGCCAGCTCGATCTCCTCGTCGTCGGGACAGGTGGAGGAGAACTCCTCCTGAGCATAGGCGTTGCGCAGGTACCGCTGCACCCCCCGGAACTCCTCCGGAATGGAGAACCCCCGGTACTTCTTACAGACCACCTGGGGGTGGAGAGAGAGGAGGGGCCACCTTAGCCGGGGGTCTACCATGCTGGGGTCTCCTCCCCTCCCCCACAGCACCGACTCCAGCCTTGCCCTGCCTTTCAGGGACCTCTGCCATCCGCGTTCCGACTTCGGGGTTCGCATCTCCCACTAGAATCCTCGCCAACGGGCTTTCTTCACGCCTCACTGTCTTGTATTATCTTCCGCCATCCTCTCCACTTACTGAAATCCTGCCCATTATATAACCACCCCTTTCCAGACCACCCCATTCTCTTTTTATTGAGATATAATTCACAGACTATAACATACTCTTGAATTCTCACGGTATTTTTGTCCCTATTCTTCCTTTGGCTTTTAGTCATGTATTATTCCCTTCATGTGAATGTTTTATCTTCTCACCTAGATTTCCAAGCTTTTTGAGAGCAAGGGCCACACATCTTTGTAGTTGTCAGTGTCGAGTACACAGCGGATATTCAATGCATAGTTATGTGGCAAACTGCCGCTGGGGCCATGCTTCACAAACTAAACCAGAGCTTAAGGCCATGGTAAAAACATGGGCACCAGCAGTTTCCATCTCCTATGAGAGGAGGCAGAGCCTGAAGCTACAAAGAGAGTGAACGCTTTGACTTCAGGAAAAGCTTGCTCCGACCTGGGTATTTGGCAGTGATACAGAGACAGGAAGAATTTTCTTGACCATAATAGCAGGATGTGTTACTTTTGGACAGTTTGCACCCACGGCTTGTTTCATGGAATCTAACCCTTGCCAACAATGATGACCAAGAAGGACTGGAGTGGCATCTGCCAGTCTGCAGAAACCACCCTAAGAAAGGAGCCACCCTTGGAGCAGCTGTCCTGGGGTACCCATGTGGGAGCTCCTTGAAGAGCCATCCCAGTGGCCCCCCTCTCCTTGGCCCACAATGACCACCCACCTGCACAATGTGGAGCTTTGGCAGCAGGTTGCAGTCAGCCAAGGTGAGCTCGTTGCCATCCAGAAACTTCCTCTGCGAGATGCCCTCATCCTCGGCACTGGTCTCATCCACTTCTTCTGGGAGTGGGGATGTCAGGTAGTTGTCTAAAATCTTCAGGGCTTTCAGCAGCCCCTTCTCCAGGTCTGTGCACGAGATGGAACTGGTTAGAGCATCAAGAGAAGGTCTGCATAGCCAGCCCAAGAGACTGAGGCCTGTCTAAAACAATAAGAGCTAACCTGTATGTAGTTTTCTTTGTCCCATTTCAAGCACTTTACATACAAAAACTAATTTAATTTTCACAACTGTGTAAAGTAGGTATGGTTATCCTTATTTTGTAGATCAGGAATTGGATTTACAGAGGTTAAATGAATGCCCAAGTTTACACAGCTAGTTGGATTTGGATTTGGGTAGTCTGGAGCTAGAGTCATTTTTCTTAAACATAACCTTTTTCTGCCAGAAAACAGTTCAGCAACCAATTAATGTCCCCCAATGGGGCAGTGAGGCTAGGGGCCGAAAGAGAGAGGCTGAAAAGTCATGGGGGAAAAAAAGGCACAGCCAAGGAGAATGCAGAGGGATATGGGGCTAAGCGAATGGCAGAGGGGAGGTTTGCCAACATCTCAATGTCCCTGGTGTTTGGGCTTTCTGGTGCCCCCACTGTCCCCCAACCCCTGGGTCCCCCATTCCTCCCAGGCCCAGGTCTTTTGCTCCGTAAGACTCACTATCATTGAGTGCTGGGTTTGAATTCTTGATGTAGGCAGAAAATTTAGCAAATATGTCCAGTCCAGCTGTGTTAGATTCGGGGTTCAGAGCTGCCAGCTTGGGGTACCTGAGAACCAATGGGAGAAACAGTAAGGTATCTTCCTGGGGGCGGAGGGGGACTGCAGCCCCATCACCATCTTGTCTTCAATTTCTTCCACCCGTGTCTTTCCCAGAGTCCCTCAACTCCCCCTCTCCCCTTTCCAAGTACCCCTGTACCTGGGAGGGCACAGCACTGCCTCCAGAAACTCCTCAATCTTGTTGGTGTCCGTGTGCACGTCGGTGCCATACAGCAGGAATGGGAGCTGCCCTCCTGGGCACAGCTTCTGCACCGTCTCCGTCCGCCTGGAGGGAAAGGCCGGGCATCAGGACCGGAAAGGGGGTCAGGGAGAACCAGAAAGGAGGAACAGAGGGAGGTGGGAAGAGAAAAGGGCTCCAGGTGGAGGGAGAAAAGGTTCAGGGTGGAAGGACGTGGGTGGGTGAGTGTGTGAGCACGTGTGTGTGCGCGAGGCGTGTTTACGGGAACAGACGCGCGCCCACCTCTTGGTGTCCACGGTGGTCACATTGAAGGTGACTCCCTTGAGCCAGAGCACCATGAACAGCCTCTGCGAGAAGGGGCAGTTGCCAATCTTGGCCCCATCACTGCCGGCCTGAAAAGCAACCCCCACCCAAGGTTAGGCCTGGTGTCCTCCACCCCTTCCCCAGACCAGTCTCGGCTGCTTCCGCTCCCAAAGCTCCCATACCCAGTGGTTTTCGACCTGGTCTTGACTCATACCCCACCACTCCCCCAGAACCGCGCCCACCTCCCAGAACCCGGCTGGAACCTAGGGCAGATCAACGGGGAAAATGGTCTGCAAAGGCATCCTCTGGCTCCTCAGAGAGTCGAGGACAGGCAGGGGGTAGGTAGAGGGAGCTGGAGGTGGAAAACTTGGAAAATCTGGACCCCAGGCCGGGAAAGGGTCTGGAATTTTGGTGGGGCCAGAGTAACAGCTCCATGGCCTAGATACACGAGTCAAGTCTGGGGACCGGCGAGGTGGGACACAGTTTGGAGGCCAGATTTGGGGTTCTCTGTATTTCCGCTTAAGCTGTTTTGGGGGCTGGCTGGGGTGTCGCCCTAGGCATGTGGAGGGCCTCGCAGAGGGGTTGCCTCTAATTGGCGGGTGGTGACCTCATCCCCCAAGGGACACCTCCCCCTAGGCTGAGAGTGATTCATCTCTGGTGTCTCCAGCCCAGCAGCTTCCTCTCTGGCCAGGAAGTGGGGGCAGGGCCCCAGGAGCCGGAGGCCCGGGCAGCTAAGGCCACCTCCCTCTTCCCCTGGACACCGCCAGGGTCTCCCAGCACAAGTGGTCGGTCCTCTGCCGCCACAGGGACCTCCCCACCCCGGGGCCAGGGCTGGACCTCACAGCGCAGCCTGACCCAGGTGTCAACACAGGCCCTGAGGTCAGGGTGAGAGCCAGGGGCCACACCCCAGGGGCGGACCCCGGCTGGCCGGCCTGCACTGGGCGCAGGGGCAGGGACCGGCTTCCGGGGAAACCGAAGCATAAAGGCAGGCAGCGACGGGAACACACAAAGGCGAGCCGAACAAAAGGGGGCAAGCGGAGAGAGAGGAGCCAGGAGCCAAGGGTGGAGGGGAGTGGGCCACGGCGTTGGGAGGCGGAAACAGGGCACCCAAGGGAGGGAGACACGCAGAGATGGGGCCCGCTGAGAGCGTACAGGAGGGGGCACGACTGCTGGGATCCGAAGGGCGCAGAGGAAACAGTGGAGGCTGCTGCCTGCGGCTTGGACCCCCAAAGGCCGAGGGGGACGTCCTCACCCAGCCCCACCGAGAAGAGACGTGGAGCCACCTTCTCCTGCTTCTGCGCCCCCACCCTCCCCGGCACCCTCACCCAGCTCCCACCTCCTGCTCCCTCTCCCTGCCGGTCCTCCCACGCGGCTGACCTCCCGCCTCCCGGCCGCCGCCCTTTTTCTCGCTTCCCCCAGACCCCTGGACGTGCGTTATCATCCCTCACCAGTGCGGCCTTGCTTCTGGAACTCTCCCCGTCCACCTCCTGGATCCTCCCCACTTTACCTCCTCTGGCCCCAGGCCTCTCTCACCACACCCCTTCCTAGAAACCTCCCCTCCCGCCCCCCAAGCCTCTGCCCGGCGCCCCTCGGCCCGAGTGCAGCTCCGCTCCTGGGCCCACATGTTCTAACTTGAGTCCCGCTCTGTCCCTCCACCCCGCCGGGCTCCCCCGGCCCCCTTCCCTCCCCGCCCTTCCAGCAGCTCGTCCCCCCCACCCCACCCCCAGGCCATCTTCCCAACTCCCTTCTCCAGGCGTTCCTCTCTCTCCGGCCGACGGGAGACTTGCACTCGGACAAACTTTTTAGGGGAGAGCCCGAGCCACCTCCCGCCCGCTCGGGAGTCAGTTACCTTCCCTTCCCTTGGAAAGACCGCGCGGAGGTGGAGGAGGGAAGGGATTAGGGACTTGGGGCCCGGGCTGGAGAAAGGGGAGCGCTGGCTTCCAGGAATTCGGAGCGCGGCCAAGCAGTTGGAGGCGTCCTTACCTTCACGAACAACTCGACCTGCGGCTGTTCTTCAGCCATGGTTGCGCGGGGACCAGGAAGCGCCGGTCGCTGGGGGAACTGGGAGGGGCCGGGGCTGGGGAAGGCGGGTCTCGCGGCCAGGGAGCCTCTTCGCTGGGCCTTCAGCTCCGCGCCAGCCCGGCCAGACCCCCCGGCTGCAGGCTCGGCCTCCCCACCCGCCCAGTGCCGGTGGCGGTGGCGCCGGGCTCCTCCAGCTCCAACCCTCCCGGGGCGGCTCCGGCTCCGGGGCCACTGACTCACGCACCTACCCCGCCCTGAACCTGGGGAGGGGACAGGAGCGGGGGCGGGACCCTGGGTCTAGGGAGCGGAGCGGGCTGGGAGGGAGCTCCTGGGGCTCCCAGAGGATGTGGTTGAGGGCGTGAAGGGGGAGCAGCGGGCCCTCTTGCCTCTCCGTCTCCTGGACGCCGAACTTTTTTTCTGCCTCAGTTTCCCTGCTAATTAATCAGGGGACAAATTCCGCTCCACCGTCGCACAGGAGACCTGACACCAGCGGCTTGGGAGCGCCTCAGAGGGCCCAGAGAGGGGATGTTAGAACCGAAAGGGTGGTTGTTTATTCCCTTTTCCATGTTCCTCCTGGACGCCAGTCCAAATTCTGGATCATGGCAAGATCTGTGGTCTGGGAGAAGAAACTGAAAGTGGGAGCTGGGATTGGGGGGCGGGAGGGGTTGTGAAGAGGGGGGCGAAGGATCGGCAGGCACCCAGGTAGAGCGCTAGGGGAACAGAAGGCTGAACCAGGGGCCTTATCACGGGGCGGCCCGTCCTCCGGGGCTGGTCAGCTTTAACGCTTCTACTTCTTCGGGGCCCAGTCCCTGGGCCTCTTCCTGTGCCCCTTGCCCTTTTCTCCCTGGCCGGTTGCCGTGGAGACGGGGCAGAGGGATGAGGTAATTGTGGCCCCAGGATTTCCACACTGACCCCTGATCCTAGCGTGGGGTTAGCTGGTCCTGTCCTGGGGGAAAGCAAAGATCGGACAGGAGAGTGTGGAGAGAGTCCTCGGGGCACACAAATTAAGGGGAGGGAGGACGAAGGAAGGGGAGGGTCTTGCTTCTCCAGCAGCCTTGATTTTGGAAGTTCTATCAAACTTGTGGACCCAGAATATGATCCCCAAAGTGGATCGCTCTCCAAGCCCCCCATCCTGAACCTCTGTCCTGTCCAACCAGCTCTTCTCTTGCCCCCTCGCCACCCTTTGTCCATCAAGAGACCCACAATTCCAGAAGGACACGGCGAAGTGCAAGGACAGGAAAGGCAAAAAGGGCTCGGGACTTGGAAAAGGAGAGAGACCTGGCGAGGAGCGGGGGGAGCGATGCCAGAAACCGGCAGTTAGTGGTTTCCTCTCGGGCTTCCTCTGCTGTGCGTCTTACCCTCCCTGGGGGAAGGTTGCCTCCTCCCCGGCAAAGAGGGTGCATTTGGTGTTTGCCCCCTTTAATCGTTAACAACTTATAAGGAGGTGGACTGGCACGTGCATTGGGGAGTTCCCTCCACGCGTGGCCTTGGGAAAGTGCACCTGGGCTCCCTTGCCTCTGCGAGAGCGTCAGAGCGGCCCTGCTTCCCGGCGACCTCTCCTGCTCCAGCCGGTCAGTGCTCACCGCAGGGGCCACCGCGCGTAGACCTCCGGCTGGGAGAATCCGGAGCAAAGCGCCAGCTCTGGGCCCAAACAGGTTCAACAGCCTCTCCCCGAGCACTAACAGCTGCGGCTGCCTTGACCACACTACTGACTGGTGGCTGCCACGGCTACCCCACCAGGTATCCGGCCCTAAGTCCCCAGGTGACAAGGCTGCCCTCTCCTGGAGCCACCCAGCAGTGCCCCCATGGATGTGAGGTGAGGGGCTGCAGTCCCAAACCCTGCAGCAGAGACGTGTCCTTCCCTTTCAACGCCTTTCTCCTGCCTTTCTTCTATCTCAAAACCTCCCCTTTCCTTCCCCACGCTGCTTTTCCTGCTCCCTCCCCTCGGCTTGGTAAACCAGTCCCTAATCTCTTTCCACGCCAGCCTGGAAGGTGCGGCCCTGCCTGGCACTCCCCTGCACAGTCAGTCTCGGTACTTCCTCAGATTTCCATATTTCCATTGCTCAATAATTTGCCGGGGGTGACTATTAACCCAGCCCTCTGCTTGCTCCCTCTCTTTCCTCGGAGGGTAATTTCCAATCACAGGCAGCAGAGCCAGGTCGTTTCACACACAGAACCCCACCCCCATCTTTCCTAGCCTCCTGGCTGGCATCTCCCTCTCTCTGCACCTGGAGCAAAGCTGGGGAGGAGGACGGATTTATTTTAAGGATCTAGTTTATTAAGCATGCATTTGTTTACTTCGGATTCACTCACAACTCAGCCCCCAAACACACACACACATACAAACACCCACCCTCACGATTAAGCTTCAGGGAGCAGGGACTCAGTTTTGTTCACAGCTTTGAGTTCATCCCGTGGCCCATAGCAGACACTAAAGAAATAGTTGCTGAGTGGGTGAATGGTGCCTCTCTGTCCTGTGTGAGAGCCCCACAGGAGGATAGATAGTTTTCTTTTCAGGCCTCCTTGTCTCTGTCGGAATTTGGTGTAATTAGAATGCTTCCACCTCCTCTTTGGGGGAGAGGGGGCAGAAACTTCGAAATTAGGCCCTGGAGTGCCTTTGTGGGGTGGTCATACCCTGCTAAGATCCAGACAAGGGAGGGCTGAGGTAGGAGTCTCGCTTCTTATTTCGGCTTGTTTATGTGTTGGGAGATGGGGGAAAAGAACAGAGCGCTGAGAAATGGGAGAGAAGGACCGGAACACAGAGATTTGGTGCGGGCTCCTCCGGGCAGGGGCCCCGCTTATTTAAAATACTCACGTCGCCCTATGTTTGCCAGGTACTGTTCTAAGTGCTTTATAAATATTAACACAGTGGGTACAAATATTAACCTGGAGTTGTTGGCACACGCTGACTTAGTGTTGCTTATCTCCATCTCCAGAAAAAAAATACAAAACGCGCTGCTGGACTTTACGATGGCCCTCCTCCCGTGACCTCCCTGCTTCCCCCGACCCCTTCCCCAGCTCCGACCCCGCTCCATTTGTCTTCTCTCGGGCTCCACCCCGCGTCAATCACAGCCCAGACGCCCGGACGGCCGCGGGCCCGGCTGCTAGGCAACGGCAAAGGGCGGGAAGTTTGAGCGTTCTGGAGCCGCCCCCGGCTGCTAATAGACCAATCAGCTCCAGGGCCCACCCTTCCCCTTCGCTCTCTTAGGCGGGATCCGGGTCTCTCCAGCCAATGGCGACGAGTGGGCGGGGCGTGCGGGCGCGCACCCCCCTCCCTCGGGCGCGCCCTCCCGCAGGCGGGCGGCTTTGGTCTGTGGGGGCGGTCTGGAGCGCGTCGCCGCCCGGGTGACGGAAAAGGCGGGAAAGCGCCGCGGGTGGGCGGCGGCCTGCGTGGGGCCGGTGGTCGGGGACGCGAGGCTGCGGGCGTGGGGCGTGGTCGGCAGGAGCGGGGAGGGGAGACCTCCAGCCCTTCTCCGGGCTGAGGAAGCCGCTCCGCGGGGCAGAGGCGAGGCGGCCCGCCGCGCCCTCGCAGCCCTCGCCTCAGCGCCCCGGAAGTTCTCGGGAGGTGGGTTTCTGCGCCCCCAGCTCCCTCCCCAGGGACAGCCCCTCTGCACCGCGGCGTTTGTGCGTCCGCAGAGCCTCGGCCCATGGCCTCGGCGGGAGCGACCCCAGGCAGGACGCCGCAGGCGCTGGGGCCCGGGGCGGCCTCGGACGACGAGGAGGAGGCGGCGGAGGTCAGCGTGGCCCGGAGCCGGGCGCCTGGCGGGAGAGCCGGGCGGTGGTGGGAGCGGTGGAGTAAGAGGGTCGGGACCCGGGGTTCTTGATCCCCGCCCGGGACCCCCTGCCGGAGCCCTGTGTGTACACGCGCCCCAACACGTCCCGCCGGAAGAACGCTTTCCTGAGCTGCAGTTCCGGCTCCTGGGCCCTGGTTCAAGCCCCTGGGACTCGAGTCCAGCTGAAGACCTCTTTCACCTTCCCGAACGCGGGGAGGATGCCTCTCAGATTTGATCAGAATGGCTGAATAATGCATGGCGGTGTCCTGCCGTGGCGAACGGTTCCAGTATCCGTTTCTTCCCTTGCGCAGGGGCAGATCCACGTGTGTGTGCTCTGGAATGCGGGATACTTGGGCCTTGCTTACTATGACACTGGTGACTCCACCGTCCACTTCATGCCAGACGCCCCCGACCAGGAGAGCCTCAAGCTTCTCCAGCGAGGTGGGGACAGAACGCCAGTGCCCGGACTCCCTGGGGCCGGGAGTGTCTTCCCCTCGTAGGACCTTCCTGACGCCGTCTCTGGAGCATTGTATTGTTGATTTCCAGAGGCCTCTGTTGTTTTTAGGAATCCATTTCATTATTCCACAAATACTTGTTAGGTGTTTACCGTTTACCACTGGCTGGAGCCGTAGTGCTGCTGACCACATCAGTCTTATCTGTCCCCCAGGGGTTTATAGTCTAGTGACCGCCTCCAGGGCACACCTCTTCCTTCCCAGCCTCCAGCCAGGCACTACTCTTTCCTTCCGTAAGTCTCATTCCTGTCTCCTGGCTATGCTATCAGCGTGCAAACACTCCCTGCCAAACACTCCCTGCTCGTAGAGGGAGGAAGTAAGATTTTGAGAGGGGAGGGAATTAGCAAGTGGTGGTCTGTGGGATCCCCCATTCATCAAAAATGCATTAACTCATTTGGTCTCCATTCTCCTTTCAAGTTCTGGACGAAATCAACCCCTGGTCTGTTGTTACGAGTGCCAAACAGGATGAGAATATGACTCGGTTTCTAGGGAAGCTTGGTAAGGACTGAGTAAGGGAGAGGGGAAAAAGGAAGGACTAAAGGATGGAATATTCTAGGAGGCGGGTCGTGGAGGGAGCTGGAACGAGGAGGTGGGAATTGGGTGAGAGGAAAGTTGATGCAGAGGCAGAAGAACTGATATATTCAGGCTGATGGCCCCTTCTTTGCCTCCCTGACAGCCTCCCAGGAGCAGAGAGAGCCTAAGAGACCCGAAATCGTGTTTTTGCCGAGTGTGGATTTTGGTATTGCCCCACTCCAGTTTCCTAACCCCTCCACTTAGCTCCGTCCACATCAGAGGTCTCCTCTGAGCCTTATTCTCATTCTACTTTTGTGCTCTGCATGCCCTCTGGCCAGTCTCCCCAAGATCACCTCTATCCCTTACCCTTTAATAAGCTACACCTTATGATGAAACCTCTACTCAGATGTGTGTGGAGATGAGGGCATTCCCTGAGAAGAGGAAGTGGTGACACTTTTGGACAGTTCTGATGGTTGAAAATTTCCCCTTTTAGGCCAAAGCTATTTATACATTTATATATATATATATATATATATATATATATATATTTATGTAGGTACTGCCTCAATGACCCTGATAATCCATAATGCACTTCTATAACTTTCCCAGGTTTGCAAAAAGGACAGGAAATGTTCTATCCTAATTAGATATTGGGCTTAGGGCTATTAATTGTTCCTGTATTAATACAGTCTTTTGTGTGCATGTATGTTTTTAAGTTTATTCCTTTAAAAAAATTTTTTATAAAATTATTTTTTAAGGTACATAATCACAATAAATGTTACATTAAAAAATATAAGAGGTTCCCACATACCCCACACCCCCCTCTTTCACATCACAACCTTTTTCATCATTGTGGCACATTCATTGCATTTGGTGAATACATTTTGGAGCACTGCTGCACCGCATGAATTATATTTTACATTGTAGTTTACACTCTCTCCCAATACATTCAGTGGGTTATGGCAGGATATATAACGTCCAGCATCTGTCCCTGCAATGTCATTTAGGACAACTCCAAGTCCCGAAAATGCCCCCACATCGCATCTCTTCTTCCCTCTCCCTGCCCTCAGCAACTACCATGGCCACTTTTTCCAGATCAATGCTACAGTTTCTTCCGTTACTAGTCACAATAGGTCTATAGTAGAATACCAGTAAGTCCACTCTAATCCATATTTTATTTCTCTATCCTGTGGACCCTGGGATGGTGATGTCCACTCCACTTCTCTATCAAGAGGGGGCTTAGATCCCACATGGTTGATGGATGCGATTCTCCTGTTTGCAGTTGTAGGCATTCTTGGTTCCCTAGTGTGGTGGTTGATCATCTTACCTCTCCCTGTTAGCCGACCTGTGCAAGTCCAGCAAACTGGAGAGTAGGTGCAGCCACTCTGCTGAGGCTCAGGCCCAGCTGGCACATGGCCAGTCCAGAGATTGAAGTGTCCTGGGTACACACCAGCCCCAGTGCCAACCATGGGTTCAGTAAAAGTGACAGAAGAGGCATGTGTAGAAAGTTCACATCTGAGTCCAACTCCATCACACTCAGGAACACAAATTCCAATGTAGGGCCAACAGACATGGCACTGAACTCCAGAGCCATCTGCCATGATTCATAGAAACTGTGTGTCTCCATAGCCCTCAGGAGCACCACCAGTACTTGGGGTTGTATCTACTTAGGCTATCTCTGGGAATACAGTCTTTTTTTTTTTTTTTTTTTTAATTCTCCACAGCTCTCTTTATTTATTTATTTATTTATTTATTTAATTCCCCTCCCCTCCCCCGGTTGTCTGTTTTCTGTGTCTTTTTGCTGCGTCTTGTTTCTTTGTCCGCTTCTGTTGTCGTCAGCGGCACAGGAAGTGTGGGCAGCGCCATTCCTGGGCAGGCTGCACTTTCTTTCGCGCTGGGCGGCTCTCCTTACGGGGCGCACTCCTTGCGCGTGGGGCTCCCCTACGCGGGGGACACCCCTGCGTGGCGCGGCACTGCTTGCGCGCATCAGCACTGCGCATGGGCCAGCTCCACACGGGTCAAGGAGGCTCGGGGTTTGAACCTCGGACCTCCCATGTGGTAGATGGACGCCCTAACCACTGGGCCAAAGTCCGTTTCCCGGGAATACAGTCTTTTTAAACCAAATATTCCCTGTTCCAGACAGGTGCCTTATTCTTCTGAGCCATCTATTTTTCTCAAGTTGTGTTCTCAGGCATCTTTATCATATATGAAAGAATAAAAAGAGAATTGGATTAAGAGTCTGAACATTTGGTTCTAGTCTCAGCGTTTCATTAACTGCCTGTATGAGCTTGGGCAAGTCACATCATCTCTCTTGCTTCTATTGCCTCGTTCTTAAAATGGGGTGAAAAAAAATGGACTAAAAGATACCCAGTCCCTTTTCATTCTAAAGTTCTGGGATGGATTCTATGATCTTTGCCACCCCTTCCCCCAAATAGGTCTGGAGATAAGCAAGCAGCGCCTCCTCTCTGGGAACTATTCCTTCATCCCGGACTCCATGACTGCCACTGAGAAAATCCTCTTCCTGTCCTCCATTATTCCCTTTGACTGCCTGCTCACGGTGAGATGGGTCCTAGGGAGAAGGGCGAGTGGAGTGGGGAAAGGCACAAGCAGCCCAGTCCTAGGACTGAGTCCAGCTCTGGAAAAGAGTTTTCCCCGGGGTTGCCCCGCCTCCAGGACAGTGGGATTTACCCCAGCTCCACTACTCGTTCCCTCCCAGGTCCGCGCACTTGGAGGGCTGCTCAAGTTCCTGGGTCGAAGAAGAATTGGGGTTGAACTGGAAGACTATAACGTCAACGTCCCCATCCTGGGCTTTAAGAAATTTGTGTTGTAGGTGATTCACCCGAAGCGCAACCAAAGCAAAGACGGGATTGGGGGCCCTGAAAAGCAAGATGGGTGGGGGGGGGGACAGTGACCCAATAGGTCACACGCTCTAGGACGCGCAGGAGAACCCGAGCGGCTCTGGCGCTCCGGGGAAGAGAAGATGGGCTTGAGGGCGGGGAGGTGGGAGCCGCGCTTTGGCCTGGACTCAGACCCCAGCCTCCTTCCCTTCTGGTTTTCTGTCCTCAGGACCCATCTGGTGAGCATAGACCAAGACACTTACAGGTAAGGAGGTGGAGGCCGACTGCCGTCTCTGCCGAGGGAGAGAGATTAAGTTTAATCCTCTACTAATCCTAATGAGGCTCCCGTTTCCCTAATCCTGGGGCGAAAAATCTCTCTCCCTGAAGGAAAGGGAAGAGGAGGGTGAAAGGGAGAGAGGAGACAAAGGTGTCATTTCCTTTTCTAAAGGGAGAAACTGAGGCACAAAGAAGTAAGGGACTAAAATTTATATCGAGACTTGATTTCAGGCGGATATGTTATACCCTTTTCTATCCCAGTCTCCATTCTCAGAAAATAAAAAAAAATCCATGCTTTTAGTTACTCCTGGTTCCTCCATTTCTCTCTGACAGTGTTTTGCAGATATTTAAGAGTGAGTCACACCCCTCGGTGTACAAAGTGGCCAGTGGACTGAAGGAGGGGCTTAGCCTCTTTGGTAGGTGTGCCCTGTCCCTCATCCCACACTACAAAAGACTGCCAGAAAAGCAGTTGCTTCCAAAAATGTGCCCCTGCCCCTCCCTTTCCACTTCTCCCCCATTGCCAGCTGTCTTCCACTCTAATCCAGCTTCCTCATCCTCTTTGCATCCCCTCCCTTTGAGCCTCTCCCCACACCCTGTAGTTGTACAATGGCTTTGGCACATCAGCTGTTACTTTACCAGTTTTGTGTTCATTCCCTGGGGTTGTATGAATGGTTCTGTGAATTGTGCACCTGTCCAGGGACTTTGGGAAGGCTGCGTTTATAGAGGAAAGGCACAGAACTGCCTGGTGTTTAATTTGCATGGAGTTCCTATCAGTTGTCTCTTGGCTTGAGGGTGTATTGGGATATCGCCCCAAGTATCTGCAGGGCTTCACAGTGCTTGTCTCAGTGGGTTGTACCGAATGTTTGTGTATGTGTGTTAGGCGTTGTGTGAGTCTAACTACAGCGGATCTTTGTATTTCCTGGCTGAGTGTTCCTGTGAGTACCCAGCCCCTCCCCGCTCGCCTTGTTCAATAATCCCTCCTCAGGCTTGCCGCCAGCCAGACGCCCTCTTTGGCTGCCTTTGTGTCCTGTATCTGGGGCACGCCTCTCTCCGTCAGCCTGCCCAAACCCCGCACCAGTGACCCGGATGCCGCAACTTAGACACACATTCCTTTCCCTCCCCTGCCCTGCCCTGTAACAAGCTCACTCCCTGTCCTCCCTGCTCCCCCCAGGAATCCTCAATAGATGCCGCTCTAAGTGGGGAGAGAAGCTGCTCAGGTGAGTGCTACACACTCATGCACGAGTTGCATGTACACACTACATACGAATGCCTACCACAGCCGTGCCCAGACTCCCACGTACACGCCACATACGAATCCTACCACAGCCGTGCCCAGACTCCCACGTACACGCCACATACGAATCCTACCACAGCCGTGCCCAGACTCCCACGTACACGCCACATACGAATCCTACCACAGCCGTGCCCAGACTCCCACGTACACGCCACATACGAATCCTACCACAGCCGTGCCCAGACTCCCACATACACGCCACATACGAATGCCTACCACAGCCGTGCCCAGACTCCCACATACACGCCACATACGAATGCCTACCAACAGCCGTGTCCAGACTCCCACGTACACGCCACATACGAATGCCTACCACAGCCGTGTCCACACTCCCACGTACATGCCACATACGAATGCCTACCAACAGCCGTGCCCAGACTCCCACATACACGCCACATACGAATGCCTACCAACAGCCGTGTCCAGACTCCCACGTACACGCCACATACGAATGCCTACCACAGCCGTGTCCACACTCCCACGTACATGCCACATACGAATGCCTACCAACAGCCGTGCCCAGACTCCCACGTACACGCCACATACGAATGCCTACCACAGCCGTGCCCAGACTCCCACATACACGCCACATACGAATCCTACCACAGCCGTGCCCAGACTCCCACGTACACGCCACATACGAATGCCTACCACAGCCGTGCCCAGACTCCCACGTACACGCCACATACGAATGCCTACCACAGCCGTGCCCAGACTCCCACGTACACGCCACATACGAATGCCTACCACAGCCGTGCCCAGACTCCCACGTACACGCCACATACGAATGCCTACCACAGCCGTGCCCAGACTCCCACGTACACGCCACATACGAATGCCTACCACAGCCGTGCCCAGACTCCCACGTACACGCCACATACGAATGCCTACCAACAGCCGTGCCCAGACTCCCACGTACACGCCACATACGAATGCCTACCACAGCCGTGCCCAGACTCCCACATACACGCCGCATACGAATGCCTACCAACAGCCGTGTCCAGACTCCCACGTACACGCCACATACGAATGCCTACCACAGCCGTGTCCACACTCCCACGTACACGCCACATACGAATGCCTACCAACAGCCGTGCCCAGACTCCCACGTACACGCCACATACGAATGCCTACCACAGCCGTGCCCAGACTCCCACATACACGCCACATACGAATCCTACCACAGCCGTGTCCAGACTCCCACGTACACGCCACATACGAATGCCTACCACAACCGTGCCCAGACTCCCACGTACACGCCACATACGAATGCCTACCACAGCCGTGTCCAGACTCCCACGTACACGCCACATACGAATGCCTACCACAGCCGTGCCCAGACTCCCACGTACACGCCACATACGAATGCCTACCACAGCCGTGCCCAGACTCCCACGTACACGCCACATACGAATGCCTACCAACAGCCGTGTCCAGACTCCCACGTACACGCCACATACGAATGCCTACCACAGCCGTGCCCAGACTCCCAAGTACACGCCACATACGAATGCCTACCACAGCCGTGCCCAGACTCCCACGTACGCGCCACATACGAATGCCTACCACAGCCGTGCCCAGACTCCCACGTACGCGCCACATACGAATGCCTACCACAGCCGTGCCCAGACTCCCACGTACGCGCCACATACGAATGCCTACCACAGCCGTGTCCAGACTCCCACGTACACGCCACATACGAATGCCTACCACAGACGTGTCCAGACTCCCACATACACGCCACATACGAATGCCTACCACAGCCGTGCCCAGACTCCCACGTAAACGCCACATACGAATGCCTACCACAGCCGTGCCCAGACTCCCACGTACACGCCACATACGAATGCCTACCACAGCCGTGTCCAGACACACACATCATCCGATCTAGTAGTAATGAAAATATCAGGTACAATAATAAATTATGAGAAAACAATAAATTTCTGAGACTTTACAAATATGATGGTTGGAATAAACCAAATGCAAGTGAGGAAAATATTGTGGAGAAAATTTATAGCCCTAAAGATCAAAACATATTTGGAAAATAGAGGAAAACAGGCACATGACAAAGGGGACTGAAATAGGAGGGCCAATATCTGGAAACAGAAAATGGAAGGAAGAATATTACAGATAAGTATTAGCTTTATATTGGTAAAGCAACAAGAACAAGCCACTGCCCGTTCCTGAGTGCTGGCTGAATGCATTTAATCTTTACAACAACCCCATGCGGTAGTAGTATTCTCATTTTATGTTGTCAGCACAGATACACATATACCCCTGGATGATACACAGACTTACACACCTCTAAGTCATAGAAACACACCCACAAAACACCCGTGTACCCATCTCTGTGATTATAAAAATACACTTCGAATTTGAGCTGTTATTTAATGACTCTCGAGTCAGTCTTTCTGGTTTCGCGCTCCATATGTGGAATGCTAATTGCATATCATCTCCACCTGAAAAGCTCCCCAGAGCACTCAAACTCAGTGCGTCCAAAACTGGATGCCCACCAGACCCGCTCCCCTGCCTGCGTTCCCTTAGCTAATGGCACTGAGGCAAGACAGCTCCTCGGGCAATGAGCCGGGGATTGAGGCTTCCTCCTCCCCGTGTTTAATTATTCACTAAGAACATTGATCCTATCCCGGAATGTCTTTCTCATCCGTCCCTTTCTCCCTCTTCCCGCTGCTCTAATTCTGGCTATCATCCTTTCTAACCTGGAGAACTGTAGTTGCCTCCAAATTGGTCTCTGCTTTTAGTCTCATTTTTTTGTCGTTTTTACTTTTTATTGCAGTAATGTACACACAACTCAAAATTTCGCATTTTAATCACATTCAGGTGGTCAATTCAATGATATTAGTTACAGTCACATTATTGTGCTGCCATCGCCAACATCCATTTCCCGAACTTTTTCATCATCTCAAAAAGAAACTCTGCATCCATGAAGCAATTAGCTCTCCATTCCCCTCATACCACCCGCTGCCCCACACTCCCAAACCCTGGTAACCTGTATCCACTAACGGTCTATGAATTTATTCTGGGTATTTCATATAAGAGAGATCACACAGTATTTGTCTTTTTGTGTCTGGTTTCTTTCACTCTAGTCTCTTTCCAGTCCGTCGTTCATTCCAAAACAGAGATGTGAACATGTCACTCCACTTTTTTTTTTTTCAAACCTTAAGTGGAAACAAAACATTATCTGCAAGAATAAAAAAAAAGATACAAGAAATTTTAAAAAATTTTTAAAAAATTATTTGCAGTTTGAAGATTAGCAACCTTAGCAGTGCTTAAAGCGCCTTGTATTCACCTCAGGTTTAATTTCTAGGCTCACCTCTCCTTTCCTACTGGATCCACCCTATATTTCAGTCCTTTAGGGCCACTGGCCATTGTGGCAACACACATGCCTGTATTTATGCTATTTGTTCTGGCAAGTCTCCCCCCTATTCTCCACCCATCAAAATCTTATTTCCTCTTCAAGGTGCAACCCAACTCTCACCTTTATAGTGAAGTTTTTACAGGCCCCTGCAAGGAGATTGACGCACCCTTCCTGTGTGCTTGTTTATGTTTTTCTTATTGCATATTCGCACCAGGCTAGAATTGGCAGTGTGTGAATCCGCTTGCCCTCAGAGCTGTGAACTCTGCAGTTGCCGTTCCTGTGGCCTCTGTGCCTGCACGCGGCTTTGTATGTATTAGTACTCGGCGAATGAACAAAGTACATAAGCCCAAGTGCACTGGTCACATCATCTCTGAAAAACCCAGAGCAGAGAGGTATTGTGAGCCTACAGGTGAAGAAGCCTTTCCCCGCCTCACCCGCAATGTGTTATCTTTTGGGGCTTTATTTAGGATAATCTCTGAGGCCATCTCTGGCTAATTGGTGGGGTAATTTAATTACCCACACATTCTCCAGGGCTTCGGGTACACATCAGGATGGGAGGGAAGAATCACCAGTGGAGAAGACAGCTGAGTTAAAGCTGGGGGAGGACTGCGGGTTTCCTAGCCGGCAGGACGTTGGTCATTACCTGAAAGATGAACTAAAGCTGGCCCAGAGCTGGAAAGGGTGCCCGGAGGTGACTGCGTGTCCTAGTGTGCTCTCATGAGCATTGTCCCACCAGTCTGGAGGCCCGGGTTTGCGACCTGGCTGCGCTTCTTGCCAGCAGAGTGACACTGGACAAGTTGCTCATCCTCTCGGGGCCTCCTTCCCTCAGCTGTAAAGTAGGGCGTTTGGCTTAACGAGGTGATGACCAAGGTCTCTTCTGGCAATGTCAGTGCCGGGTCAGAGATACCTGGCTCCGTGAGGCTCATGTGCTCCCCAAGGTGGGGTGGGTATTCGTGGACTGGCTTACACCGCCTTGTCCAGAGCCCTCTGGGGCCAAGGAACAGAGGTGTCTGAAGGTCCCCCCGCCTCATCTAGGCTGGGCAGCTGGCCGGGGAGTCCGTGTAAGATACACCTCCTCAGGCCCCAGGACCTCCACGCATTGGCTCTTAGGTAAAATGGCACGCCTCGTAGCTAGCTCTAATGTGGAAAACAACCCCTGGGTTCACAAGTCCTCACAGTCTCACACTCTTCAAAGCCACAGGGAGCTAGGGATGCCAGAATTAGACAAACAAGATGAGATCCATTTTCTGCATGCTAATTTATTTTTGTTTGTTAGCAAAATCTGGCAGACATGCAAAATGGTAATCATATACAGACTTCTGTGCGTCCAGCAGCCTTCTTAAGAGTGAGACTGCACTGTCAAAGCCTCGTTAAGTGTCCCTCCCCAATCCTTTCTCCCCTGCAGAGATGACCATTATTATGAATTGAGGGCTTATCGTTACACACGGGTTGGTTATACACTTTCACAAGAAGAACATGAAAAGGCAAATGTCTGTGCTTTTACACCTAGAGACACTTCCACAGCTAAATCCAGGTATACGAACTCCCACTGATTCGCCCTTTCCTACTCCACCACTCCGAGAGCCAGAGTGTTGGCAAGCAAACACCGCAACACACTGCTCTCCATCTGAAATATGGACAGACCCCATCGCGCATTCACATGGAGTGACACGGTCATACCCGGGGAACCTGGAATATACAGACACTACCAGGGATTTTCACTCAATACGTGTAAACACACCCATATGGATAAGGACACTGCACTTGCCTGTTTCTTCCTATTGCGCATCGCTGATACAAATTGCCACCGTTCCTAGCATGGGTTGCCTCCAAACACATATTTTGGCAAATTGAGATCAAGACAGTGATGGTAACAGGTGTAATAAATTATACCCTCCAACCCTCACTTACAGGCTCTGGTTCACGCGTCCAACTCAGGATCTTGGGGAGCTAAATTCCCGTCTGGATGTCATCCAGTTTTTCTTGCTACCTCCCAATCTGGACATGGCTCAGATGCTGCATCGACTGCTAGGTCACATCAAGAACGTGCCTGTGAGCAGGAGGCCTGTGTGCCCAGGGTGGGGTGGAGGGCAGGGAAGGAGGTCGGGGCTGGTACTGGACATCGGGCCTCGAGGGGAGGGAGGGGGAGGGAGGGAACAATGGCTGTCCCTCCTCTGACTGTAGCTGATTCTGAAACGCATGAAGTTGTCCCACACCAAGGTCAGCGACTGGCAGGTTCTCTACAAGGTAAGGCCTTCCTTCTTGAAGCCAGGAGCCCAAGGGGAGCCCTCAGCCTCTGTCCAGACCTGCTGGACTCTGATCGCCCTGTCCAGCTTTACCCCACCTCTTTTTTTTTTAAGGGTTGTGTTATGAAAATTAAAAAAACAAAACAAAACATCAAAGGCAATATAATGTACCTCTGTGAACTCACCATGCATCTTCAGCACTTATCAACTCATGCCAAACTTGTTTCATCTGTATCTTTTTACCCACTTTCCCCTTCCTGGGTTATTTCAAAGCAAATCCCAGCCAGCATATCATTTCTTTCATAAATAGTTCAGGATTATTTCTAAAAAATATGTTTTTAAAAAAGAATCACAATATCATTTATTTTACCTAAAAATTAACTGAATAATATCATCAAATATCTGATGTTTAAATTTACAATCATCTCGTAATGCCATGTTTTTCCTTATTGTGGTTTGTTTGAATTAGTACCCAGATAAGGTCAGTATGGCAATAGGATGATGTCTCTTTAGTCCCATTTAATCTACGGGTTCCTATTCCCCCAACCCCTTGCAATTTATTTGTTGAAGAAGCTGGATTGTTTGTTCTTGAGGGTTTCCTTTAGTCTGGATTTTGAGTGTTACATTCCCTAGGTGCTTTTACATATTTCTCTCACTTCTATATTTTTTATAAATTAATTGTTAGACATAGAAGCTTGATCAGGTTCAGGTTTGATTTTTTTCCCCAGGACTTCTTCATAAGAGAGGAACATAATATCTGATAATCTCTCTTTTTATGATATTAGCAAGTTTAAATGTTTAATATTTAAGTCCATTCAATTCTTTAGGAATTGCAAAATGGTGTTATTCAAAATCTTTCATTCCTTCTTCATTTATTAGCCAGAACACTTCAGTAAAGAGAATCTTCTCCTCTACCATTTGGTTACCCACTGATAATAGTTCGTATAGAAATCTGAAAATTGCTAGATATTTTTCTGCCTTTATTTATCCATTATCAAAAGAGTAAATTAGTTCCCTAACATTCTCCAAGGCAGCCAATGAGTTTGTTATTGTTTTGGGTTGTTTTTTTTTTGTTATTGTTTTAGTATCATTACAACCTCAAGGATTAGACATGTGCTTCCATCTACTTCCATTATAATCTTTATACATGTTCAGATCTTTGGCCAATGGGAACCCCTTCATGTTGGCTTCTGAGTCCTTTAAATATGACACCTGTAGACTTTGAGAGCTTCCCCGGTTTGAAAAGATGTGCCAGATTAGCATTTACATCTTCTGGTTCTGACCCAGAACCAGCCAATTCTTCAAGGATCCCTGGTTCCTTTTAGTGGAAAATGGTAATTCAGTACCACAATCTGGATGCTAGAGGGTGCTCATTGCATTTTGCTTAGTGCTTTTAGACTTTTTCTGTGAACAGATCAAGACCTTTTAAACAAAACAAAATACATTAATTTAAAATCAGAACCTCAGGAGTCTTTCTTATCTCTTGTGTTTTCTTTACTTATTCTTGCCAATATTTTCTTTCTTCCATATTGGAAATTCTGGTTCTCAGTGACACTAGGGAAGTCAAAATTAGAATATCATTCATTTGCTTTTTCCCACATTATATACACAATAATCTCAGAATAGCAAGACCAGAACTGTTTCCAACTATACGATAATTAAAAACCAGGCAGATTCTTTCTATCCCTCCTAGAGATATACAGCCAAATTATTATGTTGCAGTCACTTGGAACAGTTCTTCTCTGTGTGGCTTTATCACTTTCTGGATATACAGTTATGCTCATTTGTTTCATTCTATTTTTGATTTTTATAAATTTCTTTTAAAATTAAGTGCTAATTTATAATTATGTACAATATTTACTCAGTTAAATCTCCTAATCAAGATATAGTCAATTAATTCTAGCTTTTATTCCTGTCTCCTCTACCCTGTTCTCTCTCCACTTTTTAAAAATTTTAAGGTTTATCCTTCTAATATTTGAACTTTTAAAAAATTGATTTAAGGAAGTTGAAAGCTCAAGCAGTTGGATGGCTACCTCCCACATAGGAGGTCCTGGGTTTGATTCCTAGTGCCTCCTGAAAAAACAGAAACAAACAACAAGCAAAACAAAAGAAACAACTCAGGGAAGCTGATGTACTCAGTGGTTGAGCGCCCACTTCCCACGTATGAGGTCCCAGGTCCAATCCCCAATCCCTGATACTTCAAAAAAATTTTTTTAAATTTAAGACTTATGATGAATGTACAAACACTGTGATTATAATAAAAGCCATTGATTGTATACTTTGGGTATATTGTATGGTATGTGACTATATCTCAATAAAATTGCTTAAAAAAAAAGACTTAAAAGTTGCCCCCAAAAAAGGTATACAGAGTTCTAGTACATATTTACCCAGCTTCCCCTATGTTAGCATCTTATATAACCATAGTAAAATTATCTAATAGATATTTATTTTATTTTATGGTTTATAATGCAACAATATCATTATTTAATTTTGCTTAAAATTTTCAAGCTTTGGTCATTGGGAGCCTGTTCAGATTTTAAAAATTAATTTACTTTTTAACACTTTTTATAAAATTGTAGTAACATTTACAACTCAGAATTCCCATTTTGATCATGTTCAAGTATAAAATTCAGTAGTCCTAATTATATTCACAATTTTATTTTATCACCAATATCCATTACCCAAACTTCTTCAAACAGAAACTCACCTATTAAGCAATAATTCCCTCATCCCCTCTCCCCACCCCTGCGCCTGGTAACCTTTAATCAACTATCAGTCTCTGTGAAATATGCTGCTTCTACGTATTTCATATAATCAGGTTACTTTTTAAAAAATAAATCAGTTTTATTTCGGGTTACTTTTTGATGTGCCCTTTCAACTTGAACCCTTTTTTGAGCACTTCCTAAATTTCTCTCACTACAAGATGCTCCAGCCTCCTCTGTATTTTCCTTGTCCCAGCTCTGGAGTCCACCACTTCTCCAAGGAGCCCTGGTTAGTGTTTTTTTAGGAGGTACCGGGGATTGGACCCCGGACCTCATACATGAGGTGGGTGCCCAACACCGAGCTCCTTCTGCTCCCCTGGTTACTTTTACTGGAGAATAAGAGAAACCAAGGCCTGGGTGTGAGGTGTGCCGCCTGTCAAATCTCAGGTGTGGGGTGTGTGGCATCTAGGCGCTCACAACAGAGCTGGGAAATGTATGTCCGTGTACCACCCCACGCATACCTGTCTACATTCCTATATCTCTACCCATATATTAAAGAGCCCATGAGTTGATACTGATAGCTTTGATTTCAAGTGCTGGTCAAGACACCTACCACCTTATTTTGAAATCTTGAGTGTGCTTCTATCTTGCTCACTAAACCATGAGGCCTCTGGGACAGGAATCCTATCTCATTTGCCATTGTAACCTCAGTGTTTAGTACAGGGCCTGGCCCAGAGGGAAGCAGATACCCTTTTCCCTCTCACCTTCTGTTTCCTTTTTGCCTTTGAGGTCATCTCCGTGTCTCTGTTCGTTTTTCCCCATTGGTCTTCTTCTGAGAGTCAGCCCTGCCCCTGCCTTTAGCCCGCCGGGGCACTGCCTTTCCCTGCCTTTCCCTCCACTCCTCCTGCAGACTGTGTACAGCGCCCTAGGCCCGCCCGGGCGGCTGCCTTTCCCTCCACTCCTCCCGCAGACTGTGTACAGCGCCCTAGGCCTGCCCGGGCGGCTGCCTTTCCCTCCACTCCTCCCGCAGGCTGTGTACAGCGCCCTAGGCCTGCCCGGGCGGCTGCCTTTCCCTCCACTCCTCCCGCAGACTGTGTACAGCGCCCTAGGCCTGAGGGATGCCTGCCGCTCCCTGCCCCGGTCCATCCAGCTCTTTCAGGACATTGCCCAGGAGTTCTCAGATGACCTGCACCACATTGCCAGCCTCATTGGGAAAGTGGTGAGTAGACGGCAAGCAGCCGAGCGCCTGGGGAGGGAGGGGAGAGAGTTGGGGTTGGAGAATGGGGAGGGACTGGGCCTGGGTGACGTGTGTATGAGGGCAGCTGGATGACAAAAGAAAGGAGGCGGTGAGAAGAGGTGACAACAGCAGGGGCACGCCTGGGGGGTTAGGGCTAAAGCAAGGACTGTGGGGCGCCCAGGGAAAGCTGAGGAGCAGACTGAGAGGCGGTCCAGGGATGATGAAAAACTGGACTTCTTCTCTCCTCAGGTGGACTTTGAGGGCAGCCTTGCTGAAAATCGCTTCACAGTCCTCCCCAACATAGATCCTGAAATCGACGAGAGTGAGTGCTGGGTGTGCGGATGGGCCCGTGAGCCCTGAAACAGGAGCCCGCCCAGCCTCGGCAGGTGTCACCACAAGTGGGGATCAGCACAGCAACCTGGGCAGGAAGCCAGGGTCAACCTTGTTTTTGTTCTTCCCTCCTAGAAAAGCGAAGGCTGATGGGACTGCCCAGTTTCCTCACTGAGGTCGCGCGGAAGGAGCTAGAAACTCTGGACTCCCGTATTCCTTCATGCAGCGTCATCTACATCCCTCTGGTGAGGCAGGAGGGTGGGTGTGACCTCCAGGGGTCTTTTAAGGGAGACATTAAGCTTATGAGGGACACACTGGTGGATAAGAAAACTTTTGAGGAGCGTGAAGACGAACACAAACCCATTTTAGTGGCTTTATCCCCCTGAGGGAGGCGTCGGGGAATCCTGACCTGGTCCAAGAGGTCACTCTGCTTTATCTCCTCGTTGCTCTCCTCAGATTGGCTTCCTTCTTTCTATTCCCCGCCTGCCTTCCATGGTAGAGGCTAGTGACTTTGAGATCGAAGGACTGGACTTCATGGTGAGACCCCGGCCTCTGGAGGGGAGGGATAAGGAAAATGAGTCAGGAGCGGGGGGAAGGCCGCCCCCTGCCAGCAGTGCCCAGTGCGGATTCTCTCCTCGGCAGCTGTGCTCGGCTCTTTATCAGTTCTGAGACAAAGGAGAGACCTCAGGGTGGGAGGCTGGGGCGGCTAGAAAGGGGAGGACGGGAGATCCGAGGGCAGCAGCGCTGCAGCTTTGAGCCCTGGGACCCAGTTTCTCTCCGAGGAGAAGCTGCACTATCGAAGCGCCCGCACCAAGGAGCTGGATGCACTGCTGGGAGACCTGCACTGCGAGATCCGGGGTGAGACGCGGGTGGCCGGGTGTGGAGGAGCCCGCGCTGTCTCCCCACTCTCAACTCTGCCTCTTCTCTGCGTGGCCCTGGGTGCCTCAGACCCTATCTGCAAGTCTGATTCCAGGTCCCTCTGTGGGCCTCTGTCTCTTCTTCACTTTCTGCTGGCCCTGACCCCAGCCTCTCACCCACCCCGCCCCAGACCAGGAGACCCTGTTGATGCACCAGCTGCAGTGCCAGGTGCTGGCACGGGCGGCTGTCTTGACCCGGGTGGTGGACCTGGCCTCCCGCCTGGACGTCCTCCTGGCTCTTGCCAGCGCTGCCCGGGACTATGGCTACTCAAGGCCCCGTTACTCCCCCCAGCTCCTTGGGGTGCGGATCCAGAATGGCAGGTGAGCCCAGAGCGGGTGGAGACGGCGCTGAGGGGCCTGCGGGCCTCGGCGCCTGGGGGCGCCATGGACGTCGGCCCACCGTGGCGTTCACGGAGCCTCCCCACCCACTGCAGACACCCGCTGATGGAACTCTGTGCCCGAACCTTTGTGCCCAACTCCACGGAGTGCGGTGGGGACAGAGGCAGGGTCAAGGTCATCACCGGACCCAACTCGTCAGGGAAGAGCGTGTACCTCAAACAGGTGATACCCGAGGCCTCCGTCCCCCCACCTTCGCCGTCCCCCGCGTGCAGCCGCATCAGGCCCCTGCGGCTTTTCTCTGGCTCTGTGCTGACCGCAGCCGTGATGGACAGGCCGTGACCACACCGCTGCTGCGGCCCGCTCCTCCACCTCACGTGTCCTCCTCCTCTGCTTTCAGGCAGAGCCAGGCTCTACTAGACCTTTCAGTGGCCTCCATTCCCGTCACCACCTCTGAGTAGGTGCCTGCCGTCCCCCAGTGTGCCCTGCCCATCTGCTTCCCCTCTTAGTGATTCTAACGTGAGCGTAAGGGGTGGTGGCGAGGACTAGGGGAGGAGAGGCCGCGCAGGTTCTGCCACGGCTGTGCGCCTCTCTCCTTGATGGCTCGTCCACGTCTCGGCTGAGACTCCCTTCCCTCAGCCCACACCTCCAGGCCTGGCTCTGTCTCCTCCTGCAGGTAGGCTTGATCACATTCATGGCCCTGGTGGGCAGCTTTGTGCCCGCAGAGGAGGCCGAAATCGGAGCAGTCGATGCCATCTTCACCCGGATTCAGAGCTGCGAATCCGTCTCCCTCGGCCTCTCCACCTTTATGATCGACCTCAACCAGGTCACGGGGGGGCAGAGGGCGATGGCTTCGGGGAGGGGCGGGGGGACGGAACTCCGCTGGCTCTACAGCAGACAGGGTCCACGCCTCCACTGCGTGCCTTCTCTACCAGGGGTGGGGTCGCCCAGTTCAGAGACTGGAGGAGTCAGCGCCGTAAGCGTTTACTGAACCCTTGCTTTGTGCAAGGCACTGTTGGCAACAGAGGGAAGAACAAAACTTGTGCCTCACCGCGCAAGAGCTTGCAGTTCAGTGTGGTGGACATGGCTGTATCCACGGGCAGACCGCGGTCAGCGCGCTGACGGCCACGAGTGCTAAAGAAACCCCCTTGTCTCCCTCGTGCCCGGCAGGTGGCGAAAGCAGTGAACAATGCCACTGAACGGTCTCTCGTCCTCATCGATGAATTTGGGAAGGGGACCAACACGGTGAGGGGAGAAACTGACCGGGAAGTGAGGGGAGATGGAGGAGGATGGAGTGTGAGGACGAGGCGAGAACTCAGAAAACAGCAGAGCTGTGTGGGCAGAAGAGCAGAGCGGGGGGTGAAGAAGGGCCAGCAGGAGGAGGGGCCCGTGGGCTGCCCAGCCCTCCGCACCCTCACCCTCGGTCTGCACAGGTGGACGGGCTCGCGCTTCTGGCCGCTGTGCTCCGACACTGGCTGGCACTTGGAGCCACATGCCCCCAGATCTTTGTGGCCACCAACTTCCTGAGCCTTGTTCAGCTGCAGCTGCTGCCTCCAGGGCCCCTTGTGCAGTATTTGGTGAGCAAAGCAGTCCAGCCCCCCAGCTGCTCCTAGACTGGGTGTTTCCCAGAGGTGGGGCTTCATCACGGCACAGGGCCCACGTTGTTCCCTTGTCTCACTCCCCACAGGGACTGGCCGGGGCGTTTAGGGCAGGAAGCTGGATGACTGATGACGTGTTCTCTCCTTTTGTTCCCTCTGAAGACCATGGAGACCTGTGAGGACGGGAACGACCTCGTGTTCTTCTACCAGCTCTGCGAAGGTGCTGCCCGCGCCAGCCACGCCTCCCACACCGCTGCCCAGGCCGGGCTTCCCGACAAACTCCTAGCTCGAGGCAAGGAGGTGAGGAGCCTCCCAAGGTCCACCTCCACGCCCGCCCTCCCCATTGTCCTGCTCTGCTCGGGGGCCTGGGCTAACCAGACTTTTGGCCCTGATTTCCTCTTCTCTTACCCTCTTCCCCCTCCCACCCTCCTTCTTGTGGTTTCTAGGTCTCAGACTTGATCCGCAGTGGGAAACCCATCCAACCTGTCAAGGAGTTCCTAAAGGAGAGTCAAATGGAAAAGTGAGTGTTGCCCCGCATCCTGTTTCTAGCATTTTCTACAGCTCTTCTCCCCTTCTCATGGGGCTCAGCAGGCTTCTTCCAACACTTTGCCCTTCAAAGGCCCACTATTTATCTCTAAAACGCTAACTCGTCAGCTCCTCGGTTTCCTGTGTGGCAGCCTCTCCCTCTGCTCTGGGGACTCGGGCACCCATGATTCCATGTATCTTCCTCTTCGCTCTCCCTCAGCTGCCAGGCTTAGTGGATAAGTTTCTGAAGTTGGATTTGGAAGATCCCAGCCTGGACTTGGACGTTTTCATGAGTCAGGAAGTGTGCCTGCAGCCACGTCCATCCTCTGAGCGTCCCTCCTCTGCCCTCTTCCAAGAGCAAGCCAAGTTCCCAACCTGGGCCACCGGTGGACACCATGCCCTCTTCATTTTCTTTTCTCTTTCACACTCAGAGTTCTCAGTTTCCCTGGAAATTTTGTTCCATATTAAGAATAAAGTTTATTTCAAGGAAGGTTGTTCCTTAGACCAGTCACAACAAAACAAGAGAAGCAGGAGTCCACAGAGGGACCTGCTCTGCCTCATTAGTGACACATGACCCTGCTTTAGGGAGACCCTTGGATTCTACCCGGGGGGATTTTGGGGGCCTTCTTGGGAACAAGCCACTTCAGGAAGGCCCTGTCCAAACAGATGAGGGAGGACAGGAGCCCAGGGAGATGGGCTTTCCCCGTAAGCAGGAGCACCCCGACCTCAGACACAGCAGGGACGGCCCTGAGGCTGAGCCACAGGCAGGGACGGTGCCAGGTGGGGTGGGAGGGAGGGGTTGGTCTGGGCTGCACCCTGTCCCTCCTGGTGCTTGTGGCCTGCCCAGGGCGGGCCTCCTCCCCGGCCCTGCCGCTGCCTCTGGGGACCAGGGGCCCGGAGCGGCTTCCTTTGGGTGTCAGCCCCACTAGGGGCCCCTGGGAAGCCCCTCTCCTGGGCCTGCTCTATTTCCACTCTACCTTGAGGACCCCCAGGTCTTCCCCTTTCCCCTGCCTGCCAGGTCCTCCGTGGCCAGTCTGGGCTTGGACTCAGGGACCACATGTGAACCCCACAGGGGCCTGAGAGGACCAGGGCCCAGGGCCCTGTGGTGATGCTGAGTCAGCCTCTGCTTCCTGCCTCTCGCAGCTGCAGAGGAGGCAGACTCTGGAGGGAGCACAGGATGCCCCGTGGCAGGCTGTGCTGCTGGCCACGGCCAGGCCTGGTTCGAGCCTCTGCGGGAGCGCAGGGACAGCAGCTGCACTTGGCTGCCCCTCAGGGAGGTCGGGGGGCTGCCCCCCTGTGCTGTGGGAGGGAGGGGCCACGGCGGTGTGAGCAGAGCTGAGCAGCCTGCAGAGGGGCGTGTTCCAGGCAGAGTCACAGGCGTCCTGAACTGGGGACAGCACTGCGAGGACAGGAGGCTGGGGGGAGTTAGGCCAGTTCCAGTTGGGGTTGGAGGAGGCTGGGCACCCGCTATTCAGAGGGATATGATGTGGATCGTTCCACTGAGATGGGGAGGGGGCTGGGTGATTCCACAGTGCAGGGATGGGCAGGGAGGACCCCCAAAGCTGAGAGAGGGGTGTTATGTATTGTGCTGTTGAGGGGACGGGGACACGAGAGTGTTAAGGAGGTGCACGTGGAGAGTACTTGGTTCTTCTGCCTGCCTGGAGGGGTCCTGGGACGAGGGACCCCGCTGGCGGAGGGACGGTCCTGCCCTGAAAGGGGAAGAGGCGAAGATGGACCTGCTTTTCCCTGTGTCATCAGCCTCCAACTCCTCCTCCTCTGGACTTTTCTAACAGATTTACACTCAGAGCCTGGTGGCCCCGCTAGCCCAGATTCTGAAGGTGAACATCTCTTTGCAGAATCTGACTCGGGGGACGGTGAGTTTATTTTCAGTTTAGATTTTTGGAATGGGGATAGAGAGGGGAATAGCTGAGGTCAGCACTGTTTCAGAAAAAAGCACAGCTCGTTTCCCCCCACTTCTCCCCAGGCCCACTGAGCAAGGCTTGTTGCTGCACTTCCCAGGACTGGACGGGAAGGTCACGGGAGCAGGACTTGTGGTTGCAGCAGGTGGACCGTCGAGGTGTGGGCGAGAGGCGGAAGCCCTGGCCCAGGGGCAGCGAGCCCACGGGGCCTGATCTGCTTCTTCCCTCTTTCCCAGGAGTTGTCATCCAGCCAGAGGTGGCGAGGCTCAGCCAGGCTGCCCGGGGTGCGGGGCCTAGCCTTGTCGGAGGCCTCCTCTTGCTGCCCTCAATTGAGAGAGCAAGAGGCTGAGAGGACCCGCAGCCTCCTCTTTCTGCTTCTCTACTCAGCAGTTAAAGGGTTCCAGGCGGCTGGTCAACTGAAGGTCAGACTTCTTGATGTTAAGCTTCTCTTCTCCTTCTGGAAACTTCCATTTCATCTTTTTTGGGTCTTATGCCCCCTCTCTCCCCTATATGATGTGCAAAGGTGATTGTCCTTTGAAGTCCCTCTTGGGGAGAAGACACATTTATCGAAACTGTCCTTCAACTTTAAACATAAACTAAAACGGACAGCAATGGGGACTTATCACAGATGTGGTGCCGTGGCCACTGGAGGCTCTGAGGGGAGGAGAGGGGAAACAGGTGTACTGAGGGGGCATTTTCAGGACTTTGGAATCGTCCCGCACGACGCTGTGATGACCGATACAGGCCATCATACATTTTGTCATACCTTAAAAAATTGTGCAGGACAGAGTGCAACTATAACGTAAACTATAATCCAGTTAGTGGCAATGCTCCAATAGACGCTCATCAATGTTGTAACAAATGTGCCGCCCTAATGAAGGGTGCTGTTGATGTGGGAAAGTGTGGGAGGCGGAGGGAGTGGGGCATACAGGACTCCCCTACCTATTTTATGTAATTTAAGTATGTAAAACCATTTTTAAAGTATATTTTAAAAAATAAATAAAATGGAGACTGCTCCTGTGTTTCAAATAAAAATTCCATAAATAACATGTCCTGGCACCCTCTCCCCCCACCCCCAGCCCTAATCTCCCCACACATCTCCCCTTTACCTGAGCCTGGGAGAGCCTGAATAGGTAGAGGAAGAAAGATGTTACAGGGAGATAGAAAGGAACTTTCTCCAAAAACGAGTCTGTGAGTGGGCTCCCCAGAGGTGAGGAGGGAAAACGCATCGTGGGGGAACCATCACCTCTGCCCTGAATTGGTGGCTTTAAGGGGAAAGCAGAGCGCCAGGGCCACCCCAGGGACGGCAGCCGCAGGTCGCGTCCGCTCCGCGGCGCTGGAGGAGGCGCGGGGTCCCCGCGGGGTGGTCAGCGGGCGGCCAGGCCCAGCAGCAGCAGCAGCAGCGCGTCCCGGGCCCGGCGGGAGCCGCCCGCAGCCCCGCCCGCAGCCGCGCCCGCCGCCCGCGCGGAGCTTCCCGTGGAGGCGGGCCCGGGGTCGGCGGCGGGCGCGTCCTGCGGGGAGAGCACCAGTCAGCGCGCCGCCCCCCGCCCCGCCGCGCCCCGGCCCCGCCGCCCCCGCCCCGCCGCCCCCGCCCCGCCGCCCCGCCGCCCCGGCCCGCCGCCCCGGCCCGCGCCGAGCGCTGCGCGTCCCACCTGCGGCGCGGGGGCCAGCACCAGCAGCCGCAGGAAGGCGTGGGCGGGGCGCGCGCCCCCGGCTCCCGCCGCCGCCCCCTCCGCCGCCACCGTCACCGTCACCGCCGAGTCGGGGGCCGCCGAGTCCGGCACCTCCAGCAGCAGGCGCCCCCACGCGGACTCGTTCTGCCCCAGGCGCGCCCTGGAGAGGGGCGCAGGCGTCGCTGAGGCCCGAGAGCCAGCGTGGGGGCGCAGGCGGGAGGGGGGCCGGCCTGCGCGACCCGAGGGCCCCTGCGGGCCGGGGTGGAAGGGCCGGGACAGGTGAGGCCACAGGGGAGCAGGGGCTCTTCACCTGGACAGGCTGGAGGTGAGGGTGGAAGGGCAGGGACAGGTGGGGCCACAGGGGAGCAGGGGCTCTTCACCTGGACAGGCTGGAGGTGAGGGTGGAAGGGCAGGGACAGGTGGGGCCAAGGGAGCAGGGGCGCTTCACCTGGACAGGTTGGAGGTGAGTGCGGGAGGGCAGAAGGACAGGTGCAGGTGGGGCCACAGGGGAGTGGGGAATCTTCACCTGGACAGGCTGGAGGTGAGGGTGGAAGGGCAGGGACAGGTGGGGCCACAGGGGAGCAGGGGCTCTTCACCTGGACAGGCTGGAGGTGAGGGTGGAAGGGCAGGGACAGGTGGGGCCACAGGGGAGCAGGGGCTCTTCACCTGGACAGGCTGGAGGTGAGGGTGGAAGGGCAGGGACAGGTGGGGCCACAGGGGAGCAGGGGCTCTTCACCTGGACAGGCTGGAGGTGAGGGTGGAAGGGCAGGGACAGGTGGGGCCACAGGGGAGCAGGGGCTCTTCACCTGGACAGGCTGGAGGTGAGTGCGGGAGGGCAGAAGGACAGGTGCAGGTGGGGCCACAGGGGAGCGGGGAATCTTCACCTGGACAGGCTGGAGGTGAGGGTGGAAGGGTGGGGACAGGTGGGGCCAAGGGAGCAGGGGCTCTTCACCTGGACAGGTTGGAGGTGAGGGCAAAGCTGGGGCTGACGGATGTCCTGAACTCCAGATCCTGGGGGCCTGAGAAGCTGGTGACGCGGAGGCTGAGCGGGGCCTTGCTGCCCGGGGCCAGGCACCCTGGGGGGCCGCTGAGCTGCGGGGGAGGCCGGTCAGGGGACAGCCGCTCGGCTGCCCGCCGGCCCCGCCGTACCTCAGGCGACTCACCTCCAGAAGGACGGGGGCCACCGTGCAGGGCTGGGGGGCCGCCCTGCGCACGCCCCGCCCGCCGCCGTCCTGGCCAACCAGCTCCAGGGAGAAGGGTCCGGGGGTGGACAGCAGCGTGGGGGGCAGCGAGGCCCAGAGGAGACCGCGCTCCGGGGGTCCTACAGGCTGCAGGGGCACCCGGCCCAGCTCCGCGCCCCCCGGGACCCCTCGAAGCACCGCGTGGGAGAAATGGGGCTGCGGCTCCCCAGGGCTGGCCCGCGAGGCCCGCCCCGTCACCTCCACCAGCAGCCGCGTCTGCAGACCTGGGGCGGGGCAGGGGAGAACGCGGGTCTGTGACAGTCACCTGGAGAAGAGCCTGCGGGGCCCCGGGAAGGGGGCTGACCTCCGGGGGTGGGGAGAGGGCGTTCTGGGGTGCTGGAAATGTTCTCTGTCTCTAGCTGGGGGGTGGTTTCGGGGTGTCTCTGTACGAAACCCATCAAACTGTACGCTTCAGGTTAGTGCTCTTTACTGTGTGGATTAGAACTTGACATGTTAAGAGAAGTAGATTAAAATACTTGGGGAAGAAGGGTGGGGAGGGCAGAGTACCTGCAACTGGCTGAGTCAGGGGGTAGAGACCAGGGTGGGGTGCGTCCTCTATAGGGGTCCCAAAGTGGAAGAGGAAGTCCAGGGAGGTCTGGGCTGGGGGCGGGGCAGCAGTCAGAGCCCCTGCAGCAAATGAGCTGCCGCCCCGAGGACTGCAGCCCCTGCCCCCTCCCAGGAACAGCTCCCTCCTCACCTTGCACTCTCACCCGGGGGGTGCCCTCGGCTGTGACCCGGATCTCCCAGGTCCCCGTCTCTGGGGGGTCATTCACGGTCACCAGCCAGAACTGCCCAAAGCGGCGGGTGCGACCTAGAGGACCCTCCCCCTCCTCCTGGCCTTGGGAGACCCCTAGGAGGGCGGGGGTCGGGGGAACAGGAGAGCGTCACGAGACCGGTCCTTCTCTCTTGCCCCCGATCTCGGAGCTGCAGGCCCCGTTCTCTGGGCCCTCCCCCTCGCTCTCCGGTCCCTGTTCTTCCTCTCCCTTGAGGCGCACAGAGGCACCTGCAGGGCTCCTGATCCGGAAGTCGCCGATCTGCCCGTGGATCCGGAGCGAGACCTTCTGGAGCAGCCCATCCACGTGGAACACGAGGGACCTCCCGGACGTCGTGAGAGCGGGCTCCAGGGGAAGGGTCACCTTGGGAGGGACAGCGGCAGAAAGGACACACGGGGAAGGGAAGGCGCGGAATGACGTGGGACGGCGGGGCCTTCTGCGCAGCCCCAGGGGCAGCCGAGCGCAGAGCAGGGCGCACCAGCGTGCGGGGAGGTGGTGCCGATGGGGACGGGCCCTGGGAGGCCGGCAGCCCGGCTCTGGGGCAGGGCAGCGTGCAGGCCGTCCCCTCCCTCCCGCGAGACGCCGTGTCCCCACGCCCGCGGTTCTGAGTGGAGCCCACTGGTCCCGCCCCACTCACCAGGTCCGCCGTGCTCTCGCCCACGATGGCCGCCACATCCCGGATGTGCTGGTCTTGGGTGAAGATCACCTCCCCTCCCGAGGCCAGGGCCACCGCCTCGTACGGCTCAAAACGCAGAGGGGACAGGGCCTCGCGCCGGGCCCGGCCCTGGGCCCTGGACGGGTCTTCAGTCACCAGGAACGTCACCTGAGGCCAGAGGACAGCCCAGGATTTGGGGGCCTGTGAACGAGGCGCCTCCTGTCCCCAGGCTTTCGGCAGAGCTGACGGCTGGGGATGAGGTCTTCTCTACCCTCTGGCTGCTCCCACGGGGTCTCCCGACGACACGGCCTTAGTAGTTGGCCACCCCCGTGTAACTGTCTCTATAATGTTTCACATTAGCTTCCTGGCAATTAGATCTCTAGTTCTTTGAATGGTTTGTTGGAGCATTTCAAATATGTATTTAGCATCATCAAGAGTAGGGTCTTGGGAAGAGGATGTGGCTCAAGTGACTGAGCACCTGCCTACCACATGGGAAGTACCAGGTTCAGTTCCTGGTGCCTCTGAAAGAAGACAAGCAAGACAGAGAGCTGACATATGGGCTGGCACAGCAAGCTGATGCAACCAGAGACACAAGGAGGAAAATATAATGAGAGAAAACAAAGCAGAGATCAGAGGTGCCTCAAGCAATTAGGTAACTTCCTCCCACACAGGAGGTCCCAAGTTTGCTTCCCAGTGCCTCCTAAAAGGAAAACATACAAGGAAAAGGCACAGCAAATGCAAACAATGAGGGGGTGGGGAGAAATAAATAAATAAAAGAAGTCTTTAAAAAAAGAAGGAGTAGGGTCTCACCCTCTTGAGTATTATTAAAGGAAATCAGGAAATCTGCTCTCCCTACCCCACACCAAAGCTGGTTCTTTCACCACAGTGTGGGGTGACTTGTTAGAAGATCATGGTCACAGGATCCCCCACACACATCCTAGCACTGGGTGGCCAGCACTGGGCCTCCAGCTGTGCTCACCCTGCAGCGCCGCTCCCGAGTCAGGGATTCCACGCGGGTGGTGAGAAGGGCGTCCTTGGGCGAGGCGTCCGTGAAGACGAAGATGTCTGAGAGCGGAGGCGTGTGCAGCAGCGCCAGCTGGAAGGAGGGAACAAGGCTGGTGGTAAGAATGGCAGCGACGGGGGAGCCGGTAGAGCAAGGAGGACAGAGACGGAATACGGTCCTGGAGCCCTGGGGCCGACGCTAGTGCGGGGGTGTGGCGGTGCCCAGGAGGCTCTGGCTTCCCTTGGTGGTGGGGTCTGCAGGGCGGGGGGGTGAGCAGGGAAGGGGAGGCAGGAGCCAGACCTCCAGCGCTGACAGGCACATCTCAGGCTCGTCCCCACCCCCTAAGGCGTGGAGTCCACTGAGCTGTTCCCAGAAGCTGTCGGGGTCACTGGTTATAAAGACAGGGCCAAACCCTGGAAGGGACAGAGAAAGTTGAGACGAGTGAGAGGCGGCCCTCATTCCCACCGGCTTACCTCCCCAGTCAAGCCCTCTGCGCTCCTGCGGTAGGCAAGTTTCTAAACAATAGTCCCTTTTATTTATGTGGCTCTACGAGATTGTACAGACAAATCAGACTGAAACCCTGCGCTTGGGGAAATCTCAGTCCAGTAGGCATTTTATTTGATCATCAGTTCGACCCTGGGAGAAAGGCAGGGTAACACAGGTGTCCTGACCCATTTTAGGGCTGACGGAACTGAGATAAAGGATAAAGAGAGGTTATATGACAAGCTAAGGACGTTAGAGAGCTACCCTACACCATATCTTCTGGGCTCCAGTTCAGGCATATGGAGTTGTCTCAGACACTTCCTAGAGGCTTGGACCCCCCAACCCCCATCTTCACCCCAATCTTTCTACAGGAAATGGAGAGAGCCAAAAATGACTTACTAGCATGGAAGCCCTAGAAAGAAGCCACCTGCCTAAGCATGGACCACGCATCAAATGCACCTGGGAAGAGCTGCTAGTTTGGAAAGAGTGGAAGACATGGCCGACTGTCTCTGATTCACACACACGTACCCAGTGAAGGCCCGCGCAGGACCACAGGAAGTGCCACCATTTTGGTAAGGAAGTGGAGGTGGGGGTGCACTTTCCCAGCAGGGCACTTTGCTCTCCCGCTCTCCCGCCAGGCCCGGCTACCTGGGTCGTGGAAAGGCACCAGGACGTAGTGGCCGGGCTCCGCGGGGCCGCCCCGCCGCTGCTCCACGAGGCGGCGGGCCTGGACTTTGGCGGCGAGGAGCTCCTCCCCCATGCTGCCCGTGGTGTCCAGGACGAAGCTCAGGCTGGAGGCCCGGCTGATCTCCAGCAGCCTGGGGAGCAGGCCCGCGCCCCGCTGAAGGCTCCGAGCCTCCGCCCCAGCCCCGCTCTTGGCCCCGCAGGGGCGGGCGAGCCCCGACCTCGCAGGCGGCTCACCTGGAGAAAGCCCCGTCTCCCAGGCGGTTTCGCAGGAGTCCGAAGGCCTGGACGGAGGCGACGAGGGCCAGCTGTGCAGCCTGCAGGTGCAGCATGTGGTGGGGGGAGAAGCCTGGGGACGTGCTGTCCTTGTTGATGCCCCCCCGCGGGGGCTGGGCGCTGCTGCCGTCAAAACGGCCCCCGTGGCTGCACTTCCCTGGGTTGGGGAGACGGACTCAGGAGGGCGGAGGTCAGCAGCCCACGACCCTTCCGACCTGGCCTGACCCTCTGGCCCCCTCGGCACAGGAGCGGCAAGAAACAGTGACATTTGGTGGAGGGATCAGTCACCACGGCATGCAGGGGATCCCCCAATCCCTCCGGTCAGCCCCCGAAAGCTGCCTGTGGGTGATGGAGAAGTCCTATCAGCTGAGCAGAAGCGACTGCCCCGAGACCTGGTGGCCAGTGGACCTTCGTGCGCCCGCCCCATTCCCGACACCCTCCCCTTCTTCCAGGAAGGGACGCCACGGGGAGCGGGACGAGGACCCGAGGGCTGAGGCCCCTGCTCGCTTTGGGGGCCTCCCCGCCTGCTACCTGGAGGTTTAGGGGGCTGAGTTCCGAAGTAGCCCGAGGTGAGGAGCGGCAGGCCCAGCAGATTCCCAGGACAGCTCACGTCCTCACAGTCGGAGCAGGTCGGGTCGCCCACTGGGAAGAGACGGCGGGGGGCTGGGGCCCAAGACCCGCCCCCCCCTGCAGCCTCGAGTCACCCAAACTCCTTAGGCTTTTCCTCTCAGCTGGAGGAAGGCGAAGAGCTCATGGACACCGTAACTGGGCTTCTGACCGAGAAGCAGGGCTCACGGCTGGCGGTGGGATGGGATATTGGAGGCCGGGACTATACAGAGAACCCGGGAAGGACGGGACCAGCGGGCCAGCCATGGACTTGAGGCGGCGGCTTCCCGTTCACGGCCGAGCTGGCGGAATGCAACAGAGAAGGCGCGAGCCCCTCGAGACAGCACTCAGCTGAGGTCTGGAGACCCGGCCCTGGCTCTGTCCCACCCCGGGTGACATGGAGAAGCCTGGCGCTGGGTGGGCTGGGGGACCCCAGGGGTCCTGGCAGAGATGAAGTGCTGTCCTGGGCTACGCGACCCCGGATGTGACACGGGACTGAGCGGCGGTGCCCGGCGGCCTCCCCCCTCACCCCCTGGGTCCCCCGCACCTCGTGCCAGGCTCTGCAGCTCCTGCCGCGGCCACAGGAGGCGAGGGTGCGGCTGCCGCTCCCCCAGCTCCACCCAGTTGCTGTGGCTGTAGAAATCCTGGGGCAGCCGAAGGGACAGAAAGGCCACGAGGCGCTGGACCGACGGCTCTCGTCTCCACCCCAAGCCCCCCCTTGCCCTCTCCCAGGGCCAGCACGGACCCTTGCCAGGCGGGCACGCCCCCCGCCCCTCTCCCTCCCACTCAGCTGTCAGCGGGGGGCCTCTCGGTGGCCTCAGGGCTCCCCTCCACTGCTCCCCAGCCACAAGGGCCTCCTGGCTGCTCCCACCCAAAGCGCTGCCCCTTTGGGGGTGGGACCCTGGGAACCAGCCTCGGGGCACTGGCAGGCAGCCCCCGAACCCTCCGCTGCAGGGAGAGGCACCCCCGGGAAGGTCTCCACCGGGGAGAGGACGGGCGGGCGCGGAAGGGCCCCCACGCCTGCCCCGCCCGTCCCCGCGCCCACCTGCAGGGCGTGCAGCGCGGCGCCCAGGCGCTGGCGGGCCAGCGAGTGGTCCCCGGCTCGGGCGGCCACCAGCGCCTCCCGCAGGGCCCCCGCCAGGCGCTCGCGCCCCCGGCCCAGCCGCTCGGCGTCGAAGTGCAGGTCGGGGTCGCTCCGGGCCGCTGGCAGGAAGTCCTGGGCGGCGTTGGCGCGGGCCACCTCCCCCAGGGCTGCTCGGAACCGCCGGGAAGGAGACCCGGGCCCGAAGTAGGCGGCAAAGAGGTCGTCGGCAAGGAGGGTGCGGCCCTGGGTGGGTGGCAGGGGACGGGGCTCCGTGACGCCCCGGGGTCGGACCACGGCCCGCCGGCGGCTGGCACCCGTGGCCTGGCAGGGAACGGAGGGCGCTGGACCCTCGCGGGGAGGGGGACGTCCTGGCCTTTCTGAGGAAGGGGCCTCCTGACTCCCGGGTGTCAGCGCTGGGCGGGGTGGGGCGCGGGGGTCCCTTCTCTTGGCCACCAAGCTCTCAAGGAGCAGAGGGCGCAGGGGACCAGGGGGCGTGGCTGGGGTGTCGGGGCTCAGGGGTGCTCACCAGGAAGTCTCCGGGCCGGAGCGGGGGGCGGCCTGGCGGGGGCTGCTCCAGGAAGAGCTGCAGGGTGGCGCTGAGCGCCGCCTCCTCCGTCAGGTCCTGGTGGGTGACGGAGCCGGGGGCGGCCAGGAGGCTCCAGACGTTGGGGAAGAAGGCGGCTGCGGGCGGCAGCAGCAGCAGCAGCAGCAGCACGGCCGGGCCCGGCGGGGAGAGGGGCACCCCCGCGGGCGGCATGGCTGGAGCGCGGACCTGGGGGACGGGGGCTCTCGAGGGAGGCGACGCGGGCCCGCCCAGAGCGCCGGCTCCAGCCTCCCCCCGACACCCAGCAACCTGCGGGCCTCATCATGCCGGCAGGGACAGGCACCTGCCAGGGGAGGCCCCCTCTGCCCTGCTCCGGGCCGAGTCCCCAGCCCCACCCCAGGGCCCCCCACCCACCCAGGAACCGTCTCTCCCCGGGCCTCTCCCCTACCTGACTGCCGTCCCCGGGCAGGGCTGGCCGGGCGTGGCGCCCCAGGGCACTCAGGTCGGGGTTCTGATCGCCTGGGCCTCCGTGCAGGGGGGTCCTTGCAGGCGGCCCCCAGCCCGTGCTCACGCCCGCTGCAGGCCGGGCCGGCTGTTTCCAGGGCGGCCTCCCTCGGCGCAGGCAGAGGTGAGCGGAGAGCACCCGGGCGAGGGCGGGTGCGCAGCATGACTCAGGCCTGGCGCCGCGCCAGGGGCAGCCCCGGGCAGACGCACCCGCGGCCCACCACGGCCGTGTCCCCTCCAGCCGGCCGCCTCCGGCTGCCCGCACCTGCCGCCGGCAACCCCCCACCCCCCCACACACAGACGAGGGAAGGTTTTGTGGCAAAATATTTTATTGCTGTCATCCCCGCGGTGGAGCACAGGGCGGGCGAGGGCTGGAGCTGGGCGTCTCACAGCATCCTCTCGAACAGGGCGATGGCCTCGTCCACCTTCCTGAGCTCTGCTTCTGTCTGCTGGAGCTGGAGGGGTGAGGGGGCGGTGAGGACCGCGGCCCAAGAGACCTCCAAGCCCCCAGGGTGGAAGAGGGGGCAAAGCGGGACCGCCGGGCGAGGGCCGCAGCGGGGGCAGCTCGGGCTGTGCTTGGCTGGCCCTGGACCCCCAGCTCTCGCTAGCATTCCCACCAGCACCTCTTCCCCCTTGGATCCTGCCTGTGCCCAGTGGTCAGTCCCCAAGCACAGGGGTCTCAGAGCCTGCGTGCCCCACCCGGCCCCTGCCCCAGCTCCCCAACCTGGGCAGTACGGTCCAGTGGTCAGGACCCCAGGCTGCAGGCCAGGGGCCTTCACCTGTGAAATGGTGAAGCTGCCCACCCTTCAGGGGCTTGAGAGAACGAGATAAACCCACTCGGGTGTCAGGGCTCCCCGGGACTCAGCCCCACCGCTGTGTCTGTGGGGTCCCGGAGGCGGGCTGTGCGGCGAGCACCAAGCCTGGCCTTCCTGGGAGAGCCCGGTGGGCTCTGAGGTGGGCGCCAGGCCCAGCCCCCGGCCGGAGGGGGACCCCCAGCCCCAAGCCAGGCCTGCAGAGCGTACGTTTGGGGCCGCGGAGGGGCTGGGTGGGCTCGGCTGGGAGGTGGGCCTCCGCCTGCGCTCGCTAGACCCCGGGTTGCGCCCTCGCCTTCCCCTGTCCCTCGCGGGTCAGAGGTGGGGCCGACCCGGTCCCCCAGGCACACCCCCTCATGCTCGAGGACCTGAGCCCCTGGCTGCCCAGGGCTGGATGGGCAAGACGGGTGCCGTGGGTTTGGGAACTGAGGCCGCGGGAAGAGGGGGCACTCGCTCCCCCCAGCCACACCTTGGCTTCGTCTGTCTCCTGGACCGCGAGGGGCACCTTGGCAGGGTAGCCCGGGGCGGCGCGGCGCTCCCGCAGGCGCTGGGCTTGCCGCTGCGCCTCCCCGCGCCTGGCCTGCAGCTTGCCCAGCTCCCGGGCGGGGTCCACCAGGCCCTGCAGCTGCAGGTGGACGGAGCAGCGATCAGAGGCCAGGGCCACAGCGCAGCCCTGAGGGGCGGGAGCCCCCAGGGCCAGGACGGCCACCACGCCCGCGCTGGCCAGCGCCTGCACGTAGCCCGACACCGCGGACGCCAGCGCACCGGTGGCCTCGTCAGCCACCTCCAGGAAACCTGTGGGGGAGGGCGGAAGGTGAGGAGCCCCGGCTGGATTCCAGGGAGCGCCCGGGGCAGGTGCGGGGCAGCGGGCTGGGAGGGCCTGGGGCAGGGGCTCACAGTCGGGCCGGGTGCGGGTGAGGTTGTAGTCGGCCCGCAGGGAGCGCACAGCCCGTGTGACGCTCAGCGCCAGCTCCAGGGCAGCTTCTGCCTCGGGGTCCTTCCAGGCGCACTGTGGGCAGAGGAGGGGGTGAGGGAGGCTGGGGGCAGTCCAGAGCCCCCCAGAGTCCCCCAGAGCGCAGCCCGTACCTCCGAGGGCTCTGGGTAGGGGGTGACGCAGAGGCTCGGGGGGGCCTGGGGGACCCGCCGGGGCAGCCGCTGGAAGAGCTCCTCGGTCACGAAAGGCATGAAGGGCGAGAGCAGCCGCAGGCCGACGTCCAGGCAGGTGTAGAGGGTCTGGCGGGCGCACTCAGCCGCCCGCTGGTCCAGCCCGTTCAGCACGGGCTTCAGGCACTCCTGTGGGCGGGCAGTACAGGAATTGGGGGAAGGTCTAGCCTCAAGCCCTCACCGGGCAGTGAGGACTTGGGGGGCAGGGTGGGCACAGCCTTGTGGCAAACATGGGTGGAGCCGGCCCAGGCACTGCCCCCAGGGCCGCCCTCTGCCCCTCACCAGGTAAACGTCGCAGAGCTCGTAGAGCCAGAAGCTGTACTGGGCGGTGGTCACGGCCGGGAAGTCGTAGGCCTGGAAGCCCTGATTGCTGAGCCGCACGGCCTCGGCCAGCCGGCTGCGGATCCAGCGGTCCACCAGGCCCTCATGGCCGCAGGGCTGGGGGCAGGGGTGCCATCAGCCAGGGGCCCCACACGCCCGGGGCCCCACACGCCCAGGGCCCCACAGGCCCGGGAGTGGAGCCAGAGGCCGCAACCAAGCACCACGGCCCCCCGCCAGCCACCTCTGGGGAGGACCCCGAGGCCTGCGATCGTGTGCCCCCAGCCCCAGCCCCGGGCACTCGAGGCCCCGCAGGGCCCCCAGACTCTGGCCACCGTCCTGGTGACCACTCAGCAGGCCCTCACCTTGGAGGAGGGCGAGGGCACGAAGCCCCTCCCCAGGCCACGGAGGGCAAACTTGGTGGCGTTCCAGAGCTTGTTGCAGAAGTGGCGGTAGCCCAAGATCCGGTTCACGTCCAGGTTGATGTCGCGGCCTGCGGGGGTGACGCGTGACCCTCCCCACGCTGTGGCCGCCAGGGTCCACAGGCAGGGGAGGAGAGGGCTGGGCCTCGGGCGGGAGGGTTGGGGGAGGGGCTGGGGAGGGGGCCGCGGGCAGTACCCTGCGACGTGTAGGCGCAGAGGCCAAACCGGAGGGCGTCCGTGCCGCACTCGGGGATCCCCGCCGGGAAGTCGGCCCTCTGGGGGGGCGGGCAGAGAGGGCATCCTCAGCAGCTCCTCCCCCTGCTGAGCTGCCGCACCCTTCCCTCCAGCCAACCCCCCCCTCCGCCCTTTCCTCCGTACCTGCCCTTCTTTCGCCTTCTCCACCTCGCTGGGATCCAGGTTGCTGGCCAGTAGCTGGTCGTGGAGGCCCTGAGGGTGGGTGGGGGTCGTGAGGTGGTGCTCCCGGACCCCCGCCTGGCCGCCCCGTGCCCACTGCCTGGCCTCGCCAGCCACCCGGCCCGCCAGCCCCACCTGCAGGGAGACGCCCTGGATGACATCCAGGGGGTCGATGACGTTGCCCAGAGACTTGCTCATCTTGCGGCCGTGGGCGTCCCGCACAATGGCGTGCAGGTAGACCTGGAGGTGGCAGCAGTGAGCGCCCCACGGGGCCCAGCCCCGGCCCACCGGCAGGCCCCTCTCAGGGGCCCGGGACCAGTCGGCGTACCCCACCCTGGGAAGGCACAGGAACGTGGGGGGGGGGGCGGGGGGCGCCAGGCTGGGGCTCAGCAGCGGCCCCCTGGCCCACCCGCAGCCCGCGCCCGGGAGGGCGGGAGGGTCCCGGCACGCGCACCTCCCGGAAGGGCAGCCGGCCCGTGAGCTTCAGCCCCAGCATGGCCATGCGGGCCACCCAGAAGAAGAGGATGTCGTGGCCCGTCTCCAGCAGCGTCCCCGGGTAGAACACGCTCAGGTCCTCGGACTGCGGCAGGGGGTGTGAGGGGGCCGCGCGCCCACCCCCCCGCCGCCGCCGCCGCCGCCGCCGCCGCCTTCCCCGGGCCCACCCCCAGCTCCCGCCCTCCCCGGTCCCGGGGGCCGCGCGCCCACCCCCCCCTCCCCTGCCCCGGGGACACACCTGGCCGGGCCAGCCCAGGATGGAGAACGGGAAGAGGCCGGAGGAGAACCAGGTGTCCAACACGTCCTCATCTGCGCAGGGCCAAGGGCACAGGTCAGAGGGCACGCGGGGGGCGCCCCGCCCCCGGCCCCGCCCCCGCCCCGGCCTTGCCTTGCTGCAGACTGATCTTGTCCGGGGACACTCCAAACTCCTTGGCCGCCTTGTCCCGCGCCTCCGCCTCGCTGCGCCCGCTCACCCAGTACCGCTCGTCCGGGTCCTGCCAAGGGTGGAGCGAGCACCCGTGGGGGCTGGTCTGCCTGCCGGGTGAACCGAGGCCCTGACCGCCCCCGCCCAGCATCCCGTCAACCCACGGCTCCCCGGAGGCCCGGGCTCCAGCGCCGGCCCTGCCCTCACCTCCCCGCGGGGCACGGCTGGGTCGGCCACGGTGACGAAATAGGCCGGGATGCGATGGCCCCACCACAGCTGCCGGGAGATGCACCAGTCCCTGCAGGCGGGCGGCGGCCGTGAGCGGGCGGGAGGGCCCGGCCCAAGGCCCGCCGCCCCCACCGCCCCCCACCGCCCCCCACCGCCCCCCACCGCCCCCCACCGCCCCCGGCCCACGCACCGGATGTTGTCCATCCAGGCGTGCCAGGTGCGCTGATGGGCCTCGGGCAGGATGCGCAGGTCGCCCCGCGACACGGCCGCGCTGGCCGCCTGGGCCATCTCCGCGCAGCGCACGTACCACTGCGGCCGCAGCAGGGGCTCCACCACGTCCTTGGAGCGGCTGGGGGTGCAGAGGCGGGGAGGTGCTGGGAGCCCCGCGGGGCGCCCGCCCCCTCCACCGCCCCCCGGGCCCCGCCCCTCCACCGCCCTCCACCGCCCTCCCCGGGGCCCCGTCCCCGCCCCTTCACTGCCCCTCCCCGGGGCCCCGCCCCTCCACCGCCCTCCCCTGGCCCCGCCCCTCCCCGGGTCCCCCATCCCCGCCCCTCCCCGGGCCCCGCCCCTTCACCGCCCCTCCCCGGGCCCCGCCCCTTCACCGCCCCTCCCCGGGGCCCCGCATCTCCACCGCCCCCCGGGCCCCGCCCCTCCACCGCCCTCCCCGGGGCCCCGTCCCCGCCCCTCCCCGGGCCCCGCCCCTTCACCGCCCCTCCCCGGGGCCCCGCCCCTCCACCGCCCTCCCCTGGCCCCGCCCCTCCCCGGGTCCCCCATCCCCGCCCCTCCCCGGGCCCCGCCCCTTCACCGCCCCTCCCCGGGGCCCCGCCCCTCCACCGCCCTCCCCGGGTCCCCCATCCCCGCCCCTCCCCGGGCCCCGCCCTCCCCGGGCCCCCGCCCCTTCACCGCCCTCCCCCGGCCCCGCCCCCCCTCCCCCGGCCCCGCCCCTCCACCGCCCTCCCCTGGCCCCGCCCCTCCACCGCCCTCCCCCGTCCCCGCCCTCCCCGGGCCCCGCCCCGGCCCCGCCCTCCCCGGGCCCCCCTCCCGGGCCCCTCACTTGCACAGCGGCACCACCATGGGGTTGTCCTCCGAGCCGCGGAACAGCCCCTTCTCCTTCAGCGCCGCCAGCACCGCCTTCCGGGCCTCGAACCTGGGCAGGCCCTGGGGGGGAGGCCCGTCACGGCGCTGCCCGCACCCCGCCTCGCGGCCGGGCCCCCCCTCCCCGGCCCAGCCTCACCAGGAAGGGCGGGGGCACGTTGACCAGCGCGCCGCGGGCGTCCAGGATGCTCACGGCCTCCAGCCCGTGCCGCTGCCCCACCTCGTAGTCGTTGTGGTCGTGCGCGGGGGTGATCTTCACGGCCCCTGGGGCACGGGGGCACGCAGGTGAAGGCCCCGCCCGCTCCACGGAGGCGCAGGTCCTCCTCCTCGAGGGGCGGCCGCCCCCTGGGCCCGGCCCCTGCCTCCCCCAGGGCAGCCCCCAGCCCACCTGTGCCGAAGTCCATGTCCACGAAATCGTCGAAGACAACCGGGAGGCTCCGGGCCAGGAACGGGTGGAGCAGGCGCTTCCCCTTCAGGTGCTGGGGACAGGGGGGTCAACGAGGGGCCGAGGTCGCGGGGGCACGACCAGCGCCTCTCAGGCTGCCCGGCGGTGCTCAGAAAGGGAAACGCCTGGCTGCACACGTCACCACGGCAAGTAAAAAAACAAAACAAAACCAGAACGACACGCCAAGGCCAGACCTGGGCCCCCCAGGGCCTGACTGTCCCTACACCCAAACCCCCAAGTGACCCCACGGCCAGGGCTGGGAAAGCGGCTGCGGGATGAGCGGCTCACCTCGTGCCCTCCCTCGGCTGAGGGCGTTGGCCCCTCCCTGCGCTATCTAAGCGTGGGCACCCCTTCTGCGAGCACGCCCGCCGTGGGCAGGGTCCCCACCTGGTATCTGGAGTCCTTGGGGTGCACGGCCACGGCCACGTCCCCCAGCATCGTCTCGATCCGCGTGGTCGCCACCACCACCTCCTCGTCGCTGTCTGTGGCGACAGGAGGCCTCGGGGTCTCGCCGGGGCCCCCCACCCCCCCCCTCAGCCCAGGACTCGGGTGCCCCCGGCTCCCACCTGAGCCCTGGACTTTGTAGGCAAAGGAGACGAGGACCCCAAACTCCACTTTCTCCTTGTAGCCCGGCACGGAGAGCAGGGTGCGGCCTGGCAGCTCTTTCTTGTCCACCTGCGGGACGGGGGTTAGGGGAGCGGCAGGGGCAGGCGCGGGGGGCGAGCCCGGGGGCAGAGGGGCGCACCTCGATGTCGGAGATGGCCGAGTTGAGGGTGCAGGACCAGTTGACGAGGCGAGTACTGCGATAGATGACCCCTTCCTCGTGGAGCCGGACAAAGGCCTCGGTCACGGCCGTTGAGAGTTTCTGGGGTGGAGGCGGGAGAAGTCAGAGAGCGGGGCCTGGTGTCCAGGGGCCCTGATGCCACAGGGCAGGCCCCCAGCGGCCTCGGGTCCCTCCCAACGCAGGCTCTTTGAGGGCTGGAGGGAAGACGTGAGGAGAAGGCGCTAGGGGAGCCCGGGGCCGGGGGACACCCCCGGGGTGCTGGAGTCGGCAGGGAAGCCACTCGGCTGGGGTGGGGGCCCAGCTCCGCGGGGAGGCGGGGTGCAGGAGCCTCGAGAGCTGCCTGGAGAACTGCGGTTCTCACAGCACGAGCTCCTGGGACGTGGGGCCAGGAGTGGCGTGCGCAGTAGCCCCTGGTGGCTTCCTGCCTGGGGGGCGAGCTGCAGCAGATGCCCTTGGCTGCGGGAGCATCCCCTCCAACCCCCGCGCAGACACCCCTTCTGCTCACAGGGTCCATGGTGAAACAGGCTCGGTCCCAGTCCAAGGAGCTGCCGAGCTTCCGCAGCTGGTGGTAGATGCGGTCCCCTTTCCTGCAGCAGGTGCACAGCCAGCATGAGCACGCAGGCCTCGCTCCGCCGGAGGGAGCCACGGGACGTGGAGGGGCTCACTCATGCCGCAGAGGCCTCTGCTGGGGCAGGGGAGGGGCTGCGTACTCACTCCTCCTTCCACTTCCAGACCTCCTGCAGGAAGGCCTCGCGGCCCAGCTGGTGCCGGCTCAGGCCCCGCTCGCGCCACAGCTTCTTCTCCACCACCACCTGGGTGGCGATGCCCGCGTGGTCGCAGCCGGGGTTCCACAGGGTGGTCTCCCCACGCATGCGGTGCCTGAGGAGGTGCGCAGGGGGCCAGGCTCACCCACAGGCTGTGACGCAGGCGGGAGCTGGGCTTGGGGGGCCTGGCGCCAAAGGCAGAAGGGGCGGCGGGGCAGGGAATTGAGGGACTCCGGAAAGAAAGGGGAGATGGAGCTGGAGCCACCCCCTCTGCCCGGACTATAATGATATGCAAGAATAGCCAAGGCCCTTTTGGGAAAAAAGAACAAAGAGGGGCTCTTTCCTAGCAAAAGATAGCAAGTATACGTGAGAGTTATGGATATTGAAGCAATACAAACAAACAAAAAAAGAAAGAAAAGGAAAAAAAGAATCAAATTAAGGCAGAGGAACAACGAAACAGATGAGGGGAACAAAATAGTGTCTGGAACCAGGTCCAGGTAAATTTAGGAACTATTACAGGTGGCATTTCAAATCAGCAGGGAAGAACAAACTATTCGATAGATGTGTTTGGGACAACTAAGTCATCATTTGGAAAAAATTAAGTTCTCTCCCTACTTCCTGACAGTCACAGAAATAAATTCTAGACAGATCAAAGAACTCAACCTAAGAAAACAAAACTATGAGAAAAGGATTAGAAATTAACACAGTTTCTGTATATTAAAAATAAATAATACAGGTGAATATTTATAACTTTGAGGTAGGACAGACTTCTTTAATCAGGGACAACAGCAAAAGTAGCAGAAAAACACTGGGTAAGTTGACTGGATCAAAGTGTAAAACCTCAGCACAATAAAAGACTCTTTAACAGGGGCTCTTAACCTTTTTTGTTCATGGAACCCTGTGCCAGTCAGGTGAAAGTCACAGACCCCTTACTAAGTCTACACTATGCTGTGTATTATTTAATAAATATGTCACACCTGCACCATGTCCCCACTAGAGTAATATTTTTAAATGTGTAAAATAAAACTACAAAGGAAATCAATTACATGTGTTGAATACAGTTACCAAAATTAAAAAACAAATAATACTAAACATATGTGCTTCTTTCTTAACACATTAAATAATAATCCAATACATCAAAAATGTAGAAAAGTTGGGAAGATGTGGCTCAAGCATTTGGGCACCCTCCTACCACATAGGAGGTTCCGGGTTCAATTCCCAGTACCTCCTAGAGAAGACAAGACTGCGAGCTGACATAATAGGCTGGCGTGGTGAGCTGATGCAACAAGATGATGCAACAAGGAGACATAAAGAGGAAACACAATGAGAGGCACAACAAGCAGGGAGAAGAGGTGCCTCAAGTGATTGAGCGCCTCTCTCCCACATGGGAGGTCCTGGGTTCAGTTCCTAGGTCTGGTTCCTGGTGCCTCCAAAAAAGAAAATGAGCAGACACAGAGAAAACACAACAAATGGACATATAGAGCAGACAGTGAGTGTAAACAACAAGGTGGGGGGAATAAATGAGTAAAACAAAAACTAAAAAAAAAAAAAAAATACAGAAAAGTTAAATTTTATTTTTTAAAGACATGTCAACGGCAGACTGTTTACCTTGAATAAGAACATCAAACTGTGGCGTACTACTTGACAAGGCAACATGCATATCATGTTGGACATCTAATCGAGTTGATATTTTTCAATCTAAGCTCACGGACTCCCTGAATTCTTTCCATGGACCGCTTGGGGGTCCGTGGAGCCTGGTTAAGAACCCCTGCTTTAAATGAAGCTAAAAGGTGAGGTGTGCTGAAACAGGAGAAAACACTTAAAATATACACAACACAACCAACAAAAAGTCAGTACCAAGAACATGTAATGAATTTTCTGACAAACTGAGAAAAAGAACAACACAACAAAGAGCAAAAAAAAAAAATGGGGTAAGAGATAAGTACCAGCAATTCAAACGGGGCAAACCTGACTGGCCAAGAGACAGATGGCAAGAGGTAAAGCCTCAACAGGAACCGAAAAGCAGGAGGAGAAGACGGAGATGCCACTCTTTGGCTCAGAGACTGGCAAAACGGAGAATGACAGTACCCAGGTTGGCACGGGCAGCTCACGTTCAGGGCATGAGGAGCGGGTGGGAAAGCCGCCTGGGGCCGGCCCGGGAGGCCCTGGCCTAGGTAACAGAGGCTGGCCGCTGGCCAAGCAGCTGCATATCCAGGTGTGCATTCCAGCACGGTTTTCAGCAAAGAAAACCCAGGCAGCCACTCACAGAAAAGTGCCTTCACCACGGTGGACCCACACCTCGGAATACTACGCAATAACTATGAAGAATGAAGCCAGGCTCTATATAGGGCAAGGAGAGATCTCCAAGATAATAAACTTTTTTTTTTTTTTAAGAGAAACTCTTAAGTATGAGAAGAATGTTATAGAATAACATGTTCGAGTGAGGCCCCTTCTGTTAAAAAGTTGAAAAGGAAAACCCACCTGAAATGGTGACTATACAGTCACAGGGCCTACACGTATAAGTAAATAAGCAGGAAAAACAAAATACACTGGAAAAGAAAAAAACAGCAGGAAAGATCTAGAAAGAAACACATCAAAGTTTCTCTCTCAACACGAGAGGGACAATTGAATTAGTAGTTGGAATTAGATGAGACGAAAAGTGCGTGGACAGAACTTTTTAGGAGTAATGCTTCCATAGCTTGCTGGGCTCCGTTTTCTGTTATTCTATTTATTCTTTTCAATTTGGAATAAAATCATTGAAAAAAAGAAAAAGAAACACAGCAAAGTGATACCAATGGCTACGTATGAGGAAGGTGTAGGTCTAGAAGGGGGGTGTTAACACTTGAAGGTTAAAATTTCTCACACAAATACATTCATATACTTCTGTTGTTAAATTCAGAATAAGTACTCTTTCTTGTAGAAAGAGAGTGGAGGAAAGAGGGCCTGCAGGTGGGGCACTGGAGGGGCTCCCTGCCTAGGGGTGATGCCAAGGGGTCTTGGGGGGCAGAGCTGGCCGACAGAGAAGGCGGGGGCCCGGGGCCGGGGAGCACCGCACTCACCACCGGGTCAGGGAGTCCTGGATGGCGTTGGTGAGCGCGTGGCCCAGGTGCAGCGAGCCCGTCACGTTGGGGGGCGGGATGCACATCATGAAGACGCCTCGCGGGTTCGCTGCCGACACGCTGGAGCGCTGCGCAGGGAGAGCGCTGGGGCCCAGGCCTGAGGCCTCAGGCCCCCCTCGCCGCCCCCTCCCAGGCACGGCTCCCTCAGCCCTGCCCTTCCCACCCCAGCCCTCGGGCCTGCGCGGCGGCGCCCGCTCACCCCGTACTCGGGCTTGAAGAAGCCCTGCTGCTCCCACCACGGGTACCAGGCCGCCTCCACGTACTGAGGGCTGTAGGAGTCGGGCATGGCGCCGCTGACGTCTGGGGAGAGCAAGGGCGCGGTCAGAGCCCAGGCTGGGCCAGGGCCGAGGCCGGGAGCGGCTGGCAAGGGGACGGGCAGCAGAGAGGACCTGCCTCTCTTCACGTTGGGGTCTGCAAATCCTCACCAGGGAAGGCAGGAGGAGCGAGGGCAGAGCAAGAGGGGGTAAGCGCCTGGAAGGAGCAGCTGAGAGGGTGGAGGGGCAGGGGGTCGGGGATCCCACCCAGTCGGGAATTCCACCCCTCCCAGCACCTTTCTTCTCCCCAGGCGGGGTTGGGAGGTCATAGGTAACGACGCCAGGATCCCTCTTCTCCTTCTTCTCGGGTTTCGGTTTCTTCTGAGGACGGGTGAGACAGGCCTAGCCATCAGCCCAGCCCCAGCCCTCCCTCCCTTCCGCTCCACCTTGGCCTCCTACCTCCCCTGGAGGTGGCTGCTGCTGTTGCATCTTCTGCTTCTGCTGGAATTTCTCGAGCTTCTCCCGTTTCTTTGCCTCTTTCTTGAGCTGAGCAGCTGTCTTTGGGGGTGCAGGGACCTCGGGTCCTGGAGAAAGACAGAGAACTGCAGACTTGGCCCTCTGGGGATCCTGAGTGACCCTGCTACCATGGCTGTCTGATGCGCTACTCCAGCTGCCTGAGGGGTCCCCCGTTCCGAGCCCTCCCTCCTGCCCCAGTGCATTTGCTGTTCCTAAGAGAAACAGGGAAGGGAGCCGCGCGGAAGGCTCCAGAGGCACCCTGACCCAGCCACCTTCCGCACCTGGCTGCTGGGAGGGGGGCCTGGCCCCCGCGCACAGGACCACCTCCCCTAGCACGGCCCGGAACTCCGGCTGCTGGACACACGTGATAAACCAGCGAGTCACGTTACCCCAGATGCGGCGGGCAGAGGGGTCCAGGACCTGGGACGGAGAAAAGCCACGAGCCACCCTCAGTCACCCTCAGTGAGGTCCCAGGGAGCACCCTCGTCCCCGCCAGGACTCGGTGACTCACGTATCGGAAAGGCAGCAGCAAGGCCGTGACAGCTGCGAGGTCAGCCAGGGAGGGGGCCTCCCCAGCCAGGTAGGTGTGCAGGCGAAGCCACTCCTCCAAGGGCCCCAGGGCTCGGTCCAGGGCCCCCAGCGCGGCCTGGCAGGAAGGGAAGGGGTGAGAGACACGCCAGCCTGGCCCGCTCGCCACCACCCACCACCCCCTCCCGGAACCTGGAACCCAATCCACTGGGTCTCCATCCAGCCCACAAACCAGCCACCTGAAGCCTGGTTCCCTTTGCCCACATGGGCATAAAAATTCCTCCTCTCTACTTCTTCAACAAACCCCTACTGAATTCTTACTATGTGTCAGAAACTATAGCACAGGAAGTCAGAGAAAAGGTTACATGAGGCAACACAGGAACTGCTACACCAAAAGCTTATTAAGCACCTACTATGTGCCAGGGAAGGAGACCAACTAAGCAAACTGAGTCCCTGACCTGGTAGTTTAGTGGGGGAGACAATACATGAGCAAATATATAAGGTACTACCCTATTTTTCTCCTTCAGAGCTATAGAGAAAAACAAAGCAGAGTGAGGGGGTACAGGGAATTCCAGAAGAGTGGCTTCTATTTTTAAAAGGGTGATCAGGATCTGAGGGAACAAGTCAGGGTCTATGTCACATTTCATTCATCCATTTGTCCAAGAAATATTAAACATCCGCCATATGCTCAGAACTCTGCAAGGAGGCAGGAGGTGGAATTACAAGGACACTAAGGCGGTGCCCCATTCCGGGGAGACACACACTACGGTCCGGTGGGGTGCGCCACAAAACAGTTACCCCCAGCAACTGCCATCTCTCCAGGCCCAACCTGTCCCCCTCATCAAACCCTCACCCAGTCTTCTCCCACAATTCAAAGTAACTTCTATCCTCATCAGTTTCAGCCTCATCAAACATTTGCTCAGACTTTAAAGTACCAAGCACCTGGCTAAGTGCTCTTTAATCTTCTCAATTCAGTGATTAGGTATTACATCACTTTCATGTCACAGAGACATACAGAGACCAAGGCTCAGAGAATTTAAGACACGTGCCCAAGGTGGCAAACCTGGGATTACTTCCATCTCTTCCCGCTTCTGACGTGTTGTCTTCCAGTCTCAGTATCCAGACCAAGGCTTGCTTTTCCTTTCCATCTCCTACCTTTCTCTCAACACTCACCTGGGGGTCTTGGGCCGCGCTTCGGAGTCCCAGGGCTGGCAGCGTCGCCCCACAGGCAGCTGGTATTAGCTCCGTGTCGGCATAACTGACCCACTGCTGGACCAGGACAGCTGCCTGGCTACCGCCAGGGCCCCCTAAGCCTGCAGGCCACAGCAGCTGGGCCACAGCGGTGGCCCCCCACACCCAGAGGCCACCGGGCCCCTGCTCCAAGGCAGGCAGGCGGGGTGGAGGAAAGGGAGTCCTGCTGGTCGGGGGAGGCTGGAGACAGATGCGGGGGTGGGCTCCTCCCCAGCCCGGACCCTCCCCAGCCTCACCGTAGCGCGCGGCTATGAGGGCTCGGAGGCTGGGGAAGGCATCCGGGTGAGGGGAGACGTAGAGGATGGACATGGTTATGCAGGGGGTGCGAACGAGACGGACGAACCTATGGAGAAACAGAGTGGAAGCCCGAGGGATTCAAGAGATGCCATCTGACAAGAGAGCGGGAACCCTCCGGCGGGCTCCTCCCCCGCAGGCGCCCCAGCCGGGGCTCCCCGGGATGGGGGTCTGACCAGGCCTCAAGCCGAGGGCCCGGCTCCCGGCGTGGCGGCGACTGTGGGAAGCACCTAGGGAGGAGTGGGGCGGGGGACTCCCCAGCGTCGCGGGGCCTCGGGGAGGGCGAGGGGTTCCGAGGCGCCCCCCGCACCCGGCAGGATGCGAGTCCGGGCAGCGTTACACGTACTAGGAGGCGGCCAGGTGGGCATCCACCTCGCGGCCGGGCGGCCCGGGCCGAGGACTCGGGCGGGCAGGGGCGATGGGCGGTCCTGCCGGTGACCCTGGCTCCGGGCGACCACCAGCCAGCCGTCGGAGCCCACGTGTCTCCCCCTTTGTGACAAGGAGCGTTTCCGGGCCGGCGGGTCCTGGCGCGGGCGGCCGCGTCCCGCCTGCGTGCGCAGCTGCCCCGCCGGACGTGGCCCGGGGTCCGAGCCGCCGGGCGCGGGCCGCGCTCCCGAGGAAGAGCGCGGGGCGCGGGGCGCGGGGCGCGGGGCACGGGCAGGGGCGGGGGAGGCCGCCCCCGGGCACCCGCCCCCGTCAGGCGCCGCCGCGGACACCCCACGCGGGTCCTCCGAGCGGAGCGCGAGCGCCCCGGCGGGACCGGGCGGGCGGGGCAATGCGGGCGGCGGGGAGGGGGCGCGGCGCCCGGCGGGACCGGGGCGGGCGGGGCAGTGCGGGCGGCGGGGAGGGGGCGCGGCGCCCGGCGGGACGGGGGCGGGCGGGGCAGCGCGGGAGGTGGGGGGGCGACCCGGGCAGTGCGGGCGGCGGGGAGGGGGCCGGCGCCCGGCGGGGCAGCGCGGGAGGTGGGGGGCGACCCGGGCAGTGGCGGGCGGCGGGGAGGGGGCCGGCGCCCGGCGGGGCAGCGCGGGCGGCGGGGGGGAGCGGCGCGGCGCGGGCCGGGTGGCGGGAGGGCTGCGGGCCTGGGCCGAGCGCCCCGCTAGCTCCGAGCCTCCTTCCGTCACACGCGAGGCGGGCCCCTGCGGGCCCCAGCTGTGGCGGGAACGCCTTTGCTGAATGGGGGAGTGAGATTTAGAATTCCCAGACCCGCCTCCACCGGGCGAGGCGTGTCTCTTGTTTGCAGGTCCTAGTGTGTGTACTTAGAGCTCCGCTCTCTGGTTTGAGGAGGAAACCCGGAGCCTCTCCTGCATTTTGTGTCTCGGCATCAGCTGTGCCATTTCCGGAAGGACACGGATGGAGGGCGGAATGCACCTCCAGCTGAAGGGAGGGTGAGGCCGGAGGAAGGAAGCGGACAGGGCATATGCAGGACGCGTGTAGTCCCGATGAGGTACTGCATGGGTCATAGCAAGGGAGCAGTGGCAGGCTCCCACTGCTGGGAAGGTGGGGGGGGGGGCTCTTGGCGGTGGGAGTAGAGTAACAGGGCTGGGAGACTCCAACCTTCCCTTCCTACCCCACAGCTCCCTCCCCGACAGACAGACCACAGAACGAGAACTCGGATTTGCATCACAAATTTTATTCCCGATGCGGGACAAGTCCTTCCACCCCCAAAAGGAATCACATCTAGCCCTGGAGAGATCTAGGAGTGTCACCCTCCATCTCCAGGGAAGTAGTGAGAAGGGAGGTGCTGGGGGCTGGGAAGGCTTTACAAAAGTTCCCCACCCTACTGATCCTCTCCCCAACAGAGCAGAGCTGCTCTCCACTATTATTTTTCATCCACTCATCTTTGAAAGTAACAAAAAAAACCTTCACTATTAAAAAAAAAAATCTTGAGTACTGGAGAGGAGGGGTCTTGGGCGGGGATGAGGTCAAGGGTCACCAGTGGAAGCTGGAGGAAAGAGAGGAGCTGTCACTGTTTCTGCTGCAGGGCCTCCTTCCTCGCTGCATCCTGTAGCAACTGTGTGTCAACCTCATCCGCTGGCAGCTGCACGTAGCGGACCACTGAGCCGCGGATGAAGCAGTTCTTCACTGACAACTAGACAAAGACGGACAAATGTGAACACACCCTAAAAAAGTCCTCTACCCACCCAGGGGTCCCCTGCTTTTGGAGGTGTTTCCTTCTCTGCCGTCCCTGACTCACCATGTGAGGGTATTTCTCAGGGTCTGTGACACTGATGTCAGTTAGTTTGATGTTGAGATACTAAGAAAAGAAGAGGAATACCTTCATTAATCCTAGAGACAAGATGCAAGAACCCAGCCTTTCAGCTCTCCCCTCTCCTTCCCTAAGAGATTCTGGGTCCTTGCTGTATCTCACCTGATCCACAGAATGGAGGGTTCCACAGATGCTGTCAGGGGCAGAGGGAGGGAAGAACTGAATTAGTTTACATCGAAGTCAACACAGAGGTAACTTCAGAGCAGGGATGAAGGCAGGGTTGGGGGAAGTTAAAAACATGAGGAATCCAGAAAAGGTGGAACCAAAAGGGGCATTTCCAAGCCCTGGAGTGAGAGAAAGAGCTTTAAGAGTGGTATGTTGTTATTTAGCCCCCACATCTTCCCCTCCCTAAATCAACCCACTCTTCATATTATAAAATTCTAAGCCTGAAATCCAGTGACTGAGATCTACTGCCTCTGCAGTGCTCTCACCGCATCCCTGGCTGCTCAGAAACTCTGGCAGTACCCCACTGTCTGCAGCAGTGGAGACAACTTTCAGGTCTTGCGTAAGGTGGCATCATTTCATTGTCCCTTATGAAGAAGGAGATACTTGGCACAAAAGTGGTCTGACAACAAAGATAGAGCTCTTCTCCCAATTCAAGGGACTGCCTCAGTGTCTTCCAAGTCTTTGCTTTAGGTTCCAGGGCTCTAACACAACAGCAATCCTATGTGGAGGCCCAGGACAGAGAAAAGACTGGAAGTCAAAGATAGGTCATCTCACAGAACTGCCTCGGGCTGGTTTTTTTATTTTTTGAGGTACCAGGGCTGGGATGGACCTGGTATGTGGGAAGCACTCAACCACTGAGCCACAGTGGGCTCCCCTGAGTTGGTTTTTTTGTTTCCTTGTTTGTTTTTAGGAGGCACAGGGACTGAACCAGGGACCTCCCATGTGGGAGGCAGGCCCTCAAACCCATGAGCCTCACCTACTCCCTAGGGCTGGTTTTGGCTTCCACAATTGTCTCCCTCCATGGCCCCAATCTATATGCCATTCAACCTCATCTGCACTGCCAGTGGCATCAGTGCCATAAATTGAAATCTCTGGTCTAAAAGGCCTTCATGTCAAAGTTCCCTGCCTTGTCAGTGTTTCCCCCAGCAAGAAATTACTTCACATTCCTCTTGGTGAAAGACTCTACTGGGGAGAGAATACACTGATTCAATCCTTCTAAAGGGCAATCAGGTAACAGGTACAAATATTTTAAATGTATATTTTATTTAAAGGATTTTTTCCCTAAATAACTAGATATATACAAAGATATATGCATTAGGATGTTCATGACAGCATCATTTGTAAATGCAAAGAACAGGAAACAGCCTGTGTCCAGTAGCAAGGTCTTGGTTAGATTAGTTTCAGATGATCTAATAAGATATTTCAGCCATTAAAAATGTTAAAGATTAACTTGTGTCATGGAAACAATCCACAACACATTGTTAAGTGAAAGTTTCATAACTGCATAGAGAATATGATCCTGTTTTTAATAATAATAATAGAACCAGACAGGATTAGATTTCAGTTCTGGCTGTGTCACTGACAAGCTGTGTGGCCTTGAATAAGTTTCTAAGCTTCAGTTTCCTCAGGTATAAAACTGGAAAAATATTGTGTGTCACAGGGATATTGTGAAAATTAAATAAAGCACTCAGAACAGTACCTAGCACACACGAGGCTCTGAGTTAGCTCCTTTACTTTCACTCAGCACAAGTTTATTAAGCACTTACTATACATCAGGTCTATGCTAGGCATTAGGTACACAGTAGTGAGCTAAACATGCTCCTGGCCCTGCAGGAAGGATATGCCAGAAACATAATGCTATGAAATGACAATTTGAGAAGCTCCCACTAGGAATAAAACAGACTCTGATAGCGGGGCTCGCTTGGCTATAAGACCCAGGAAGTCTCTCCAAGGTAGAGCATTTAATGCAAATCCTGAGAGATCAGGAGTGAATGATACAAGGAAAATCAATCTAGACAGGAAGGACTTCACTGGTCTTGTTCTGTGCCTGTATATCTCACTCCTCTGTGACATCCATAGAGTGTGTAAGCACCACAATTTAATAAACTGATTTCCTATTGTTTCCAATTTTGGGCAATTGCAAATAAAGATACAAACAACTTTGTACATGTATCTTTACTTGTGGAAGTGATTCTTATATTTCTAGGAGTTGAGTCAAAGGAGTACATAATAAAATAAAAAATATGTTCATTTAGGAAAAAATTGAATTGATATCTTCACCTTCTGACCTCTTTCTTTTCTTTCTTTTTACTTTCTTTTCTTTCTTTCTTTTTTTACTGATTTATTTTTCCAGTATTTACTTTTTAAATTATATATTTGTATTTTTTCCAAAACATGACACAACACCCCAGCTGATGTGAAAGCTTAAGGCAAGGGGTGATCATTTCCATTTATTTCTTCTACATCTCTCCCACCTTGCCCAGCCCTCAAATACTTGTTGGAATTAGGTACCTACCTCAGATCATTCTTGAGTTCCACGACCACATCCTTTCCCACAAGGGATTTGAAAAAGGAGTAGAAGAGCTATTGGGCGACAGGAGAAAACCGTCACGTGGGAGGTGTGTTCCTCTGCCAGTGTTCACAAATACTAGCACTGGGAGCTCCACCGCGCCCCCGGCATTCTCAAAACCTCACAGGGTGGAATACTCGGGTGGCAGGGGGATGCCTGGGGCCCACGCGAGTCTGCACAACTGAGCCCCGGGCAGCGGCTCTGCCCTGCAAGCCTCGCGCCCCCCGGCCCCGCGCTCCCAAACGACCACTCCTGCACACTCCTGGTTAACTGCAAAGCCTCGCACCCGCACCTGCACCCGCACCCTCCCGAAGCCGGTTCACCGGCTGGAAAACGCTTCCTTGAGGTGCAGCTTTTCCCTCAAGACCCTCCCCCATATTTTGTTTTAGAGTTTTCTCATAAGAGGGAAAAAAAGGCCCATTTGCCCTCAAGTGCCTCCTCAAAGAGCTTGAGGGGCAGGAACTAAGGAGCAAGGGAACAGCCCCCAGGTTGAGCTCCCGCGCAGAGGGACAAAGGCCAGACCCCCAGCCCTCCCGCAGCCGCCCGCGCTCCCGAGGGCGCCCCCTTGTGACGTCACGGCACCTACCATGCTGTCCGCGCCGCGAGCCGCCGGCCGCACGGGCAAGGAGAGGGCCGGAGGCCGTGGGCCGAGCGGGGACCGGGGCGGGGTCGCGCGGGCGCCGCGGAAAGCTCGGCGCCAAGGAGGGCGAAAGCCAAGAAGGGCGAAAGCCAAGAAGGGCGAAAGCCAGGAAGGGCGGAAGCCAGGGAAGGCTGGGGTCGCGGCTCCGCGAGAGCGGGCGGGCGGGGAAGGCGGCGGGGAAAGGGGCGGAGCTTCCTGCGCGGCGACTTCCTCCCCGAGCGGCGCCCCCCCAACGCGCAGGCGCGGCCCGGGCTCCGGCGGAGCGGCGGGTGCCGGGTCCCTCGCCTCTGCGCCTTTGGTTCCCTCGCCGGTGCAGTGCGCCGCCTGCTTTGTTCACGCCCTAGGGAAACTCCCTAAGGAAAATTGTTAGCGAGTCTGCGAAAATTTAGGACTCGCGCATTTTTGACATGTGTTACATTTCGACAAAAAGTAAAAAAAAACGTTGAGTCCCTGAGATGTGTAGGAGCCTGAGGACAAATCTTGATTTTATCAAAAGTTCCCGATAGATTTCTCCCAAGGACTCAACCTCAATCTGCACATTTCTTACACATTCTGCTTAGGACAGTCCACATTCATTCCAATATTTCACTTTCAAATATTGCCCTCTCAAACACAAAGGGACATGAATGCAGGTACATTTTAAAAAATACTTTTTTCTTTTTAAGAAGCCTTAGATTACATACATGTTACATCGAAAATATAGGGGATACATAGCCTAATATACTCATGTCCCCCAATAGGTGGAAATTTTTTTTCACACGCTTTACAAAATATACATTTCTCATCTATCTCACTTTATCTCTACATAAAAGTACTCCTTTGGGAGCGGATGTGGCTCAAGTGGCTGAGTGCCTGCATTCCCATGAAAAAGGTCCTGGGGGAAATGGACTTTGGCCCAGTGGTTAGGGCGTCCGCCTACCACATGGGAGGTCCGCGGTTCAAACCCCGGGCCTCCTTGACCCGTGTGGAGCTGGCCATGCGCAGTGCTGATGCGCGCAAGGAGTGCCCTGCCACGCAAGGGCAAGGGTGTCCCCCGCGTGGGGGGAGCCCCACGTGCAAGGAGTGTGCCTGTGAGGAAAGCTGCCCAGCGTGAAAGAAAGTGCAGCCTGCCCAGGAATGGCGCCACCCACACTTCCCGTGCCGCTGACGACAACAGAAGCGGACAAAGAAACAAGACGCAGCAAATAGACACCAAGAACAGACAACCAGGGGAGGGGGGGAAATTAAATAAATAAATAAATCTTTAAAAAAAAAAAAAGAAAGAAAAAGGTCCTGGATTCATCCCAGGTACCTCCTAAAACACAGATCAAAAAACCAACTCTTATTGAAGAGCAGATCTAAATCTGGTTGAGTGCCTGCTTCCTGTGTACAAGGTCCCGGGTTCAATCCCCAGTACATCCTTAAAAAGGTAGCCATTTTTCAGGCATTTGTTGCTAGATGTAAAGGTCATAGATGCTGGAGCTCCTGGACCCTACCTGTAAGTGACATCAGGCCATCAAGTAGAAGTTCACCTCCCCAGCTGATGCCTAAGCATCTAAACCAGCCTGTCTAACCCTGGTTTGACCACAGTAACGGCTATAGTAACTACGGTCAGCAACTGACCTAGCTGATGGTCAAAATTTATCTTCCTGTTTGAAACAATTCTCTTATGAATATTCAAATACTTTGCCCTTGCCAGTTCAATCATTCCAATGAGCTCACCTAGAACATATAGTCTCTCCACGAACTCTTCCTTACTTTCCCAAGATATACTCCCAGCCTAAAGATACCAAGAATAATTTGCTTTAAGAACAAATTTACTTGAGTGGCAACCATCCACACAAGAAGAAGAAAGTTGAGGCTGGTCAGAAATAAATAACAGACATTCAAATTCATCAGATGGTTTAAAGAGGGGCCTAGTTTGCCTAAGAGTCCCATTGTCATGTCAGAAACAGGACCTTCAAATGTGAAAGGATGGTATATGGGACCCCTCCATCAGAATCCCAAAGGATGGTCACCTTAGGTTCAGATCTGGTCAATTCCAATATTTGAAGACGAGGGAAACAAAATTCACCTTAGAGGCACCCTCGAACCCTCCAGTTCCAGATAAGGCTAGTCCACTTCTTCAATAGTGGGGCCCGCGGCAGGCCTTCCAGGGGTACGTCCAGTTCCGCAGGAAGGCCCAGTGCACCCTTCCTGGTAGAGTTTCGTGATGATCGGGTTACACACCTTCTCCAATTCCTTTCTTTTATGATCAAACTCATCTTTATCAGCCAGTTGATTGGCCTCCAGCCACGAAAGGGCCTCGTTGCATTTATCCAATATTTTCTTTTTATCAGACTCACTAATCTTGCCCTTCAAGCTCTCATCACTCACAGCACTCTTCATGTTAAAAGCATAGGACTCCAAGGCATTTTTTGCCGCGATTTTCTCCCTCTGGACCTCATCCTCGGCTTTGTATTTCTCGGCATCCAGAACCATGCGCTCGATCTCCTCCTTGCTCAGGCGGCCCTTGTCGTTGGTGATGGTGATCTTGTTGGCCTTGCCCGTGCTCTTGTCCGTGGCCGTGACATTGAGAATACCATTGGCATCAATATCAAAGGTCACCTCGATCTGAGGAACGCCCCTGGGCGCAGGAGGGATTCCAGTGAGGTCGAAGCGCCCCAGCAGGTTGTTGTCGCGCGTCATGGCCCGCTCGCCCTCGTACACCTGGATCAGCACGCCCGGCTGGTTGTCCGAGTAGGTGGTGAAGATCTGCGTCTGCTTCGTGGGGATGGTGGAGTTGCGCTTGATCAGGACAGTCATCACGCCGCCCGCCGTCTCCAGCCCCAGCGACAGGGGCGCCACGTCCAGCAGCAGCAGGTCCTGCACCTTCTCCGACTTGTCGCCCATCAGGATGGCCGCCTGCACCGCCGCCCCGTACGCCACCGCCTCGTCGGGGTTGATGCTCTTGTTCAGATCGCGTCCGTTAAAGTAGTCCTGCAGCAGCTTCTGTACCTTGGGGATGCGCGTGGAGCCGCCCACCAAAACAATGTCATGGATTTTAGCCTTGTCCATCTTGGCATCCCGCAGCGCCTTCTCCACGGGCTCCAGGGTGCCCCGGAATAGATCTGCACACAACTCTTCAAATCGGGCTCTAGTGACGGACGTGTAGAAGTCGATGCCTTCATACAGTGAGTCGATTTCAATGTTGGCCTGCGTGCTGGACGACAGCGTCCTCTTGGCGCGCTCGCAGGCCGTGCGCAGCCGCCGCACCGCGCGCTTGTTCTGGCTGATGTCTTTCTTGTGCTTCCTCTTGAACTCCTCCACGAAGTGGCTCACCAGCCGGTTGTCAAAGTCCTCGCCGCCCAGGTGCGTGTCCCCGGCCGTGGCCTTCACCTCGAAGATGCCGTCGTCGATGGTCAGGACAGACACGTCAAACGTGCCGCCGCCCAGGTCGAAGATCAGGACGTGTCGCTCTCCTTGACTTCCTTTATCTAAGCCATAGGCAATGGCAGCAGCTGTGGGTTCATTGATGATTCTTAGCACATTGAGTCCTGCGATCACACCTGCATCCTTGGTGGCCTGGCGCTGAGAGTCATTGAAATAGGCTGGCACTGTGATCACAGCATTGCTGATAGGGTGGCCCAAGAAAGCCTCAGCCGTCTCCTTCATTTTAGTCAGCACCATAGAAGAGATCTCCTCGGGGTAGAAAGCCTTCCTCTCCCCTTTGTAGGACACCAGCACCTTGGGCTTGCCTCCTTCGTTGATCACTTGAAAGGGCCAAAGTTTCATATCTGATTGCACTACAGGGTCATTAAACTTCCTGCCGATCAGCCGCTTGGCGTCGAACACCGTGTTCTGGGGGTTCATGGCCACCTGGTTCTTGGCCGCATCCCCGATGAGCCGCTCGGTGTCGGTGAAGGCCACGTAGCTGGGCGTCGTGCGGTTGCCCTGGTCGTTGGCGATGATCTCCACCTTGCCGTGCTGGAACACGCCCACGCACGAGTAGGTGGTGCCCAGGTCGATGCCGATCGCCGTTCCTTTAGCAGAAGCCATGGTGTTCTGAGGCCTATGAGAAAGAATAAGGGGAGCAGCTGTAGCTCGAGTGGCTGAGCGCCTGCTTCTCACATAAGAGGTCCTGGGTTCGATCCCTGGTACCTCCTACAAACAAATGAAGAAAACAGGTCTCATTGGGGAGCAGACATGGCTCGGCGGTTGAGCGCCTGCTTCCCATGTACGAGGTCCTGGGTTCGAGCCCCGGTACCTCCTAGGAAAATAAAAAGAGATAGGATTTGGGCAGAGTGCTTTCAGTGCAAGAGAGTCAAGAGTCTTCTCAGCCTATTCTAAGAAGATGGAGGGGAATGGGCATGGACTACCTCCAGCTTCTCACAGGCCCCAATTGTACTGTCCAGTCCCTATGTCCGTGACAGATTTTATTGTGGGACTGTCCCTGTCCCCTGCTGAGCTAAGGTTATTTTACCTCCCAGTCTCCTCGAGAAAGATTAACCTTCAACTCGAATTTTTGCGGCCGTCCTGGGCTCCCTCCCCCTCTAACAGGGAACCATGGGGAGGACATTCCCGCGAAGCTGAAGCTGACCCCATCTAGACCTCCCAGGTTTTATCCGCGGGAGAAACAGGGCCCGCCAAGCTGTTTCTCCTCCTTTCTCCTGAATAAAACGCGCCGTCCCTGAGATACGGCAGCTGACAGCCGGGGAAAAAGGCTCCCAAGTCCTTAGGCCATCATCGCTGGGTCCTCACCACCCTGTCTTCGCAGCTCCAACCAGCTCCCGCCACCTCGGAAGTCCCCGACAGGTCTTCCTACCTCAGACCTAACCCAATAAAGAACCGGCCAGCACGTTCTCAAGAACGACGAGCGGCCCGGGCCTATCCAGCCCCATCCAGCCCGGCCCCGGCTCACCTTTTCTCCCGCCGCCTTCGATCCAGCTTGGGAACGTTCCTGACTGCGGAGCCCCCGCGGGTGGGGGCTCACTAAACATGCAAACTCAGCAGCCGGTGGCCCCCCACCCCCCGCCCCTCCCCGCCCGGCGGCTCTGAGCCGGGTGCCTCCCGTCATTCTGATTCCACGCAGACCCGTCAGGTCAGAGGCGGCAGCGCCATTGTAACGCGGCAGGGGGCGCCGCGACGTCACACCGCGGCCCCGCCCCCGCCCGCCGGCCCCGCCCCTCAGGCCCTGCCCCTCGCCCGCCGGCCCCGCCCATCCGGCCCCGCCCCCGCCCGCCGGCCCCGCCCCTCGCCCGCCGGCCCCGCCCCTCGCCCGCCGGCCCCGCCCAGCCGGCCCCCGTCCCTCGCCCGCCGGCCCCGCCCGTCCGGCCCCGCCCCTCGCCCGCCGGCCCCGCCCCTCGCCCCGCCCCTCGCCCCGCCCCTCCTCGCCCTCGCTGGTCTCCCGAGCCGGCGGGAAGATTAAGGAGAGCCTGAGGAAGGGCTGACTGGGGCGCTGATTGGGCCGGGGAAGCCCGGGAGCAGACGCTAGAGGGAACCCCTGGTCCATCCCCAACCTGCCAACTCCAGCGTCACCCCGGCTGGGGAGGGAAGAGGCGAGACCCGGGAAAGACCAATAAAGGCATGGCCGACAGGAAGCGGCGAGCCTGGGAGCGGAAGTGGCTCCCCCGGTCGAGCGCCTGCTTCCCACGGGCGGTCCCGGTTCATTCCCGGAGCCTCAGAGGGAAAACAGAAATAAACCACAAGCAAACAAATGAAGAAAGACCACTTGGGGGTACAGTGTGGCTCAGGCATTCAGCTCTGGCCTCCCGCATAGGAGGTCCCAGGTTCAAGCCCCAGCTCTGGTACCTGAAAAAAAAAAAAAAAACCGCAGACCTGAGGGCAGGGCCGGGGCTTGGGAGAGAGAACCTGGCCGGGTCCCCTGCAATCCGGGAGGCGGGCCCCCTCAGCGTTTGGAGGCCGGCGGGGCAGGCCGCAGCCTGGGCCAAGTCCCCCTGACACGGCGACGCGGCGCTTCCTGAGCCACGGGCAGGGCGCCTCCTCCAGGCAGGCGGTGCGCGCCCTCCAGGGGCAGGCTGTCGGCCCTTCCCGCCCCCAGCAGGGCTTTCTTGGCCCGAGGAGACGATTCGGCCCAGATTAGGCTCCGCTGCTCTCCCCTGAAGACATTCTCTCTGAGCACCCTTCTCTCCCCCTTTTAGCCAGGCCGCCGGTTCTGCTCAGGCCGTCGGCTTCTCGGCTTCTCCTGAAGCCCAGAGGGGTCCAAACCTTCAGAGAACAGAGCTTTCCAGAGCTCTTGCAGGCGTAATTGCCTTTTTTTTTTTTCCTGCATTTGCAAATGATGTGATCTTTATTTGAAATTTTAAAGAGAATTTACAGGTTTATAGAAAAACCATGCTTATAATACAGTTCCTATATACCACTCTATTATTAACACTTTGCTTTGGTGTGCTGTATTTGTTACAGTTCATGAAAGAATGATTTTATAGTTATATTCTTAAATATTCCCGTTATTTACAATAGGTTTCATTGTGTTGTACGGTCCTGTTTTATTAATTTTATTCTAATAACTATTATACAAGCAGCAATTTCCCCCTATAGGCACATTCATGTCTATAATTCAAGATGTTAATTACATTCAAAATCTTCTTAAAATATTTTTTATTAAATTGTCTTTTTAAAGATACATAAATCACAAAAAATGTTACATTAAAAAATATGAGCTTCCCACATGCCCCACTCCCCACTACTCCCACATCAACAACCTCCCTCATCGTTGTGGCACATTCATTGCATCTGGTGACTACATTTTGAAGCACTGCTGCACCGCATGGATAATAGTTTATATTGTAGATACTCTCCCCCAGTCCATTCCGTGGGTTATGGCATGATATATAATGTCCAGCATCTGTCCCTGCAATGTCATTCAGGACCCGTGGCTGGTGGTGCATACCCAGGAGGGCAGGGAAGTAATTGCCTTTCTAATCCTGACCTCCACTAACTGGATGAGTGGATCCATGTCCAGTTAACCCTCACATGGAGCCCTGTTCCTAGGGACATTTCTGGTCCGACTCGCACAGCACACTATGTGGATAGGCTCAGAATTTTCCAGACATTAAATTTCTGGTTTCTTTGAGCTTAACTCTTCATTTCTCAGCTTATCCCTTTCCTCTGACATTTCACTATAAACTACAAGTAGAAAGCAGGCCACACCTTCCACACTTAGCTTGGAAATTTCTTCAGCTAAATATCCATGTTCAGGGGAGTGGGTATAGCTCAGTGGTTGGGCGCCTGCTTCCCATAAAAAAGGTTCAATCTCCAGTACCTCCTTAAAAAATATATATATATATGTATGTATCCAAGTTCATTGCTTTCAAGTTCTGCCTTCCATCCAACATCAGAACTCAATTTTGCCAAGTTTTCTGCCACTTTAAAACTAGGTGCCACTGATAACGATAGAAACACTCACAAAAGAACACACAGCAAATGGACAGAGAGCAGACAACTGGAGGGTGAGAGGAAGGGGAGAGAAAAAAAAACAACAGAAAACTAGGATCGCCTTTCTTCCAGGTTCCCGTCACATGTTCATCATTTCCTTCTAAGGCCTAGTCAGAAGGAATTTAATATTCATATTTCACCTACATTCTATTCATGACATATTGTATTCTCAAAAATGATACAAACTTTCTTTACAGCTCTCACTCAAGTATATATATACATTTTTTCATTTTAAAACCAATTTAGGGAAGTGCAGGTGGCTCACGCAGCTGGGTGCCCACCTACCACAGGGGAGGGCCCAGGTTTGGTTCCCAGTGCCTCCTGAAAAGAAGATGAGCACACAACAAACAGACACAGAGAGCGGAGAGTGAGTACAAACAGACACAGAGAGCAGACAGTGAGTACAAACAATGGGGGGGGGTGAGAAATAAATCTTAAACACAATTTAATGAAGTATATCATTCATAAATGAACATACATAAACAATACATGTATAGTAACTGTTGTGAACTCACAAAACAAATGTGCATAACATCAAAGAGGGCTCCCATTCATCACCGCACACACAAATACCTTGCATTGTTATGAAACATTTGTAACAAATTATGAAAGAGCATCGTCAAAGTATTTTTACCAACTATAGTCCTTATCTTTTATTTGGTGTTACTTTTCCCCCTACCTACCCTATTTTTTTTGTTGTTCATAGACCCTATAAATGACCTGAAGTGTACAATCAGCGGCATTTGGTTTAATCATCGAGTTATGCATTGATCTCTTCAATCAATAGCAGAGCACTTTCATTCCTCAAAAAAAAAAAAAAAAAACCCACAAGATAAAACAAACGACTATCATACCCATAGGTTAGCACTACAAATTATAAATCCTATGAAGTCTCACTCATTTTTAAGAATTTTTTATTTTTTATCGAAGTATGTCATTCATACATGAACACAGTAAACGTTAAGTGTATAGTAAAGATTGTGTCTCACTCATTTTTGAGCCCTCACAGTTCTTCCAGGCGCTACCCACCATGCAATTCCAAAGCGGTTCCCACGTTTTTGGTGTTTTGGGATGGGACTCGAGCAAAGGAGGGACGAGGAGGCCAGCTGCAAGCGGGTGCTCGGGTATTTGCAATAGCAGCAACCCATCTTAGTATGAAAGGCCGTTTTCGTTTCCTTCTTGCTAAAGCGAAGGCCACGTGGTGGCTGACTTAAACAACGGGATTTGTTTGTGAGAAGTCCCAAACCACGGGGTCATCAGCCCCGCCCCTTACATTTTAATTGTTTCTTGGAGGTGATGAAATGTTGGGGAACTAGAGAACGTTGCATGATGGTTGCAGAACAGAGCAGATGTACTTAACTCTAAAAGACACAGACTTTCACACTTTAAAATGGTTGATTTTATGACTCACAATAATAACAGTACAGAAACAAATCAATGGTATCAACATTCCATAAAAGCCCTTTCTGTGTCACAAAACCCATTAACCTTTCATGAAATACTTGCTTTTTAAGAAACTGCAATATTATGGGAATGGCACATAATATCTTCTTTTGGAAGCTTGGAAATGTACAAGGAGTCTGAGAGCTGCTTAGGCTTGAGGCCAGCCTGGAAGGGCACACTTGCCCTGCGGGTAGCTACAACGCCAGTGCCTGGTCATGGGATCACACGTTTGCTTGAGCCCTGGTCCCTGCCTTGGAGCTAAGCAGCAGGCCTGACCGCCCTCTAGGAACAGTGGAGGCGGGGATTCTTTAATCCAGGGATTCTTTGTCACTACCACTAATTCGTGGGGGGAGGGCGGTTGGAAGAAGTTGGAGATTTGGAAAGACCTCCAGTTTAAATTCCTAGGCTGCTCAAGTAAATACTGGTGTGGTGTAAGAAATAGGAATTTATTTGCCCACTGTGGGTTTTTTAAAGATTTATTTCTATTTATTTACTTCCCACCTCGTTGTTTGCGCTCACTGTCTGCTCTCTGTTTGTTCCTCGTGTGCTGTGTTCGTCTTTTTTTTTTTAAGGAGGCACGGGAAACCTCCCGTCTGTAGGTGCCGGATCGCTTGATCCACCTCCACGCCTTTGCTCACTGTTCGGAGGATGGGAAAATGTCCAAATCAAGGCAATGCTTTCTCCCCAAAGACTGTGGCGTTCTGGCCGCGGGTGGCCGTGGGCCTCTCCACATGGCAAGGCAGAGGGCATCTCCCGGTCTCGTCCCTTCCTTCCAGGCCCTGTTTCCTCCTCCTGCTTCCCGTCTTCCTCTCCCTCTGAACTTCATTCTTTATGAGGAACGTCAGGGGTAGGATTAGGACCCGCCCTGACAGCGGAGGGCCGTGCCTTATCTGATTTAGCCTCCCCAAAACTTCCTCCTGGGACGCGGAGTGGCTCAGGCGACTGAGCTCCCGCCTACCACGCGGGAGGCCTGTGGTTCGGATCCTGGTGCCTCCTGGCGTGGCTGGCGCGGCAGGCAGGCGCGGGAGCTGACGCAGCACGACGCAGCAAGAGACGTGGGGAGGAAAAACAGAATGAGAGACACGACAAAAGCAGGGCGTGGAGGTGGCTCAAGCTGTTAGGCACCTTCCTCCCACATCAGGGGTCCCGGGTTTGGCTCCTGGGGCCTCCTAAAGGAAACAAGGAAGACAAACAGACACAGTGAGTGAAAAACAGCAAGGGGGGGTGGAATACATAGAGTAAATCTTTTTTAAAAAGTTCCTATTTGGAATGGGTTTGCACCCACAGAAGTGGATGAAATTTAAGATCATGTTTTTCTTGGGTACAAACAGCTTCAAACCACTACATCTTCCAAAGCCAACAAGACAGAGTTTAGGGGAATCTCCAGAAATAACCTTGCATGGAGAAAGTAAGAGTTCCTAAACAGATCATTTGAGTTTACTGAGTAAGTGTTTCATTGTGAAGTCAATATGTTACTACTTGCCCATATGCCCTGGCATGCACAAAGTACCTTGAAAATAATCACTTTCTAACCTCAAGGCTAACAGACTGAGCACTGTAGAGGTAGTAAGAGAATGCCATTGCCATCCCTGGAAGAAGTGATGTTTTGGATAGCAAAGGAGCATTTTTATTTTTTTTAATTTTTTTATTTTTTTTAAAGATTTATTTTATTTATTAATTTCCCCCCCTCCCCTGGTTGTCTGTTCTCTGTGTCTATTTGCTGCGTCTTGTTTCTTTGTCCGCTTCTGTTGTCGTCAGCGGCACGGGAAGTGTGGGCGGCGCCATTCCTGGGCAGGCTGCTCTTTCTTTTCACGCTGGGCGGCTCTCCTCACGGGCGCACTCCTTGCACGTGGGGCTCCCCTACGCGGGGGACACCCTTGCATGGCACGGCACTCCTTGCGCGCATCAGCACTGCGCATGGCCAGCTCCACACGGGTTGAGGAGGCCCGGGGCTTGAACCGCAGACCTCCCATATGGTAGACGGACGCCCTAACCACTGGGCCAAAGTCCGTTTCCCAGGAGCATTTTTATTTTCTGGATGGGGTGGGGATGCGTGTAGGGGAGGTCTGCATAAAGCAAAAGAACTGTTGGTGAGAAAAAATAAAAATAAAAACCAAATAACTACCTTCCATTTGATTCCATTCTCATTTGCCCTCTTCCTATACCAGGTCTCAGAGGGTAGAAGGCTATGCTAATAAGACTAAACCAAGGATATTGCTTTACTAGTATCATATATACTAATTGTTATTTCAGGGGTTTAAGGTGAGTTCACCTTAAAAGATTAGTAAAAAGATATCAAACCACTGGAGTGGATGTAGCTCAAATGATTTGAGTGCCTGCTTCCCAAGTATGAGGTCCCAGGAAAAAACAAAACAAGTCAGGGAAGCGGACTTGGCCCAGTGGTTAGGGCGTCCGTCTACCACATGGGAGGTCGGCGGTTCAAACCCCGGGCCTCCCTGACCCGTGTGGAGCTGGCCCATGCGCAGTGCTGATGCGCGCAAGGAGTGCCCTGCCACACAGGGGTGTCCCCCGCGTAGGGGAGCCCCATGTGCAAGGTGTGTGTCCTGTAAGGAGAGCTGCCTTGTGCACAAAAAGTGCAGCCTGCCCAGGAATGGTGCTGCCCACATGGAGAGCTGACACAGCAAAGTGACACAACAAAAAAGAAACACAGATTCCAGCTGCCACTGACAAGAATACAAGCGAACAGAGAACACACAGTGAATGGACAGAGACAGCAGACAACTGGGCGGGTGGCGGGGGAAAGGAAGAGAAATAAATAAAAAATGAATCTTCAAAAAAAAAGTCACACACACAAAAATCAAAATAACCAGAAAATTAGCTATTTAATAAAAGCCATTGAAGAGGACAGGAATAAGGGTTTGGCTAAAACGGGAGATGGGATTATTTGAGCAACCACACCTGGGGACGGATGAGGACGAGGTCTTTGCGGTAGGAATGAGCAAGGGCGGTGCCATCACCGCAGCCTCCCTGGTCGCCCTGAGCCCGTCCCCCTGGGGGCCCAGGAGGTCTAACGCGCCCCCGTCCTCGCCTCCTCGCACCGTTCATTAGAAAGAGCCTCAACTTAAGGTCGGGGGCAGGCTTGCGGTTTTCCGGTCCGACGGCAGGGCGAACCGGGACGCCGAGGTCCGCAGGCCGCCCCCGCCCCCGCGGCCACCAGGGCGCAGGAGGGGGCAGAGTAGGGGGGGCTGGGGGCGCAGGGCCCAGGGGGGCACAACGGGCCGCGGGGGTCTCTGACTCGTCAGCCTCCAGGCGCCCCCACGCGCGCCCGCCTGGGCGGGGAGGCGGCGCCGAGACCCTCACCCCCGCCGCCCCCGCGGCAGCCGCCTGCCTCCCCGAGGGGCGCCCGGCCGCGCGGGGTCCCAGTCTGACCCTCGAGCCGCGGGAGCCGCGCCGCAGCCCCCACCCCTTCCGAGAGCAGGAGCCCCGCCGGGCCCCCGCCCCGGGCCCCCCGCCCCGGGCCCCCGCCCCGGCCCCCCGCCCCGGGCCTGTGGCGGCGCGCCCAGAACCTTCTCGAGGCTTCCTGGCCCGGGTGGGGAGCGCCCCGACACTGCTCGTGGGCGGCTCCTCGGCAAAGCGCCCCGCCCCGCCCGGGTCTCCCGACCCCGAGCCCGCGGCGCCCGAGCACGGCCGCTTAGTCCTGCTCTCGAGTCACCTTCCAGAAGAGTCTGTGGGCCACATGCCAGCCTTGTCTTAGGAGTGGGCGCCCCTGTTGCCCTCTTCCCGACAGAGCGGGGGTGGGGGGTGAGGCTGGAGGTGGGAGGGGTTGGGGGCGGGGCTGGGGGGTGGCCGTGGGCCAGAGCAGGAGCAGAGGCCAGGAGGGGGGTCCCCGGCTGGTCCCGGGCCCCGCGGAGCCCCCGGTGCGTGCAGACCCCTGGCGTCCACGCGCGTCCCCTCCCCGGTGGCCGTCTGTTGCCCGCTGTCCAGAGCAGGATCAGATCAGGAGCCCGGAGGGACTCTAGCACGGGCCGTGAGGACCCGGGGCTCAGACGCGGGCTCTGGGCTGACCTGCCGGGCAGAGCGCGCGACCTCCCCAAGCCTGCGCGCCTCTGACACGAGGGGTCCCCAGCTCGGAACACAGTTCGCGTAAGGAGCTGAAGTGGAGCCCGCGCCCGATGGGGTGCCGCGTGTCCGGGGGACCTCGCTAAGAAGCACAGGCAGGTCAGAGCGGAAGGCGTGGGCTCAGGAGAAGAGGGACGGGGCGGCTGCAGTGCGCTCCGGGCGACCAGCGCCGAGCTGAGCCCCGGCAGTGCGCTCTTCCTAGGCCGGCGGCCACCTGCCGCGAGGTAGACAATGAGGCTATTTTAGAGAGGACGGAGGGAGACAAGCACTCCGGGTGACTGAAAAGCGTGTACTTTAAAAAATACAGGAAAACCATGCTGTTAGCCAGTGTAACCCAGTGGTTTCAGCTGCCTGCATCCCGTGTACAAGGTCCTGGGTTCAAACCCCAGTACCTCCTTAAAAGAAAAGAAAAAAAAAAAGAGCCTCAGCAAAGAAGACCACCCAGGATGCACACCCGGGACTTCCCCTCTCAGGTGCTGGCCGCCCTGCTGGACATCCCCCGAGACCCCCTCACACTGAAGCCTGTGCCTCCTGGATAAGAGTGGCTGGTTCCAGGTTTCACAACCAGTTCTCTCGCTCGCCTGCTGAAAAATTATGTTTTAGAGCAGTTGTAGGTTTACAGGAAAATCACTCAGAAAGTAGTGTTCCCATACCCACCCCGCCCCCAGTTTTCCCTATTATTATTAGAGTGGTACCTTGATTAGGCAATATTGTAATCATATTACTTCCATAGATTACAATTGGTTCACACGTTTTGTTATACAGTTCTATGGGTGTAATTAAAACAAAATTATTGTGGTAACATATGTACAACATGAAATTTCCCATTTTGACCCCAGTTATCTCTTATGCTTTCATCTGGATAAACATAAGAATTATTCCTTTTTTTAAAACCAATAGAGCAGAGAAGAAAACAACAGTGCTTGAGACCCTCTAAAACAGAGGGGAGAGCAGCAGCTGGATCCACAGCACAGGGTGAGGCCTCCTCTCCCCCTCCTCTGCTGTGGAGGCAGCGTGCTCAGCACCCCCTCCGCAGCCCCTGCCCCCGTAAAGCATGGCTGCTCTCCCAGCCTGGGGAACCTGAGCCCCGATCTTCCAAAAAACTGAACCCGATGAAAACCCAATTCCAAAATTAATTAATGTTCTACAAGGGCTCTTGTGGTTCCTATAGCTACCTTTAGATACTGGTTAATTTAAGATTGTGATTCTGCCTTAGGAAAGACAAACCCAGGTAACCCTTTCCTCTCCAAGAAATGGAGCAGGATTATAGGAGAGGTATAGACCAGAACAAAGAGGAAGCTCTAACCCCAAAGGCAGGTCTGTTACGGGACTGTCCACAGTGTGCGGCCGACTGAGTCGTGGACAAGAGCATTTCCAGTGGATCTTTCTCTGCTGCTTCTGCAGCAGCAAACTCTGTGGGCCTATCATCATCTCACCCACCAAGAGCGGACACGGAGACTCTGTCAGCTCCAAGCCAAAAAAGAAATTTCCTAAACTCAGGAGATTTTACGGGAAAGAAACCAATGAATCCAGAATTCCCACTGCGGGTAAGGGGCCTTCCTGGATGAACGAGGTGGAGTTAAAGCTTTTAGAAGTGTTGATACACAAAAGCTAGGATGGAAGTTTGGGGCATTCCCAGCAAAGGAGGGCATGGAGAGACATGGAAAATTTCTGAAGTTTGACCAGTTTGATTAGATTAGGCAGGTGATTCATCAGGGAGCCATATCTCAATGGAAAAGAAATTAAATCTATGTGCACAGACAAACACAGGAGATTATTAAAGCACTCTCTCTGCAATATCGGTCTAAGCATGCTGAGCCAATTATAGGACCAACAAATGAGCAGCCTTGGATTCCAGGAAAGGAGTTGGTTTTTTTCTCCCATTTGTGCATGGCTGTTTATCTTTATTCCGAGTTTAAGTTCTAATGTTCCTGACAATGGTGGGAAAGCTGAAAACTAAAACAATCCAAAGATTCTTTCTTAAAATATCCATTTAATTACCAGCCTCTCCAATCTACTATTTGGGTACTAACTCAAATTTAATTGGCTCTCGCTCACAGCATTTCCTGCCCAGTTAGGCCCTTTCAATTTGTCTCCTTCTCCAGAGTGCGGGAGGCTCACAGGGCGGGCTCGCAGTGCTCGCACACAGACCCCGCCTGCCCCACGCTCTGGCAGCACCGTGGGCACTCAGTCTTCTCCCAGGTTGCTGCTGCTGTCTCAGCACCCTCAGAGGGCCAGAGCAGCCTGACAGGCCATCCCCAAAGCACCGGGACAACAGACTGAGGAGGACAGCTGTGTCCCCGCACGCCTGGGCGACGAAGGCCACCGAGTGAGCAGCGGGCGAAGGCAGGCTGCCCAGCCTCCACCCCACACTGCTCTCGCCCAGCTTGTGTTCTCACGCTTCTTGTGCTGAAGGCTTGTGGGTGAAGCACTGAGAGTAGATTCTTTGGTGGGTGGTGAACCCATTACTGTTGCTTTACTTATTTCTGCCCACACCTCATTGTCTGAGCTCACTGTTCGTTGTGTGCTTGTCTACCTTTCCGGAGGCACCGGGAACCGAACCTGGACCTCCCACGTGGGAGGGAGGCCCCCACTGCTTGAGGCACCTCTGCTCCCCTATGGTTGCTCTAATGGCCTTCACGTTATTTCTGGCACCTAGGAACAAGTCTGGCAACCCACAGAGGATGAAGGAACAAAACCCCAAAGAAATGACCAAACGCAGTTGCTTTTAAGACGCGAGAAAAGAAAATGCCCGGAAAGGCTAAAAAACTAAGTGGGTGAATCAAGCACACACCAAATTATTTCAGACTTTAGTGAAGCCAGAACCAGAACCTGGGGTCACACCAACTGCACCCACCTTACAGCCTCAACCCAAAGAGCTCTGCCTGTGAAGGACCATCTGTCACCCCACTGTGGCAGGAGGGGCCTCCCACCTCGGCCACCTCCCTGGCAGGCCCGCCGCCTCCAGCCATTTAACCTAAAAGTTGGGGGCAGCTGGGGGCTGCAGGCACAGAGCTGAGAGCGATGGCAACCGGTCCTCCAAGGCTGACCCTGCCCGGGGCTCACCGAGGCACCGGGAAGCAGGCAGGACAGGGGGAGGGGTGGCCCGGAGCCCGGGTGCGAAGGGGACGTCCCAAAGGCCTAACAGACCCGCCGTGCTTTGGATGTTCTCTGCTCAAAGCTTGGGTCCGGCCGAGGCCAAGGGGTGCGGCCAGCTCTCCGCACCCGCGCGCAGCCCGTTCCCGCCTCAGCCCGCGCACTTTCAGGTTGAGAACCGCCGGGTCACTTCACGCATTCCTTCTGAAAACCTCCAGCCCGTGTACGTGGTCGGCGTAGTCAAAGAAGATGTCAAAGCTGTGTCTTCTCCCCCTCGTTCTCCACTCCAGGTTAAACCAAAGATGGAAAAACACCAACCAACGGCCGCCCAGCTCTGGCCACCCAGGCTACTCGCCCCTCCCCTGGCCAGGCGGTCACGTCCCTCCCCCGGAAAGGACCAGTGGGCCCCGCTGCCACGCCCCCTCAGCGCACTCGGGAACTTTCTGTCCCCCTGCCTGGGGTGTGTGTGTGTGTGTGTGTGTGTGTGTGTGTGTGTGTGCGCGCGCGCGCGTGACCCTTCATCCACCGGTAACCCACCAGCCTCGCACGACCCTGCGATTCGGCTCAGTCGCAGACTAAGGGCCGGCGGCCAGCGTCGCCATGGAGACGGCGGGGGCGGGGTCCGCAGCCCCCTCCCCGCCGCCGCCCCCACCCCGCCTCCCCCTCCCCCTCCCCACCCCGCTTGCCCGGAGGGTTCCTTTCTCTGAGACGTGGACTTTGTTTTAAAACCGCCTGTTAACCTAACTGCAGTTTTTCTGCAATTAGATCTGCAGCCCCTTCTCGCGCCCCAGTACTGTCCGAGTAGGTTAAAGATGCAAAACGCTCCATCTTATCACCCGTCTCCTCTCCCGGCCAGTTTAAATCTAAGATGGAAAAAAGGAGCGCGGGGCCGACACTTCGCGGGACAGGACCAGAGGCCCCGCTGCCACGCCCCCTCAGCGCACTCTGGAACTTTCTGTCCTCCCTGCCTGGGGGGGGGGGTGCGTGACCCTTCATCCACCAGCTAGTTTGAATCCCACCAGCCTCGCACGACCCTGCGATTCGGCTCAGTCGCAGACTAAGGGCCGGCGGCCAGCGTCGCCATGGAGACGGCGGGGGCGGGGTCCGCAGCCCCCTCCCCGCAGCCCCCCGCCCCGCCTCCGCCGTCTCAGGGCTCCCGCCAGGGCCAGTGACTCCCAGAAGAGTCTGGAGAGTTCTGGGACGGGCGGCACCCGGGCGCTGATTGGGCCCGCGAGCCTGGGGGCCGGACCCGGGAGGAAACCCCTGGAACCTTCCCGACGCGCCGCCCCGCTGGGCGCGGTGACTGGCGGAGGCGGGGAGAGGCGGGGCGGGGAGGCCCATAAACACAGGGCGCCGCCGCCCGCAGCGGCAGCAGCGAGCCCGGGGCTGAGCGCGCGTCCTCCCGAGAGCGCAGCCCGCAGCGCGCAGCCCGCATCCCCGGCGGCCCCAGCGCGCCCCGCGGCCTTCGCCGGCGAGGCCTCCCGGCGCGGCGTCCGCGCGCCCGCAGCGCCAGCATGGCCCGGAGCGCGGCGATCGGCATCGACCTGGGCACCACCTACTCGTGCGTGGGCGTGTTCCAGCACGGCAAGGTGGAGATCATCGCCAACGACCAGGGCAACCGCACGACGCCCAGCTACGTGGCCTTCACCGACACCGAGCGGCTCATCGGGGACGCGGCCAAGAGCCAGGTGGCCATGAACCCCCAGAACACGGTGTTCGACGCCAAGCGGCTGATCGGCCGCAGGTTCGCGGACCCGGTGGTGCAGGCGGACATGCGGCACTGGCCGTTCCAGGTGGTGGACGCGGGCGGCAAGCCCAAGGTGCAGGTGAGCCACCGGGGCGAGCGCAAGGCCTTCTTCCCCGAGGAGATCTCGTCCATGGTGCTGGCGAAGATGAAGGAGACGGCCGAGGCGTACCTGGGCTGCGCCGTCAGCAACGCGGTCATCACCGTGCCCGCCTACTTCAACGACTCGCAGCGCCAGGCCACCAAGGACGCGGGCGCGATCGCGGGGCTGAACGTGCTGCGCATCATCAACGAGCCCACGGCGGCGGCCATCGCCTACGGGCTGGACCGCGGCGGCCGGGGCGAGCGCAACGTGCTCATCTTCGACCTGGGCGGCGGCACGTTCGACGTGTCCGTCCTGACCATCGACGACGGCGTCTTCGAGGTGAAGGCCACGGCCGGGGACACGCACCTGGGCGGCGAGGACTTCGACAACCGGCTGGTGAGCCACTTCGTGGAGGAGTTCAAGAGGAAGCACAAGAAAGACATCAGCCAGAACAAGCGCGCGGTGCGGCGGCTGCGCACGGCCTGCGAGCGCGCCAAGAGGACGCTGTCGTCCAGCACGCAGGCCAGCCTGGAGATCGACTCGCTCTTCGAGGGCATCGACTTCTACACGTCCATCACCAGGGCGCGCTTCGAGGAGCTGTGCTCCGACCTGTTCCGCAGCACCCTGGAGCCCGTGGAGAAGGCGCTGCGCGACGCCAAGCTGGACAAGGCGCAGGTGCACGACCTGGTGCTGGTCGGCGGCTCCACGCGCATCCCCAAGGTGCAGAAGCTGCTGCAGGACTTCTTCAACGGGCGCGACCTCAACAAGAGCATCAACCCCGACGAGGCGGTGGCGTACGGGGCGGCGGTGCAGGCGGCCATCCTGATGGGCGACAAGTCGGAGAAGGTGCAGGACCTGCTGCTGCTGGACGTGGCGCCCCTGTCGCTGGGGCTGGAGACGGCGGGCGGCGTGATGACGGCGCTGATCAAGCGCAACTCCACCATCCCCACGAAGCAGACGCAGATCTTCACCACCTACTCGGACAACCAGCCGGGCGTGCTGATCCAGGTGTACGAGGGCGAGCGCGCCATGACGCGCGACAACAACCTGCTGGGGCGCTTCGAGCTGAGCGGCATCCCGCCGGCGCCCCGCGGCGTGCCCCAGATCGAGGTGGCCTTCGACGTCGACGCCAACGGCATCCTGAACGTGACGGCCACGGACAAGAGCACGGGCAAGGCCAGCAAGATCACCATCACCAACGACAAGGGCCGCCTGAGCAGGGAGGAGATCGAACGCATGGTGCGCGAGGCCGAGCAGTACCAGGCGCAGGACGAGGCGCAGCGCGAGCGCGTGGCGGCCAGGAACGCGCTCGAGTCGTACGCCTTCCACATGCGCAGCGCCGTGGAGGACGAGGCGCTGCGGGGCAAGCTGGCCGAGGCCGACCGCAGGAGGGTGCTGGACAAGTGCGGCGAGGTGATCGCCTGGCTGGACGCCAACACGCTGGCCGACAAGGACGAGTTCGAGCACAAGCGCAGGGAGCTGGAGCAGGTGTGCCAGCCCATCGTCAGCGGGCTGTACCAGGGCGCGGGCGGCCCCGCGGCGCAGGCCCCCAGCGGCGGCCCCGGCTCCGGCCCCACCATCGAGGAGGTGGATTAGGGGCCCCGCTCCTCTTTGCTCCTGTTTGTCTTTGACAAGTTTGGCAGTCCTGAGCATTGAGTCGCCCTGTGTTATTATTATTTTTTTTACTTCTACTCTTGAGTTCATTATAAAGTTAAATATGTAAGTTGATAGCTATCTGCCTTTCATCTTTAAACGTTTTATTTTGTGATATGACCAACGTGTTTGTTAGAATTGTTTACCTTTAATGTAAATTGACCCTGTAAGCCTCTCCAGTTCTCCCAGACCTTTTCAGTATCCAAATGAATCAACACTGCCACCCTCTGTTAATTTCTTGCTTCGCAGAACATGTCAAAGCCAGGGAGTGTTTATTTTTATACTTTGTTTACTAAGGGTGCAAAATAAAACGTTACATCTTAAGCGTGTCTGTTCTTTGCATTTCGGTAAGGAATGGGTTCTTCTCCGTATGTCTGAATTCCATGGAATTCGGTACACATGAATGGGACAATGCTTCTGTGGGGGTTAATTACATCCGAAGCATGGCTAGCTCTGGAAGGAAGGTGGTAGCACTGGCGTGAGGTAGGAGGGTAAAAATCGTACGTGCCCGTTTTGGTTGGGGTGGGCCCAAACGGGTGTGGGTGGAGAGGCTGGTATCCACTGATTGGGCGGGAAGGGGAACGGCAGTAGCTCGGCTTCCTCATCTCCTTCCTGCACACAGTATGCGCACAGCCCTTGACTTTGTTCCTCACTCCTGGCTTAAGCCTTCCAGGCCTTGGTCTAAGTTATGAACTTTTGTGGGGGACAAAGGGCAACCCGAGACGCGGGCGCACGGCCGGCTCTGCGCAGCGGCTCGCAGCGGCTGTGTGAGCGAAGGCAAATGGCCGAGCGCCCCCTCGCGTTTGCTGCCCTCTGTGGCAACAAGGCCCGGCCTCCGCGCGGCCTCACCCCCGCGCACGCGAGCTTCCCGAGGGAAGGTCTTCGGGGGGGGCCCGTTACAGGTGGCGTTCCACAAGGTGAAGAGAGATGCCAGCAGGCATTACCAAACGCTCTGCGTTTACAAACGAGGGGAGGGCCGGGCCAGGACGGTGGGAGTTGGGAAATATGCGAGCCGGTGGATGAAGCGCCGAGGACGAAGGACCAGGGAAGGTTTCCGAGAGCGAAAGCTAGCTTGGACAGAACAGGGCTGGCGACCCCTCCACCCAACTCTGCCTGCTGCCACCGCCCGTTCAAGTCAGGGGTCCCGAGCACCGGCCCCCGCCGCCACGCCCTCAGGAAGAGGACCGGAAAGGAAACGCCTGAGGGGCCTGCGGGCTCGGGCGGGGCGCGAATTCAGACTCCGCTGGCTGCACGGAGCGCAGCGGCCGTGACCCCAAGCTGGGAAGAGCGAGGACGAGGGAGGAGCCCCTGCTCTTCAGCGGCTGGCAACGGCGGCACCGCCCACCGCGCCCCGCAGCCCCCCACGCAGCCGAGCCCCGCGGCCCGCGCGGAAGCGGCAAGGGGCGGGCGCCGACTGCGCACGCGCCCCAGCAGGGCCGGGTCTCTCCTGCCTGGCCAGCCAGGGCGCCTGTTCTCTGTCTTTCAGAATTCCCAAAGCACCTCCGAAGAGTTGTTCAGAAGAGGGTGAGACCTACTTTCGTAGCCTCTCTTCATGGTTTCATTCCTATCTGAAGGAACGATGGGGAAATCGCCGCGGATCTAGCAGGCAGCTAAGAAGACAGCCGTGGCCGTCAGGCCCCCGACCCCGCGCGCCCTTAAATAGCACCGGCCCGGCGGCTGTAGTCTCTTTTCCCCTTTGTGCGGCGGCCTTCTGACGTGGGAGATGGACCCGCCGTCCTTCACCCGATGCCTCCCGTCGAGGTTGCCCCCTGAGCCAAGGGAAGGCGGCGGGCTACGGCGCCCCGCGCCATCTTTCCTCTGCCGCCACGTGCAGGTACCGCAGGGCCCCTGCCGCCTGGGGGGAGTGCAGGCCGAGGCTGGAAGGATGAGTTACCTTTACAGACTAGAGTTTCTGAAGTCTCTGTGACGCCGCGACTAGAGACTGACCAGCCTGGGGCCGGGGAAACTTGGCCCTACCCTCCCCGGCCTCTGCTGACTCATTGCTGTGCTGTCCCCAGGCCCCTGAACCCCGCAGGCGAGTCCCAGCGCCACGAGGGTAAGTCAGCGTGCGGGATGGAGTGGCGGTCGCCGGGGGCGGGTGGGCGTGATGATGACCCCAGGTGATACTGAGTGTCTCGCTGACGCCATCACCGCAGCGCGCTGAAGCCCCAGCCCCCCAAATCCCAGAGCCGGGATCCCTGGTACCTGGGCTTGGGGAAGCTGACGGCCAGGGACCTTTGTTGATTGTACGTCTATCTCATTTCCTCGTCTTTTCTAGGGGCTTTGGCGTTAAGACATCAGTCGGTGTGTTATCTTTGAATAAAGGTGAGTACAAGGTGAGAGGGCCCTTCCAGAGCCTCTCAGACCATTTTGTCCCCAAGCTTTATCTTCATGAGGCATAATGGCATCTGCTTGTATCTTCTAACAAAAATGTGCAGCAGTGCAAAACTTTCACCCTGGTTTTCCAGGCCACTTTTTTTGTTGATGTTTATTTTGTAATTGGTCTTTCTGTAGTTTCCCGTATTTTTGGTTAAGCCTACATCCACCTATTTTCCTATATGCTTGAGTTACGTGTGTTGCCCTCCCAGTGGTACTGTACTCTGCGGTTCTATATTTATTTCCTACCCCCAAACTTCCCATCCCTGAACATTTGCCAGATTCTTATATATTGGGACCAATATCTTTTATGGTTTCTCTTTAGAGGTACTGGGACCTCTTATGTGGGGAGCCGGTGCTCAACCACGGAGCCACATCGGCTTCTCTGAGTTTTCTTTCTTTTGTTTTGCTTGTTTTCGTGTTTTCAGGAGGCGAAAGCTCCCACGTGAGCCACATCCTCTCCCCTGAATGGTATCTCTTGATCCAAGTTTCCCATCCCTGAATTGAGAATGATGATTTCTCAGACTAGAGTCTCTGACACTGGTCCTGATGTCAAAAATAAATTCTGACTCATTTGGGGAAACTAGATACTTTTATCGCTAAGAAGAACCTATAGAAAGTTTTTACTTTCTTTGTGGGTGCATTTTCTAATTGTTTGTCATAATTTCTTTTTCATAGTGTGAGAGATTTGGTCACCCAGCCAGGGGCAGTATTGTTCCTGGAGACTGCATTAATTTGAAGCCTGAGGCCCTAAGGTTTGGAATTTACCAGCCTGGAGAAGAGCTGTCAAGTGGCTTAGACACCTAGCAGTGATGGCAAGCTGTGGCAAGAAGCCGAGAGCCATGCACCTTCTCGGGCTGCTGTGGTGGGTGTCCTCCATTTTGACTCCCTCCCTAGAATGGGGCTGGATTAGCCCCAGCTGTTCCCTGAGGACTCTTTAATGCCTCCCCTCCCCTTGACCCAGTATGGCACCTCCCTGCCCACCCAGCACAGGGTTTTTTTGCTAGTTGCTTGCAGCTTTTTTTTTTTTTTTTTTCTCCTTTATTATAGAAGTTCTGCATTTATAGGATAATTGTGCATAAAATACAGGAGTCGCATATACACACTATTACCTTGCATTAGTGTAGAACATTTGTTACAGTTGGTGGTAGCACATTTTTATATAATTGTGCTATTAACGGTAGTCAGTTAATAACTTTGGCCACAGGGTTCTAACACATGTTCCTTTGATAAAGTTTCAGGATTTTGCTGACACATAGAAAGTCCTGTCTGGAATTTGGCTGATTAAGGGAGCTTTCCTCTTCTCTGTCCAAGCACCAGGACTTGATTGGACAAAACTGCTGTAAAATTGTCATGTCAAGGAAGACAACTCAAGGAGTCAACATTAACTTCTTTTATATTTGTCTTATATATGTGTCTGATTCCAGTATGTGGGTTCCAATAAAAATGGTTTAAAGCAAATGCTTTTTGTCTCAATGAAAATAGAACAAGATTTAGGGGAGTGAAAAATACTATTGTGCATATCCCTCTTTGCCCCTTTTTCCGAGCTCTCTGCATTATCATGCTTCTGTTAGGGGGTATTTAGGTTTCTAGTCATGCTAATAACAGTGCTGATGTACTGTTTAAATTCCAGAAGCAGAAGACTGAAATTGCAAAATGTCCAAAATTTTGGTGTGTCATGCAGTCCAGTTTATATTAATACTTCCAAGATCAGTGTTTTGAGATTTCCCTGTTTTCTCCATGCCTGCTGTCACCACCAGTTGCATCAGTTCATCTTTTAAAATTTGCTTGCTTGACATTGCAGTTTGCACAGCCAAACAAGTAGCATGAATATAATTTCTTACATTTTATTTTCCTATTTGCCATCTCTAGTTTGGTCTTCACTCCTTTATTACCAAATTTTTCCCTAACCTTAACCACTTTGACAATTTTCCTCCTTTATAGCCTTGCTAGGTAATGCTTTGAGATAGGGTCTGCCACTATCTGATCGAGGGTCCTTTACCTTCATTTCTTGGGCCAGATATGCCCTGAGTGTAGGGGAGGACAGGCTAGTGTGTCAAGCCCTCAGCATTGTTGCAAGTGTCAATCCTGTCATTCAAGTGGGTGGTTGTCGGGGGCCCTGAGGGGAGGAGGAGAGAAATAGAAGAGATGAAAGGGGTTAATTGGGGGGCAATGGAAGTGTTTTGCAATATCTTGCAATGATGGATACAGGCAATCTTATATTTTACCAAAAATTTATAAAAGTGCTGACCATGGTTAGCAGCTATGTGTCAATATTTGTACATCACGTATAAAAAGATTAATAGGGAAGGAGGAAATGGGAGGAGGTTGGGTATATGGGAGTCCCCTATATTCTGTATGTGACTTTAACCTAAAACTTCTTTGAAGGCATAATGAAAAAAAACACCATTTTTTAATACCCCAATTTTTTTTACTTTCGGTTTTTCTAAGTTATTATGTATTTTATTTTTTATGTTTAAAACTCATCTCATTTTCCTATTAATGGAATTTGGCGATATGTTAGGCTTCATTTCTGAAAAGGTTTGGATCACAGAGGGGTTCATCTATGGCAGGGGAGAAGCACTGGTGTGGGGTGTCATGGGGGATACGGGTGGGAGGGAGTTCACTTGGGCAGGCATATAGGGTACAGAAGATATGTTCAGATGTTCGTTGGGTATTGACACAGTGGGTAGAGACTGACAAGACAACTGAGGGAGTGCTTGGTTCCCATCTTGGATATCTCTGCTGCATTCCCCAATGGAACAACAATCTTCCAGTGCAGGGGCAATGACCAGTGAAAAAGGATGGTCCAATGATGGGCTCTTGATACAGAGACTATGTTTATATGCCTGTTGTGCTTGAAATTTCAACTAGGCCTAGAGCTGCAGGGTGCCTAAGAGTTACTCCAATGTGGCCACTCTCTAAGCCTAACTCAGCAAATAAATGCATTACCTATCCCCCAGCATGGGACATGACTCTTGGGGATGAACCTCTCTGGCCCTGAGGGATTACTGCCAAGCATCAGCTGGTGATGCAACTAGAAAAAGACCTTGAATAAAAGGGGGGAATGGTAAAGACAAATGAGTTTATATGGCTAAGAGACTTCAAAATGAGCTGGGAGGTCATCAGAGGGGTTGCACTTATGTACGTATCAGCAGTATCTCATAGACAGCCAAGGTAGATACTACCCCAGAGGTAGTGGTACTCCTGAGGGCTACAGAGACACCCAGGTCCTACAGTCCTGACATAAGGCCCCGGAGTTTGGGGCCTTGCCAGTGAGCCCTACTTTGGAATTTGTGCTCCTGAGTGTGACAGAGTTGGACTCAGATTTGACTTCTTTACACATGCCTCTTCTGTCCCTTTTTTTAAAAAGATTTATTTATTTCACTCCCCTTCCCCTCCGCCCCCATTGTCTGCTCTCTGTCCATTTGCTGTGTGTTCTTCTGTGTCTGCTTGCATTCTTGTCAGTAGCACCGGGAATCTGTGTCTCTTTTTGTTACATCATCTTGCTGCATCAGCTCTCCATATGTGTGTCACCACTCCTGGGCAGGTTGCACTTTTTTTTGCATGGGCGGCTCTCTTTGCAGGGTGCACTCCTTTGCACGTGGGGCTCCCCTAAGCGGGGGACACCCCTGCGTGGCAGGGCACTCCTTGTGTGCATCAGCACTGTGCGTGGGCCAGCTCACCACACTGTGCATGGGCCAGCTCACCACATGGGTCAGGAGGCCCTGGGTTTGAACCCTGGACCTCCCCTGAGGTAGGTGGACACTATCAGTTGAGCCAAATCTGCTTCCCTTTTCTGTCCCTTTTACTGAACCTGTGGTTGGTGCTGGGGTTGGTGTATGCCCAGGAGGCTAGAATCTCTGGGCTGTCTGTGTGCCAGCTGGGCCCTGAGCCTCTGAAACTGTAACTCCTATTCTCCAGTTCGTTGGACTTACCCAGGTCAGCTAACAAGGAGGTGAGGATAGTCAACCACTACACCAAGGAACCGAGAGAGTCTACAACCGCAAGCAGGAGAGTCCCCTCCATCAGCCATGTGGAATCTAAGCCCCTTCTCAATTTATTTTTTTAAGCAGTTTTATTGAGATATATTGCCATACAATAAAATCTATCCAAAGTGTATAATCAATAGCTTTTAGTATAATCATAAAGTTGTGATTACTCCAAAAAAGAAAAACTTCACACTCCTTAGCGTCACCTCTCAATTCCTCTATCCTTCCCTCACCCTACCTAAACTCTAATTCAATCTTTATAAATTGATTTATATTTACATTTTATATAAATGCAGTCATACAATATGTAGTACTTTGTGTCTAGTTTCAATTAGCATGTTTTTTTTTGTGATATTAACATCTTGTAGTATTAACATATATTTGCTCAGTTTCAAGGAAAAACAGTCATAGATGCAATATTACCCATACTCATATTTCACAAGAGGTTTTGCTATGTTATACAGTCCATGTTACCTTTTTTAGCTTTCCTTTTCGTAGTTTACAGGACCTAGACTTTCCCTTTCAATCACTATTATACCCGTATAATAGCACTGCTAGTTACATTGTTGTGCTGTCACCTTTTCTATTCATTTTCAAAGATTAACACACATCCTTTTTACCAATTTTGCATGAAGTTAACCCTCAGCTTGCCATTCTCTAGCCTCTTTTTTTTCTTCCTAATTGCTCTAGCTAGAACTTCTAGCACAATATCGAATAACAATGGTGAGAGTGAGCATCCTTGTCTTGTTCCTAATCTCAGTGGGAAAGCTTTCGATCTTTGACCATTGAGTACAATGCTACTTGCAGGTTTTTCATATATGCACTTTACCTTATTGAGAAAGCTTCCTTCTATTCCTATTTTTTGGAGTGTTTTTTATCTATAAAGAGTGCTATATTTTGTCAAATGCCTTTTCTGTGTCACAAGGATCATGTGATTTTTCTTCAATTTATCAGTGTGGTTTATTACACTAATTGATTTTCTTGTGGTGAAGCACTCTTGCATACCTGGGATAAAACCCCCTGGTCGGGGTGTGTAATTCTTTTAATGTGCTTTTGGATTCAGTTAGCAAGTATTTTGTTAAAGATTTTTGCATCTATATTCATTAGATACATTGGTCTGTAATTTTCTTTTTTCATAGTATCTTTATCTGGTTTTGATATTTGGGTGATGGTGGCTTTCTAGAAGAGTTTGGTAGTGTTCCTTTCTGTTCAATTTTTTGGAAGAGCTTGAGCAAGACTGGTATTAGATTGTCTTTGAATGATTGGTAGAATTCACCTGGGCTTTTCATCTTCGGGAGGTTTTTGATGACTTAATCTCTTCACTTGTGATTGGTCTGTTGAGGTCTTCTGTTTCTTCTAGGGACAGTGTAAGTGTTCATGGGTTTTTAGGATTTGCCATTCTCATCTGCATTGTCTAGTTTTTTGCATTCCTAGTATCCTCTTATGGTCTCTCATTTCTGCGGGGTCCGTGGTAATGTCCTCCCCCTTCATTTCTGATGTTATTGATTTGTGTCTTCTCTCTCCTTTTTAACTTATTGAAGTATATCGCTCATACATAAACATGCATAAACAATAAGTGTATAGTAATAGCTGTGAACTTATAAAATAAACATACATAACACCATACAGGGCTCTCATACCTCATCCTACCAGCAATACCTTGCATTGTTGTGAAACACTTTAAACTAATGGTTAAAAAGCATCCTCAAAATATTACTACTAGCCAAAGTATCTTACATTTGGTGTATTTTTCCCCCAACCCACCCTATTATTATTATATCATTTATAAATGAACATACATAAACAATAAGTGTGTAGTAAACATTGTGAACTTACAAAGCAAACGTATAACATCTTACAGGGGTCCCATACATTACCCACAACCAACACCTTGCATTATTGTGAGACATTTGTTACAAATTATGAAAGAATATCATCAAAATCTTACTACTAACTATAGTCCATATCTTACATTTAATGTATTTTCCCCCAGCCCACCTATTATTTTTTAAAATATAGTTTTATTGCAGAAGTTGTGAACTTACAAAAAATCATGCACATGTGCAGAATTCCCATACAACACTCCTCTATCAACACACCACACCATGACTGAACATTTGTTACAGATTAAGAGATAATATCATCAGACTATTCCCACCAACCATGGTCCACAGTGTACATTTGGCATACTTTTCCATATTTCCCCATTATCAACACATTACATCTTTGGCACAGATGCACGAATATTACAGTATTGCTGTTAACCACAGTCCATAGGCCACTCCAGTTGTATCTTTCCCATGCTTCTCCACATTCCCACCACCCTGCAATAGTGATGTACATCTGCTCTAGCTCACAAAGGACACTCTTGCATCTGTACCATCAACCACAATTCTCATCCACCTCTGGGTTTACTGTATTATTCAGTCCCTAAGTTTTTCTCTAGCTTTCTTTCATTTGCCATTTATATCCCTAGACTACCCTTTCCAGACATATTCCCACTTATAAGCCAACTATTACTCACTATGTGTTACCATCAACTCTATACATTAACACACTTTTACGGTAAAGCTAATTAAAACTTCTACATACATTAAGCATCAGTAGTCATCTCAGCCCTCCTCTTATCTCCTTTAAGAATCCATCACCTCCACCAGGTCTTGATGTTTTCCTACATTTTCTTCTAGAAGCTTTATGGTTCTTGCTTGTGTATTTGGTTTTTGGTCCATTTTGAGTTAATTTTTGTATAAGGTATGAGAAAGCGGTCCTCTTTCTTTCTTTCGGTTATGCATAGCCAGTTCTCTCAGCATCATTTGTTGAATGGACTGTTCTCCCCGAGCTGGGTGAGTTTGACAGGCTTGTCAAAAAGCACTTGAGCTTTTTGTGCTGATAGCGCTCAAACAGACATGGTGACCATTCCTAAAACCTGCCGGACTTCCTGTAAGAAGTGCAGCAAGCACCAACCCCACGACGTGCCACAGTTCAAGACGGGCAAGGATTCTCTACATATCCAGGGAAAGCGTCATGACAGGAAGCAGAGTGGCTACGGTGGCACACTAAGACGGTTTTCTGGTAGAAGGCTGACACTGCAAAGAAGATTGGGCTGAGGCTCGAATGCGTCGAGCCCGACTGCAGCGCTAAGAGGATGCTGGCTATTCAGAGATGCAAACACTTTGAACTAGGGGGAGACTAGAAGAGAACGGGCCAAGCGATCCAGTTCTAAGCTTTGTCTTTTGTTATGATGATAAAATCTTGAGGTAATGGTGAAAAAAAAATCATTTGAGAGGAGCAGGTATGGCTCAACCACTCGGAAGCCTGCCCACCACATAGGAGGTCCTGGGTTGAAGTCCAGGTCACTCCTGAAAGAAGATGGGCAGAAGCCGCCTGCTGCCGCAACAGAGCTCGGCGCTGTCCCCATCCCAACAGAGCTAGATGCACCCTCGCCACAGCACGCAGAGGCCACAAGCCAGCAGACGCCACAGCCCACAGGGAGCGGATGTGGCTCAGGCTGTGGGTCACTCCCCTCTCATGTGGCAGGTCCTGGAGTCAGTTCCTCATGCCTCCTGGAGAAGGTGAGCAAACAATGAGCAGACAGACGAGAGCTCCATCTGGGGGTGGGGGGATAAATAAAATAAAGTAAGAAAAATCACTTGACCAGGGAAGTGGATGTGACTCAAATGATTGAGCTCCCACCTACCACATGGGAGGTCCTGGGTTTGGTTCTGGGTGCCTTCTGGAGAAGACGAGCAAGACAGGAGCTAGCTTCATGGGCTGGCCCAAGATGACGAAACAAAGAGATAAAGAGGAAGCACAGTGAAAGACAAAAAAGCAGGGCGCAGACGTGGCTCAAGCTCCCTCCCACATGGGAGGTCCCAGGTTCAATTCCCAGTGCCTCCTAAAAGAGCAGACACAGAGAGCACACAGCAAATGGACACAGAGAACAGTGATTGCAAACAACGAGGGAGTCAGGAATACATAAAAATAAAAAAATCTTTAAAAAAAAATCACTTGACCATAGATGTGAGGATCTGTTTCTGGACCATCAATTTGGTTCCGTTGGTCTATATGTCTGTCTTTATGTCAGGCCCATGCTGTTTTTACCACTGTAGTTAGGCAGTATGATTTAAAGTCCAGAAGTGAGAGTCCCCAACTTTGCTTTTCCTTTTTAAGATGGTTCTGACTATTCTGGACCATTTGCCCTTCCAAATAAATTTGATAATCATGTGTTCCATTTATTTTAAAAATGCTGGTGGAATTTTTATAGGGAGAGCATCGAATCTGTTTTATCAATTTGGGTAGCATTGATATCTTAATGATATTTTTAAAATTTTATTTATGTATTTATTTTAAAGAAATGTAGATTACACAAATATTACATAAAAAATATAGGAGGGACGTGGATTTGGCTCAACTGATAGAGTATCCACCTACCACATGGGAGGTCCAGGGTTCAAACCCAGGGCCTCCTGACTTGTGTGATGAGCTGGCCCACATGCAGTGCTAATGCGCACAAGGAGTGCCGTGCCACACAGGGGTGTCCCCCACTTAGGGGAACCCCACGTGCAAGGAGTGCACCCCGTAAGGAGAGCCACCCAGAGCCAAAAAAGTGTAGCCTGCCCAGGAGTGGTGCCGCACACATGGAGAGCGAATGCAGCAAGATGATGCAATGAAATGAGACACAGATTCCAGATGCTGCTGACAAGAATACAAGCGGACACAGAAGAACACACAGCGAATGGACACAGAGCATACAGCTGGGGGGGGGGGCAGGTAGGAGGGTGGGGAGGGGAAGAGAAATAAATAAAAAATAAATCTGTAAAAAAATATATAGGAAATTCCCATATGCCCCACTCCCTCCCCCTCCTACACTTTCCCACATTAACAACATCCTTCATGAGTGGGCTACATTTGTTACAATTGATGAACACATATTGATGCATTGCCACTAACTGTGGATTATAGTTTACATTATAGTTTATACTCTGTTCCACGCAGTTTTGTAAGTTATGACAAAATATATAATTACAAGGTATCCATCACTGCAACATCATGCAGGACAATTCCAATTTCCCAAAAATGCCCCCGTATTACATCTATTTTTCACTCTCCCTCCCCTCAGAGCCTCTGGTGGCCACTGCCTTTAGAGCAATGATACAAATTCTTCCACTGCTAGAATAGCAGTAAGTCTATAGTAGAATAATAGTAAGTCTAATTTAGTCCATTGTTCACTCCCCAATCCTGAGGGGTCTGGGATGGTGATGTCCACTCTGACTCTAATTGAGAGGGGGCCATGATCCCATGGGGCAGATGGATGGAACTATCTTGCTTGACGTTGCAGATTCTCTCTTTTCCTTGAGATGGGCATTGTCCAACATCATCACCTTGTTGGTTGTCCTGGGTGAGTCCAATGAACTGGAGAGTAGATGTTGCAACTCTGCTGAGATTCAGGGACCAGCTGGCACATGGACGGACCAAAGATTTATTAAGTCTCTTGGACATATACCTATCAAGTCTCGTACTAACTATAGGTTCAAATAGAAGGGGCAGAAAAGCCACGTGTAGGGAAACCACAAATGAGTCCAACCCTGTCACCCTGGGGAGCGTAACGTCCAAGGTAAGGCCCACTGGCAGGGCGCCAAACTCCTGAGCTGTCTGCCCTGCCCACAGGGTCTGGATGTCTCCAGAGCCCTCAGGAACCCCGCTACTTGAGGCAATATTTACTGTGGCAGTCAATGGGATCCTACTGAGACTTGTATAGTGTAACCTCTGACTTAATGATATTTAGGCTTCCAATCTGTGAGCATGGAATGTTTTTCCAATTATTTAGGTCTTTTTAAATTTGACAATGTATTGTAGTTTTCTGAATACAAGTGCATTACATCATTGGTTAAATTTATTCCTAAATATCTGATAGTTTTTTTTTTTTTTTAAAGATTTATTTATTTCCCCTCCCCTCCCCCGGTTGTCTGTTTTCTGTGTCTTTTTGCTGCGTCTTGTTTCTTGTTTCTTTGTCCGCTTCTGTTGTCGGCAGTGTGGGCGGCGCCATTCCTGGGCAGGCTGCTCCCTCCTTCGCGCTGGGTGGCTCTCCTTATGGGTGCACTCCTTGCGCGTGGGGCTCCCCTACGCAGGGGACACCCTGCGTGGCGCGGCACTCCTTGCGCGCATCAGCACTGCGCATGGGCCAGCTCCACACGGGTCAAGGAGGCCCGGGGCTTGAACCGCGGGCCTCCCATGTGGTAGACGGACGCCCTAACCACTGGGCCAAAGTCCGTTTCCCCTGATAGTTTTATTCGATATTGTAAATGGATTTCTCCCCCTGACTTCCTCCTCAGATTGTGCATTACTGGCATCTTTTTAAAAAGATTTATTTATTTATTCTCCTTCCCCTCCTCCTTATTTTTGCTATTTTTGCTGTCTCTGTTGTCTTCTCTTCTCATTTTTTCTCCTCCAGGATTCACCGGGATTCAATCCTAGAGATCCCCTATGTGGAGAGAGGTTCCCTGTCAATTGCGCCACCTCAGCTCCTGGGCTCTGCTGCACTTCACCCTGACTCTCCCCTTGTCTCTCTTCTGATGTGTCATCATCTTGCTGCGTGGCTCACTCACACGGGCACTGGCTCGCCATGTGGGCCTGCTTTCTTGTGGCAATCAGCTCATAATAGGTTGGTTTGAAGGGAAGGCACCACAGAACTTACAGAAATAAAGGACAGAAAGATCTCTCTTTCACAAGAGAGAAGATAAAGATGGGACCAGGGGACTCACAGCTTCTAGAAATGAAAGCCTCGACCCTAGTTTCCACCTCGTATTTATTGGAAACTACCAAGCAGCTGTTTTCTACTGGAACTGCATCATCTATAATAGGGAACAACTGCAGCATCTGACAACTGTAACATCATGATAGAACAGAACAAACTCTTCTTTTTCACCAGGAGGCCCCAGGGATCAAACCTGGGTCCTCCCATATGATAGGCAGAAGCTCGATCACTAGTCACATCCGCGTCCCACTAGTGCCTTTTAAAGTTATTTCATCTGATGTAAGTATAGCTACTTTGGCCTTTTTTGTTGTTGTTACTGCATACATGGAATATCTTTTTCTAGCCTTTTACTTTCAATCTATTGGTACCCCTGGGTCTACGGTGAGTCTCTTGCAGACAGCATATAGATGGCTCACATTTTCTTATCCATTCAGCCGCCGTGTCTTTTTTAAAATTCCCTCCACCCTTGAGCTTGCTTGCTTTCTGCTCTGTGTCCATTCACTGTACGTTCTTCTGTGTGTCTGTATTTTATTTTATTTATCACCCCCCACACACCCCCATACCCCCCCGCAGCTTGCTTGTTGTTTTTTGCTCTCTCTGTCCATTTGCTGCATGCTTTTCTGTGTGTGTTTTTTTTTTACTGGTCTCCCTTTTGTTGCATCACCTTGTTGAGTTGGCTCTTTGCGGCGCTTGCGGACTGGGAGGCACTTGCAGTGCTTGTGGGCCAGTGGCTCCCCGTGGCATGCAGGTGAGCCTGCCTTCACAAGGAGGCCCTGGGACGTGAACCCAGGGCTTCCCAATTAGTAGACGGGAGCCCAACTGAGCCACAGCTGCTTCCCAGCCTGTGTCTTTTGCTTGGGGAGTTTAAGACATTTACATTCCTTATTATTACTGTAAAGGCAGTTCTTATTTCACCCATTTTGACCTTTGGGTTTTATCTGTCATATTTTATTTTCACCACTCTTTTGAGACTTTTTATTTTATTTTTTTTATTTTTAAAGATTTATTTGTTTACTTATTTATTTATTTATCTCCCCTCCCCCACCACCCTGGTTGTCTGTTCTCTGTGTCAATTTTGCTGTGTCTTCTTTGTCCGCTTCTGTTGTTGTCAGCGGCATGGGAATCTATGTTTCTTTTTGTTGTGTCAGTTCTCCGTGTGTGCCGCACCATTCCCGGGCAGGCTGCACTTGCTTTTGTGCTGGGCAGCTCTCCTTACGGGGTGCACTCCTTGCGCATGGGGCTCCCCTACGCGGGGAACACCCCTGCGTGGTAGGGCACTCCTTGCATGCATTAGCACTTTTTGTGGGCCAGCTCCACACGGGCCAAGGAGGCCCGGGGTTTGAACTGTGGACCTCCCATGTGGTAGGCGAACGTCCTAACCACTGGGTCAAGTCCACTGCCTCTTTTGAAACTTTGTTACTTTTACTGATCTCTTTTTTTTTTAAGATTTATTTTTATTTGTTTTTCCTTCCCCCTCATTGTTTGCACTTGCTGTCTGCTCATCTTTTTTTTTTAGGAGGCATGGGGAAACGAACCTGGGAACCTCCCATGTGGGAACGAGGCACCTAACAGCTTGAGCCACATCTGCTCCCTGTTTGTTGCCTCTCATTGTGTTTCCTCTCTGTGTCTCTTGCTTGCGACATCTCACTGTGTCATTTTGTTGTGTCATCTTGTTGCATCAGCTCACCATGCCAGCCCATAGTGTCAGCCTGCTGTCTTGTGCATCTTCTTTAAGAGGCACCAGGAACTGAACTTAGGACCTCATGTGTGGTAGGTGGGAGTCCATCTGCTTGAGCCACACCTGCTTCTATTATTGATATAATCTTCATTTCTAGATTCTCTTCCAAGCCTCTCTCTCCTGTCTTTTCTTTTTAGACTGTACATACCCTTTAGTATTTCCTGCAAACTGGTTTCTTGGTTACAAAGCCTCTCAATTTCCATTTATCTGAGAATATTCTAAACTTGTCTTCATTTTTGAAAGACAGTCTTGCTGGATATAAGATTCTTGGCTGGAAGTTTTCCTCTTGCAGTATCTTAAATATATCATACCCCTGTCTTCTTGCCTTCATGGTTTCTGATGAGAAAGCAGCCCTTAATCTTACTGGGTATACCTTATATGTTGTGCAATTGCTTTTCTCTTGCTGCTCTCACAATTCTTTCTTTGTCTTTGGCATTTGACATTCTGATTAGTATGTGTCTTGGAGTTGGCCTATTCAGATTTATTTGGATGGGAGTATGTTGTGCTTCTTGGACATGGATATCTATGTCCTTCACTAGAGTTGGGGAATTTTCTAACTTTATTTCTTCAAATATTCCTTCTGCTCCTTTTCCCTTCTCTTCTCCTTCTGAGACACCTGTGACACGTATGTATGCACATCTCTTGCTGTTGTTTATATCCCTGAGAACTTGTTCAATTTTTTCCCATTCTGTTCTCCATCTGTTCTTTTGTATATTCATTTTCAGAGGCCATTTCTTCAAGCTCACCAATCATTTCTTCTGTCTCCTCAAATCTTCTATTATATGAGTCCAGTGTATTTTTAATTTCATTTATTGCATCTTTCATTTCTGTAAGATGTGCTATTTTTCCATGTATGCTTTCGAATTCTTTGTGCTTATTCACTGTCTTCTTAATATCCTTAATCTCTTTAGTCATTTCTTTGAATTTATTAAGGAGAGTTCTTTGAACATCTGTGATTAGTTGTCTGAACTCCTTTATGTCATTTGGAGGCTGATCTTGTTCCATTAACTGGGCCATATCTGCCTGTTTCTTGGTGTGGATTATAATTTTTTTGTTGGTGTCTTGGTATCTGGCTTCCTATTTATTCTGGGTGCAGTTTCTCTCTTTAACTTAAGGCTTTTCTTGCCCTTCTCTCATCTCCTTTGCCAGGAGTAGGGATAGAGCTACAGCTGTACTTAATAATCCAAGTCGTGCAGGCCTAGACTGTAGTTGCCCAGTGAGACTGATGAAGCTTCATACCCGTTCTCCCCTATCTGGGGTGGGGATGGAGGAGCTACAGGTGTGGGCAGCAATCTATGTTATGTGAGTACAAGATGATCACAGTTGCCCAGGTAGATTTCCGACTATTCAGTCTATGCCAGCCAAATGTTCCTGCAGTTATCCAGAAAGGCTGGTGCAAGGCTTACCAGCTTCCTCCCTGCTAGAGGTGGGTGAAGACTAGGCTAGGGCTGTAGTCTGATCTGGGTGAAAGGAATGGGTTGCTACCTTCACTGTGATTTTTCAATCAGCCCTGCTTCCACTCATGCTGGGGTCAAAATGGCGACTACTAGCCTCTTTCCAACTTAGACAGGTTCAAACTTTAGCTGTTCTTAGGGTTATACTTTAGCCAGTTGAATTTACTAATCATTAGCTGTAGTTCATGGCCAACTGTCTCTCCCTTCTCTGTTTTTAGGAAATGGAGCTTCAGGGTGGCTTGTGCCATGAGTAAGATGATCACCAGCCTCCACAGCTTGGCCTGTATTTTCCTGGAGAGGTTGGCGCAGGTCCCCCCAGCTTCCTCCCTGATGGAGGTGGGGCTGGGGCTTATGCTAAAGCTGCAATCTGACCTGGATGGAAAGAAGTTGAGTCTGTCCACTTCCCCTCATATCAGGGGCAGAGTTAAAATGGCAGCTCCCAGTCTCTTTCTGACTTGGACAGGTTCAGAGTTTAGCTGTTCTTAGGTTATACTTTACCTCACTGAATTTACTCATCAGTAGCTGAAGTTGGTGCCCAACGTCTCTTCCTCCCCTGTTTTTGGGAAGTGGAGCTTCCAATTCCAGCCATAGAATAGCTCCTGAGGCAGCTTGTGCTGCCAGTGGAGGATGGGCACCAATCTTGTTGCATGGAGTGCCCTACTTATGAATCTTTTTTGCACATGAGCAGTCTCCTCCTTCCATTCCTTTAAGGATGCTGCAGGATGCTCTTCTGGTCTCCTGGAGCCCCCAAGCAGGTGCATTAGATAGCTCTGGGTGATTACTAACTTCCCTGTAGCACAAGCTGACTCTAGGAGTTCCTTTCTGTGCCGCCATCTTGCTGGTTGTTCCTCTCTTTTTCTCTTTGTCAGTCTAGCTGAGAGTTTGTCAATTTTATTGATCTTCTCAAAGAATAAATTTTTGGTTTTGTTGATTCTATTTTTTTTTTTTTTTGTTCTCAATTTCATTTATTTCAGCTCTAATCTTTGCTATTTCTTCTCTAACCTCTTTCTTTTTTTTTGGTGATCTATATTCAAGTTATTAACCCCATGTGTTTACACAATATATTTAGTTCATAATAGTGCAATCATAACTATTTGTCCTTTCATGTCTGGCTTTTTTCACTCAATGTGATATTTAGTCTTCCAATCCATGAAAAGAGAATATCTTTCCATTTGTTTTAAGTTTTCATTGCTTTCTTTAAGAATTGTTCTGCAGTTTTCTGCATATAGGTCCTGTACTTCTTTGGTTAAATTGATTCCTAGATATTTGTTGCTATTGTAAATAGAGTTTTTCCCCTGATTTTCTCCTTAGATTGTTTAGTACAGAAACTTTGTTTTCTGCATGTTGATCTTGTATCCTGCCACTTTGCTGAACTTTATTTTCTCAAGTAGCTTTGTTGTAGACATATCAGAATTTGTAAATATGGGATCATGTCATCACAAATAGTGAGAGTTTTACTTCCTCCTTTCCCTTTTGGATACATTTTATTTTATTTTTTTCTGGTCTAATTGTTCCACATAGAGCTTCTAGCACAATGTTGGATAATTTTGGTGACTGTGGGCATCCTTGTCTTGTTCCTGATTGTGGCAATTTGATATTATTTTATGAATCCCCCAAAAAAGAAAGATTATGTTTGTAAACTGGTCTGTTCCTCTGGGTGTGATACCCTTTGATACATTAGATTCAGCTGACATGTCTTGGTTAAATTACCTGTTAAGATTAGAGCTTGATTTGACCAGGTTGTGACTCAGGTTTGAGTCCCTGCCCCCTTGGTGGGGGCTGATATAAACAGATACTCACAGAAGAAGACACAGAAGAGGAAAGAACTTGGTCATTTTGGTCCTGCCATGGAACAGAAAGGAGAAGGTTCAAACAGCTAAAGCACCAGGAAGAGAGAGAGCTCCATAGATGGCAGAAGAAGAGACAAAGAACATTGTCAGTTTTGATCCTGGAACCCCAGGGAGAAATGAGCTATTTGCCTGACAGTTTGCAGCTAAGCAGCTGAGCAGGCCTGGAAAGAAAGCCCTATGCCAGACTGATACAGGAACCCCTGAGAGACGAGCCCTTTGCCAACCTACAGCTGGGATCGGAAGAAGCTGGGCCCACAGTCTTAAGAGAAGAAGGAAGGAGAGACCAGGCAGAGATTGCCCTCCATCTTGCTTCGACATGTGGCAACTGACTTTGGTGAGAAAGCTGCCTTGATTTGGACTCTTTAAGGCCTTGTAAATGTAAGATTCCACCCCAAATAAATATCCTTTATAAAAGCCAATAAATTTCTGGTACTTTGCATCAGCACCCCTTTGGCAGACTAATATTCTGATCTTAGAGGGAAAGTTGGCTGTGGGTTTTTCATATATGCCTTTTATCATATTCAGGAATTTTCCTTCCATTCCTATCTTTCTAAGTGTTTTTATCAAGAAAGAATGCTGAACATTTTTTCATGTTTTTTTTTTTTTGCCATTGGTATTTCTTTTTTGGACAAATGTCTATTCAAGTCTTTTGCCCATTTTTAAATTGGGTCATTTGTCTTTTTATCATTCAGTTATTACATGTCTTTATATATCCTGGATAGTAAACCCTTATCTGACATGTGATTTCCAAATATTTTCTCCTATTGAGTTGGCTGCCTTTTCACCCTTTTGACAAAGTCCTGTGAGGTGCAAAAGTGTTTAATTTTGAGGAGATCCCATTTATATGTTTTTTCTTTTGTTGCATGTGCTTTGGGTGTAAGGTCCAAGAAACCACAGCCTCTTCCATTTTGAGTTGATTCTTGTATAGGGAGTGAGATAGGGGTCCTCTTTCATTCTTTTGGTTATAGATATCCAGTTGTCCCAGCACCATTTGTTGAAGAGACTGTTTTGTCCTGTTAACATGAACTTGGTAGGTTTGTCAAAAACCAGTTGACTCTATAGGTGAGGGTTTATTTCCAGGTTCTCAATTCTTTTTTTTTTATTAATATTTTATTTATTTATCTATTTATTTATTTCTCTCCACTCCACCCCCCCCCAGTTGTCTGTCCTCTGTGTCTATTTGCTGCATGTTCTTCTTTGTCCGCTTCTGTTGTTGTCAGTGGCATGGGAATCTGTGTTTCTTTTTGTTGTGTCATCTTGTGTCAGCTCTCTGTGTGTGCGGCGCCATTCTTAGGCAGGCTGAACTTTCTTTCATGCTGCGTGGCTCCTTACGGGGCACACTCCTTGCGCATGGGGCTCCCCCATGCAGGGACATCCTTGCATGGCAGGGCACTCCTTGCGCGCATCAGCACTGCACGTGGGCCAGCTGCAGACGGGTCAAAGAGGCCCGGGGTTTGAACCGCAGACCTCCCATGTGGTAGACGGACGCCCTAACCACTGGGCCAAGTCTGCTTCCCAGGTTCTCAATTCTATTCCACTGATCGATGTATCTATTTTTATGCCAGTACCATTCTGTTTTGACCACTGTATATGTAGGCATACGTTTGTATATGTTTCAAGGCCAGGCAGTGAAATTCCTCCCAAGTTGCTTTTCTTTTTTAGAATGCTTTTGGCTATTCAGGTGCACTTTCCCTTCCAAGTGAATTTGGTAATTGCCTTTCCTAATTTTGTAAAGTAAGTTGTTGGGATTTTGATTGATATTGCATTGAATCTATAAACCAGTTGTAAGACTGACATCTTCACAATATTTATTCTTCCAATCTATGTACACAGAATGTCTTTCCACTTGTTTAGGTCTTTTAAAAACATTTTTAGCATTATTTTGTAGTTTTCTGCACATAGGTCTTATACTTCTTCGGTTAAATTAATCCCTAGGTATTTGAGTCTTTTTCTTTCTATTGAAAATGGAAATTTCCCCCTAATTTCCTCCTCAGATTGTTCAGTACTAGTGTACAAAAACATTACTGATTTTTGTGTTGATCTTGTTTCCTGCCACTTTGCTAAACTCATTTATTAGCTCAAGATACTACATTGTGGATGCTGAAAGATTTTCTAAGTAGAGGATCATGTCATTCACAAAAGTGAGAGTTTTACTTCCTCTTTTCCTATTTGGATGCCTTTAATTTTTTCTTCTTGTCTAATTGCCCTAGCTAGAACTTCTAGTACAATATTGAATAACAGTGGTGACAGTGGTCATTCTTGTCTTGCTTCCTATCTTGGAAAGCTTTCAAGTTCCCCATTGAGTATGATATTGGCTGTGGGTTTTCATATATGCCTTTTATCAGATTGAGGAATTTTCCTTCTATTCCTATCATTTGAAGAGTTTTTATCAAAAAATCGTGGTGGATTTTGTTGAATGCCTTTTCTACAGTGATTGAGATGATCATCTGGTTTTTCTCCTTCAATGTGTCAATGCGGTGTATTACATTGATTGATTTTCTTATGTTGAACCAGCCTTACATACCAGGAATAAATCCCACTTGGTCATGACATATGTCTTTGGATATGCTGCTGGATTCGATTTGCAAGTATTTTGTCGAGAATTTGTGCATCTATGTTCATTAGAGAGATTGGGCTGTAATTTTATTTTCTTGCAGTATCTTTATCTGGCTGTGGTGTTAGGGTGATGCTGGTTTCAGAAAATGTGTTGGGTAAGTTTCCCCCCTCATCAATTTCTGGAAGAGTTTAAACAGGATTGGTGTTAATTCTTTTCAAAATGCTAGGTAGAATTCACCTGTGAAACCAACTAGTCCTGGGCTTTTCTTTGCTTGGAGATTTTTGATGATAGATTCAATCTCTTTAAATGTGATTGGTTTATTAAGTTCTTGTATTTCTTGTAGTGTCAGAAGAGGTTGTTTGTGCATTTCTAGTAATTTGTCCCTTTTATCTAGGTTGTCTAGTTTGTTGGCATACAGTTTCCCATAATATCCTCTTATGATTCTTTTTATTTCTGTGGGGTCAGTTATAACTTCCCCTCTTTCATTTCTGATTGTATTTATTTGCATCTTTTCTCTTTTTTTTTCTTTGTTAGTCTAGTTAAGGGTTTGTCAATTTTATTGATATTCTCAAAGAACCAGCATTTGGTTTTGTTGATTTTCTCTATTTTTGTTGTTGTTGGTGTTCTCAATTTCATTTATTTCTGCTCTAATCTTTATTTTTCTTTTCTTCTGTTTGCTTGGGTTTGGTTTGCTGTTCTTTTTCTAGTTTCTCTAGTCATTCAGTTAAATCTTTGAGTTTAGCTCTTTCTTCTTTTTTAATACAGGCATTTAGGGCTATAAATTTCCCTCTCAAGACTGCCTTTGCTGTTTCCCCTAAGTTGTTTTTTTTCTTTAAGATTTATTTTTATTTGTTTATTTCTCTTCCCTTCCCCCCCACCCTGCCCCACCCCGCCCCACCCCAGTTGTCTGTTCTCTGTGTCTATTTGCTGCGTCTTCTTCGTCCGCTTCTGTTGTTGTCAGCGCCACAGGAATCTGTGTTTCTTTTTGCTGCGTCATCTCGTTGTGTCAGCTCTCCATGTGGGCGGCGCCATTCCTGGGCAGGCTGCACTTCCTTTCGTACTGGGCGGCTCTCCTTACGGGGCGCACTCCTTGCGCGTGGGGCTCCCCTACCCAGGGGACATCACTGCGTGGCACAGCACTCCTTGTGTGCATCAGCACTGTGCATGGGCCAGCTGCACACGAGTCAAGGAGGCCCAGGGTTTGAACTGCGGACCTCCCATGTGGTAGACGGATGCCCTCACTGCTAGGCCAAGTCTGCTTCCCCTCCCCTAAGTTTTGATATGTTGTGTTTCTGTTTTCATTTGTCTCAATATATTTACTGATTTCACTTGCAATTTCTTCTTTGATCCACTGATTATTTAGGAGTGTGTTGTTCAGCCTCCACACATTTGTGATTTTTTTTCCCCATCTATTATTGATTTTCAGTTTCATTCCATTATGATTTGAGAAGGTACTTTGTATAATTCCAATCTTTTTATATTTATTGAGAACTGCATTGTGCCTTAACATGTGGTCTATCTTGGAGAAAGCACTTCTGTTGAGAAGAATGTATAACCTGCTGAGTTTGGATGCAGTGTTCTATATATGGCTGTTAGGTCTAACTCATTTATCATATTGTTTCCTTGTTGATCTTCTGTCTAGCTGTTCTAGCTAATGATAAGATTGGGGTGTTCAAGTCTCCAACAATTATTTCTCCCTTCAGTGTTCCCAGAGTTTGTCCATGTGTTTTGGGGCACCCTGGTTAGGTGCATAGATATTTATGACTGCTATATCTTCCTGCTGAATTGTCCCTTTTATTAATATATAATGGCCTTCTGTATCTCTTATAACTTTTCTGCATTTCAAGTCTGTTTTGTATGACAGTATTAGTATTGCTACAGTATTAGTATGCTCTTTTAACTAGTATTTGCATGGAGAATTTTTTTCCAATCTTTCACTTTCAGTCCGTTTGTATCTAAGTCTAAGAAGTGTTTCTTGTAAGCAGCCTATGGATGACTCATTTTTTTTTATCCATTATGTCAGCCTATATATTTTGATTGGGGAGTTTAATCCATTCACATGAAATGTTATTACTGTGAATGCATTATTTACTTCCACCATTTCCTTCTTTGGTTTTCATGTGTCATATCTTATTTTTTGTCTGTCTTTTTACTCCTTTGGTTATCCTTTCTGCTTTTCTTTCTTTTATACTCTCTTCCAAGTCTCTCTCCCTCCTGTCTTTTTCTTTCAGGCTCTCAGGTTTCCTTTAATGTTTCCTGCAACAAGGCAGATTCTTTTTTATGAAATATCTTAGTTTCTGTTTGTTCATTGATATTTTATAGTCACCTTCATATTTGAGGTACAATTTTGCTGCATAAACAATTCTTAGCTGGCAGCTTTTCTCTTTCAGTATCCTAATTGTATCATACCACTGTCTTTTTGCCTCCATGGTTTCTGATGAGAGATCTGCAGTAAGTCTTACCGGGTACTCCTTGTATGTGATGGTTTGCTTCTCACTTGCTGCTCTCAGAATTTTCTCTTCTCTTTGACCTTTGGCATTCTTATTGTATATGTGTCTTGGAGTAGGTCCATTTGGATTTATTCTGTTTGGGGTATGGTGTCCTTCTTGGACATGTAAGTTCATTTATTTTGTAAGAGTTGGACACTCCCGGCTATTATTTCCTGAAATGCTCTTTCTGCCCCTTTTCCCTTCTCGTCTCCTTCTGGAACTCCCATGACACTTAGGTTGTTGTATTTTGTGTTGCCATTCAACTCCCTGAGCCTCTGCTCAAATTTTTCCATTTTTCTGTCTCTCTGCTCTTTTCTGTCTTCAATTTCAGCTGTTCCGTCTTTTGTATCACTTATTCTTTCTTCTTTCGAGTCTGCTCTTGCATGCCTCTGTGTTTTTTTTTATCTCACTTATTGTGTCTTTCATTCCCATTAGCTGTTACTATTCTATTAGGATTTCAGATTCTTCTTTGTGCTTGCTTGATGTCTTCTTGATGTTGTTTATTTCTTTAGCCACATTGTCTCTCAACTCAGTTATTTGATTATGGAAATTTGTGTGTGTATTGTGAATTAGTTGTCCCAAATCCTGAGTCTCCTCTCGGGATTTGATATATTCCTTTTCTTGGGCCATGTCTTCCATTTTCTTACTATGGCTCATAATTTTTTGCTGATGTCTAGGCATCTGATTAGGATGGTAATCTACTCAGATGCTCGATTTCTTTCTCTTTTATAGGGATTTAGTGGCTGAAAGTTGTAACTGGTCCTCTTTGATTTCTTGGTTTAGCCTGGATCATTAGGATTCAGCTGCTCAAAACTGGGGTCTGGACCCAGTAATTGGTTGTAGACCTGCTTCCTAGGACCTTGGAGAGAGAGGATATAAATACCAGTAAGGGAAACGGACTTTGGCCCAGTGGTTAGGGGGGTCCGCGGTTCAAGCCCCGGGCCTCCTTGACCCGTGTGGAGCTGGCCCATGCGCAGTGCTGATGCGCGCAAGGAGTGCCCTGCTACACAGGGGTGTCCCCCGCGTAGGGGAGCCCCACGCGCAAGGAGTGCACCCATAAGGAGAGCCGCCCAGCGCGAAGGAGGGAGCAGCCTGCCGAGGAATGGCGCCGCCCACACTTCCCGTGTCGCTGACGACAACAGAAGTGGACAAAGAAACAAGACGCAGCAAAAAGACACAGAAAACAGACAACCGGGGGAGGGGAGGGGAATTAAATAAATAAAAATAAATCTTTAAAAATAAATAAATAAATAAATAAATACCAGTAAAAGCCTCTCTTACTTTTAATTTTCTCACATGCACTTCCTTGGTCTGGCAGCAGATGGTGTTCTTTGGCAGCCCGCTCAGTTCAATGCCTGGTCGGAGCGTGTTTGCTGCAACACGGACCAGATAAATGTGCTATAGGTTCCTGCCTGGAGGCTAAGAGCCTTGTAATTCAAACTTTCTCGGAGACAGTTCTCCAGCTTCTTTGGCAGCCCCCTCTCTTTTCCAGAGTAATTCCACTCCCCTGTGCGTCCTCAACAATCAGTCCTGGTAGAAAGAGAGATTTGGAGGATCAGATCTAGTTAGTCCCTGGTGACTCCCGAGGCAAACAATAGCTGGTCCCTCTCGACCTGGAGGTGCTGGTGGGACACAGCAGACCACGGTTGTCGGTCAATAGCTGAGTTAAACTTAGGCTGCATTTCTCACTCTCCCCTTTCCTGGTGAGGTGCATCCTCAACAGTCACCCCCAGTCAGAAGAATGGGAGATTGAGAGGGTCAGATCTCTGCAGTCCCTTGCCAGGTCCCTGGGCAAACAACGGCACAGAAGTGCTAGACACACAACAGCTCAAATTTGTTGGCCAAAAGCTGAATCAGCCTTAGTCTGTGTCCCTCTCTCTCCCCTTTCTGGGGAGGGGGACTCACGTGACCCCCTTTGTCCATCACTGCCAGCCAGAGGTCGGAGAATTCAAAGCTGTCTACTCTGAGGATATGCATGGGGAGATGGGCGGCCTCAGCTGCAGCTTTTACTCAGTTTTTCTGTTGAGATTCTTTTCCTTTGCCCCTCTCTCTTCTGGGTGGTGTCCAGCCTGCCCTTGGACAAACCCTAAAACATTTTTCTCATTCCATTTCTGCTTGTCCTCTATTTTTCTGGGCTAGAAGTGAGTCCTGTGTTTCTCTAATCCTCCATCTTCTTGGAAGTACTCTCCACTTAGGGTTTTTAATTGGATACTGAAGCATTATCCCCATTCCAGGGGGTCATTTTAGATGTCACAAGACTGAGGACATGACCGTGCCTCTTTTTTTAACAGGGACATTACATTTCAGTGGGTGGGTCTGGAGGAGGTGGGTTCTGGCAATGCCTAGGAGTGGGCCTCCCAAGTGGTCAGGTAGAGGAAGCCAGGCTGCGGGCTGCTGGTTGGATGCTGTCTGTTGTCTTAGAGTGGGCAGGGGAACCAGATGGAAAAAGGCTAAGTTTACATGAAGAGTGAGGTGAGGGGGAAGTTGGTGCCCTTTCTCTGTTAAAATCGGTGCCTTTATCACCATCCCCAAATACTCAAGGGTGAGGAATGAACAAACCCAGGTGGGTAAGGCAACCATGGACAAAGTAAACTTGTTAATATTGTAGTAATGGAAGAACACGTAACACTGATATAAAGATATTGGTCACCAGAGGTTCTGCGGGGAGGGGGAGGGAATAATAGGTGGAAAAGGCGATTTTTAGGGCACTGGAATTAAGTGTAAACCACAATGTAAACTATAGACCTTGGTTAGTAGCAATGCTTCAACGTTTATTCATCAATTGTATCAAAAGTATACCACGCTATTGTGAGATGTTATTGACAGGTGAAGATGGGGGAAGGGGAGGGGTGGGCTATATGGGAATCCCTTATACTTCCGATGTAACTTTTCTGTAATCTAAAACCTCTTTAAAAATAAAATTTATTAAACTGAAAAAAAAAGTGTTGCCTTTGATACCCATGCCAGTTACTTCCAAATCCCTCCACCTGGAGACAGGCTTTAAACATTACACATTTGATTATTCTCTTGCTCTGCCCTTATTCTTCTTTTTAAAAAAATTCTTATGGTAACCCTAACATAGAAAACAGGAGTCAGAGAGTAAAATGTCAGCAGAGTGCACCTGTCACTGTCAGGAGTCCGTGCGTCCTGGCCGTTGGACTCCATCTGCCCAGTCCTATGGCAGGCAGATCCTCCTACAGAGCAGGTGACATCTGGTTAGGGAGCTTAAAGTCATTAAACACTTCAATCATATGCAACCTACTGATTTCCTACCACTGAACTTAAACCCACAAGACCTCAAGCTCCTTAACTCTGCCTTGTGTCCTGGCTTGTCTGTGGCTATATCTCTTGCAGTCAGCACAATGTCTGGCACATGCATATTATAACAGAAAATGAATAAATACATTTATTTGAATGTATTATGTAACCAAGTAGATCTGTGAAAAAAGTGGGAGAGACTGTTCATACCAACATTCTAGTCCATGTGGCAATTTTATTTTCCATTTAAAATGAATAAATTGGCCTTCCTAATTAAAAAGAAAATTCTCACGTTTGGTGTCAGTTTTGTCACCTGTATCCTTGAGCCAAGGGCCACGGTGTCATCTCCGACTTCCTCTTCTGTCCTCCACGTTCTGACGGTGTCTCCCTGAGCACATCTTTCTTCGCCCTCGCAGCCTTGGCTTTGGCCTGGACCCCGCGCTCTTGCTTGGCCGGTTCCCGCAGCCTCCGGTGACTTTCCTGGCCAGCTTGCAGGAGCGGAGCAGCTGACGGGCATGCGGCCTGGCACCCGGTTAATGCCGGTCAGTGAGTCACAGGCGCCCACGAGGCCCTGCCACCTTTCTTCTCCCCCACCCCCTTTTGGTCAGTAAAATAATTTAATGGGAAACGGGGGGAAAGAACAGAGCTTGCTGAGAAACGGGGGAGGATGGAAATACGCAGGGCGAGCTGGGGGGGGTCTTCAGGGAGAGAGCGCAGAGCTGGCTCGCGGGTCACCTTTTCAGCCATTCATTATTCCCCCCCTTGCTAACGTGTGGGGCGGGGCCCGGCTGTTTGCTGCTCTGATTGGCCACCCCGCCCGTCAGTTCCCAGGGGGCCCAATGGCAAGGCCCCTTGAGGGGCCCGGGCTCTCCCTTGACCCGGAAGGAGATCTCTTCCCAATGGCCCTCCCGGGGCCCTTCCTGCGCCTCCTGGGCCGTTCCCTCAGGGGCTCCAGGGCCCCCGGCCTGGCCCGTCCTCCCTGTCCAGGGCTAAAAGCCGCATGGGCGGCCTCCGCAGGCCCTGCGCGCACACGGGCCGCGCGCGTCCTCACGCCGGCTCTGGCCCTCGGGCGCTGGGCAGGCGGGACAGGGCGCGAGGACTTCCTGCGCGGCCAGAGCCGCGGCCCGCCCTCTCGGGAGCGCGCGCCCGCCCGCCTCCCGCCCGCCTCCCGCCCGCCGCCCGCCCGCCCCGCGCCGCCCGCCCGCCCCGCGCCGGGCTCGCGGGCTCCCGCTCCCGCGGCCCTCTGCCTCTGCCGCCTGAGCTCGCGGGGCGGCGGCCCCGGCCTCGCCTCCGCGCATCCTCCCTGTCCCCTCCCTGCCCCCGGCGGGTCACCCCACCTGCCCGGCCGCCCCGGCTCCTCTGAAGGAAGCGGCCGTGGGGTGCAGACGCTTCCACCACTTTCTCCCACTTCCCCCCCAGTCTCAGAGGGTCCGTCATCCCGCCACTGCTTTTTTTTTTTAACAAATCAATTTGATTGATACGTATTAATAAAGCATACAATTCATCAAAGTGTACCATCAGTGGTATTTGGTACAATCACATAGTTGTGCATTCATCTCTTCAGTCATTATTACAGTATGTTCATTATTTCAGTAATAATAATAGACAAAATTCTTCACTCCTCGATCTTTGTTTCTCCTGCTGTATGTACATAGCCCCCATTTCTGGCTATTCTTGCACAATTATTTGTTCACTAAGTAGTTTTATTGTGAGACATATTCACCTCCTGTGCCATCTATCCAAAGCGTAGACTCAGTGGCTTTTAGTATGATCATAATGTTGTGCATTCATTACCACAAAAAAATTTAGCAGTATTTCATTACTCCAAAACTGAAAGCTGCACACCCCTGCAGCGCTCTTGACTCCGCCACCTCCCACCCACTGGCGGTCCTTAGCCCTCACGCCCTGTGTCCCCAGGCTCCTCTGTCTTCACCCTCCTCCCCGGACAAAGCGGCTCCAGTCTCTAATCTCAAGGGGAAAAATCATCCCTCGACTCTGCACCCCGATTCCTCTTCTCAGTCTCAGTCAGAGTTCTTAATGGAGAGCAAGTTGTCACACTCTCTAGTCATCCCTCAACTCGATGCCGTCTGGCTTCCACCCCACCATTCAGCTGAAGCGGGTCCCTCCACGCAGTCAGATCCTGAGGATAAACTGCAGTCTCCACGCTGGGGGTCCTGGGAGGCTGTTGACCACCCTTCCTGGAAAGTTCCTGTAGCTTCCACGATGTCTCCTGATCCTTCTACTTGGACCATTCCTGTCCCGTCTCCTTTGTGGGCACCTCTTCCTCCCTCCCCCCTGCCCTTCAATGTTGGAATTATTGGACTTTGGCCGCTTTTTTACCCTACCTCCCCTCCCTGGGTGATCTTTTTGCTAATCATGGTTTTATCTACTTGCTTTCTACCAGGTCCTTGCCCTGAATTTCAGTCTCATACAAACAAATGCTTGCTGGACATCTTCAACTGGATATCCCAAAGGCATCTCCAAATTCAGTGTGTTCCGATCCACTTCCTTGTCCCCTCTGCCCCTGCACCAATTCCTCCTCGCCAGCCATGTGGTTCTCGCCAAGCCAGATAAATGGACATCACAAACAGCTCTTCCCTGGCTCCACATTCCATTCGGCTACTAGGTTCTGTTTATTTTATTTTTCAATTCTTAAAAAAAAAAGGCTTAGTACTTATTTATTTATTTTGAAGTACCAGGGCTGGAGACTGAACCCAGGACCTTGTAGGTGGGAAGCTGGAGCTCACCCAGTGAGCCACGTCAGCATCCCTGAGTTGGTTTTCTCGTTTGTTTGCTTGTTGTTTGTTTTTATATTTTTAGAGAACACTGGGAAGCGAACCTGGGGCCTCCCGTGTGGGAAGCAGGCGCTCAACCGCTTGAGCCACGTCCACTCCCAGTTCTATTTATTTGCTCTCTTAAGTATTTCTTAAATCTATCCTCTCTGCTTCCCTACTACCATCACCTTGGTTCTGTCTCTCCTCAGCTCCAGCCTCTACACGAAAGGCAGAGTAGTATGGCGGACCAGGTCACGCCACTCTCGCTGGGGGCTGAAGGGCTTGGCTGAAGGCCTCTCTCCAGTGTTGACTCCACCTAACACTGTGTTCCAGGAAGGCTGGATTCAGCGTTCTCCTGCTGTCCCCCTGTGAGACCCGGACCCTCAGCTGGGACGCCCTCCCCCTTCATCTGGATAAGCCCACCCATCTTCCACATTCCCCGAGGCACTCTCCTCCAGCTGGCCTCCCACAGTGCACCGGGCATGCTTCTGCCATCGCTCGGTAGGCTACTTAAATTGTTGGATTGTGTCTAAATATTTTAAGGTATTTGCATTTTAATAGGGTTTCCGTTATTTGTTGGGCTGTTTGCCTGGTTTGTCAACTCTTTAAGGGCAGGTAATACGTGCTTCCCCCCCAGCCGCCCCCATCTCCTCCCCTCTCCCAGGGCCCAGGGAGCTGTAAGTGGGTCTTTTGACCAAACCAATAAAACCCATTCGTAGCTCCACCTATTTTTCAGGATCCAGGTTTTCACCATCTCCTTCTCCTCAAAACTTTCTCTAATTACTCCCTAACTTCAAGAACCTCTCCCCTCAAAAAGAAAAATACGTGTTTCAAAACCCTGTCCCAGGGCGGAGAAGCGGCCTCAGTGGAGCACTGGGAACCTCCCCGTGGGGCCTCGCTGGGGTCCAGCTCTGCGGTAACACGTGACAACGCTCCTCACGCTCTCCCACCATCAGTTCACGCGCCCGTCTCTCTCACTGGAGGCGACGTTGGGAGCAAGTTCCTGTGCCTTTATTAATCTTTATAACCCAGCTTCCGGTGCCAGAATAGGAGCTCGATAAAGACATCGACTGCACAGACACACACCAGTCTCTTACCAGTTAAAGCTGCGTTTTTGAGGGATCTGGGCCTGGGGTGGGGTGAGGGTAGCCAGAGACCTGTTCTTTTTGCTCTGTGGGTGTCCACGTTTGAATCCTCACACCTACTTGATGATAGAAGGTCCCGTGCCCATAGATCTATTTGCTCTCTATTTGCTAGACTTCTTACAGGCTTCACCCCACTGAATCCTTATCAACTTGCAAAGTAGATATTATCTACTCAGGGAGGTTAAATAATTTGCTCAAGGTCACAGAGATAGTGGCTACAGAATTAGGATTCAAAGTCATTTCTGGGAAGCGGATGTGGCTCAAGCAGTTGAGCACCTCTCTCCTACATGGAAGGTCCCGGGTTCGAGTCTCAGTCCCTTCAAAAGAAGACAATGAGCAGACAGAGAGAGAAAACAGGGAGCAAAAACAATGAACAGACAATGAGCAAAAAACCAAAAAACACAAAACAAAACAAAAAACCAAGAAAACAAGCAATGAGCAAAAAACACACACACAAAAAATGAGCAGACAATGAGCAAAAAAACAAACAAACAAACAAGAAACAATGAGCAGACAATGAGCAAAATAAAAAAAAATGAGCAAAAAAAAATTAACTCATTTCTGTGTGGAAAAAATCATATACACATAAAAAAATTTCCAGTGTGCCATCAGCCAGCTTTAGAATATTGCCGATAACTTGGAAGCAAACTGTCTGTGTGCTTGTGTCCTGATTCAGTTTGCTCCACCCCCCTTTTATCACCTTAAAAATTTTTTTTATTAGTGACATATATGATATAATTGTAAATTTGCCCTTTTAATCATTTTTAGGTGAGCAATTCTGTCGCATCAATTACATTTACCTTGTTTTGCCATCCTTACCTAAACATCTCACACCACCCCAAATGGACACTGTACCAGTTAAGCAATAACTCCCCATCCCCGGCCCCCAGTCCTGGCAGCCACTGCTCCGCTTTCTGTCTCCATGGATTTGCTTATTCCAGATATTTCATAGAAGTGGGATTATAAAATATCTATCCTTCGTGCCTGACTTACTTCCCTCGGCGTGTCTTCGAGGTCCACCGGTGCTGCGGCACGTGCCAGGGCCCCACTCCTTTTCACAGCTGAATCACCGTCCACTGCGTGGACACACACGCGCATCCACCCGCTCGCACGTTATTTATCAGGTTTTAGGAAGTGGCGCCCAGTAACGAATTCCCCATTTAAACTTTGCCTTTTGTCTTTTCCTTCTTTAATTTAAACTTATTTCAAAGAACAAAGTTGACTAAGGGAAAAGAGCGTTGCCCTACCGTTCCCTGTGACTGAACGCAGGGAAGCGCGGCAGCAGGCCGGGACGCGGTGGCCTGTGGCTGGAGGGAGGAACGCAGGGTGGCCCGCGTCCTCGGCGCTGCCGCGGGCGAAGCGGGTTCCGCGGGAACCAGAGGCGAGCGCGCCCGCAGCTCCCGAGCTGTCCTGTCCTGCGGTCACCGCGTTAAGACCCCAAACCCCGGGTCTCGCCCCCCGCCCCCTGGCTCTGTCCCGCACGCTGGCAGGGAACAGAAACCCCAGGGCTGAGGCCGTTTTCCTGCGCGAGGAGCAGGAAGGGAGGGCAGGCGGGGAACGGCGCCCCTTGGGCGCGGACTTCTGTCCTGCCGGGAAGCCATGGTGTCTCCTGACCCCTTGTGGGGTTCTCAGGACCCCCTACTCTCCAGGAAGCCTGTCCCCTTGGTCAGAGAGGAGTGGGTTCTCCCTTCTGGGCACTGGCTCCTGCAGCTGTCGCCCTTTCTCCTAGTCCTCACCACGCCCCCTCCCAAAGCACAACACAAGGCACAACACACACGTGCGCACACACACGCACGCCCTTGCTCTCGCTCCTGGGCTTCTCAGCTTATGTCACATAAAAGAATTTAAGGGGAGCAGATATGGTTCAAGCAGTTGAGTGCCTGCCTCCCACATGGGAGGTCCTGGGTTCAGTTCCCCCTGCCTCCTAAAGATGATGAGCAAGACAGCGAGCTGATGCAGAGAGATGACACAAGGAGATGATACAATGAGGTGGTGCAACAAGGAGACACAATGAGAGACCCAATAACCAGGGAGCAGATGTGGCTTAAATGAGTGGGTACCTCCTTCCCAGATGGGAGGTCCTGGGTTCAGTTTCCCATGTCTCCTAAAAGAAGCTGAGTAGAAAGAGACCACACAATGAACAGACAGAGAGCAGGGAGTGAGCCCAAACAATTGGGGGGGGGGGGTAGGATAAATAAATTTAAAAAATAAAAATAAAAAGCTTTAAGAAAAAGAATTTAAGGACAGGTCATAGGACAGGCAAGGGAGTAAAGACTTTAAGAAACAACAAAAAAAATGAGGAAAACACATGGTCTGAGACATCAACCACGGGACTACTGCTGGGTGAGTTTCCAGGTTGGGGCCCCACGGGCAGGGCTTTTTAAAGTCTTTTCTCCTCCCCCTGCATGACGTTGGGGGTGGGGCCTCAGCCATTTGCTGTTCTGATTGGCTGCCTGACTTGCCATTTCTCAAGGGGCCAACGGTGAGGCCTTTTGTGGGTATCCCGGGCTTTGCTTTGACCCCCGGAGGGGATTCTCATTCCAAGTGAGATTCTCACGGCTGGGGACTTGCGGGGTCCCTCGGGAGGGCTCCCAGCCTGGAGGGTTTGCCTCGTCTCCAGCTGTGACCCAAGTCTCCCCGCCCCCCCACCTGCCTCACCGTTCTCCCAGCTCGCTGACGCCTGTGTAGACCAGGCTCTCCCGTAACCTACCCGCCTGGGTATTTCACAACCAAACACATGCTTACGAAAAATACCCACACACATATGCAATAGAAAAAAGTTCCATTAGACAGCTTTCATCCTTAGGACTACACTGCCTCCTGGTATTTGCATTCTGTTCTTTATCATTTTTTAAAATGCTGACTGAATGCTGATGTAGTTATGAGTGAAATGATACCAAGACTGCTCTAAAGTAGATCAGCCCAAATATAAAAAGTAAAGGCAGAGTGGAAGGGAGAGAGGAAACACGTTTGGCAAATGATGATGATTTTGAAGTTGGGGGAGAGGTACCTAAATTTTTTAAATAAGATTTATTTTATTTATTCTCCATCCCCTCTTGCCACCTGCGCTTGCCATTTGCTCTTTGTCCATTCACTGCTCACTGTTCCGTGTCTGCTTGTCTTCTCTTCTGTCTTCAGGAGGCACCAGGAACTGATCCTGGGACCTCCCATGTGGGAGAGAGGCGCTCAGTCGCTTGAGCCGCCTCAGCGCCCTGCTTTGTTGTGTCTCTCATTGTCTCTCCTGTGTGTCTCTTTTTTGTTGCATCATCTTGTTGCATCAGCTTGTGGCGTGGGCCAGCTCTCGGCGGCACAGGCCAGCTCGCCTTCACCAGCAGGTCCCCGGAACTGATCCCAGGACCCCCCCCCATGGTAGATGGGAGCCCAATCGCTTGAGCTGCATCCACTTCCAGTTTTTCTTTTAAGATTTATTTTACTGAATGTTGATTAATATTAATATAATTTTTGTGCACATTTGGAAATTCCCATAACATACAAGTTTGTTTCTTCTTTAATGTCAGTAGAGAACCATCACAATTTTTCCATGACCTCTGAATGGGTGAGACGCGCAGTTCGAGAAACCCCGGCTGCTGCTGAGGGTCCCTCACTCTTCAGAAGGGCTCCCACCGCCACAGAGTACCTGCCCCTCTGGCCTCTGTCCAGATCACTAGTTGTGGAGCGACCGCAGAGGGACCCAGTCTTCCTTCCCAGCCCACCAGGCAGATCACCCGTGGCCCTAAGCGGGGCTGTGAGCCTCCCGGGGCCTGTCCTGGGCCTCTTGTCCCTGGAACGCTCGGCCACCAGCCAGTGCGCCAGCCCCTCCAGGCAACACGCCCACCCTGCCAGTGCTCGGGTCAGAACAGTCGGCCTCTTGCCTGCTCTCCTGCTCTCACGTGCTGCATCCGCTCTGCCAGCAAGTCAGCCGGCTGTACCTTGAAAATAACACCAGACCAAAACAAAACAAAAAACCCAGCCAGACCCTGTCTCACCCCTCACTGCTACTGCATCGCGGAGCCACCACCTGCTGTCACCTGGACGGCTGCAGCTGCTGTTCTCTTGGCCTCCACCTTTCCCCATCACAGCCTCTCTCCACGCAGCACCAGAGGACCCTTCTAAGACACGAATCTGGTCATGTCCTTCCGCGACTCAAAATCCTGCAGTGGCTCCCACGTCACCCAGAGTAGAAGCCAAAGTCCTCGCAAGCGCGCCTGGCAAGCTCTTCCCAGTCTAGTGCTGTTCTGTCTTTGACCTCGTCTCCTGCCCTCCACTCACTGTGATACAGCAACACGGCGCAAAGCCAGAAGCTGGAGGGAGCTCCCCTGCCAACGTTCAGGGCGTGAAGTTTCTGCCTGCTGGCTGGAGCCACGGCCACATGCCTTTGGGTAGACCCAGGCCTGTGCCAACTGGGCTTGTGAGCATAATTTGCACCATCTGGATAGTGAAGAAACCCCAGAGCTGAGAAATAAAAACTGTTCTGGACATTGTGGGAATTTGTATTTTTACAATCCCTTTGGAAAACAATTTGGCAATATCTACTGAAGTTAATGAGACATCTCTTAAACCCAGCATTTCCCTTCTGGTTATACACCCTAAAGAAACTCGCATGTGTACACAAGGATCCACAGATAAGAAAGTCCTTGGCAGTTACGTTTGCCATGGCAAAAAAACTGGAAACCACCCAAATGTTCTCCAACAGGAAAATGGATAACTTGTGGCATATTCATAAAATTTAATACCACAGAGCAGTGATATGTTACATAGAGCTGTGACATGATTTAATATACTAGCCTGGATTAATTTCACAAACAATATTAAGAAAAATGAGGAGCAGGTGTAGTCCAAGTAGTTGAGTGCCTGCTTCCCATGCAAGAGGTCCCAGGTTTGATCCCTGATACCTCCTAAAAACAAACAAACAGACAAAAACCCAACTTTCCTTGGGGAGCAGGTGTAGCTCAGTGACTGAGCACCTACTTCCCATGTACAAGGTCCTGGGTTCAATCCCCGGTACCTCCTTTAAAAAAAAAGATATAGAATATGCATATAATATATAATGTTTAAAAATATCCTCACCCAAACAATACATTGCTTAGGGTTAAGTTCAATATAGCAAAGTTAGAAAGAAACGCATAGGATTGTGCTAACGACTAAAATTCAAGGCGGTGGTTACCTGGCGCGGGACGAGGAGGTGGGCAGGGGAGGGGTGCATGGAGCTTCCGCTGTAAAGGTACTCTTCTTTTCCTTGAGGTGGGCGGCGGGTACGTGGGAGCTCACTGAATAATTTTTCATATTTTGTGTGTGTGTCTGAAATATTTCTTAATAACTTAAAAACATGGTTTGGGACCCGTGACTCCCAGAAGCTGAGCAAGAGCAAAACCTCAACCGCACCCCAGGGACGCGTCGGTGCCCTGAGCTGGCGCCCGAGCTCCCTGGGAAGACAACCATTCCCAAGACGAGGCAGAACTCAAAGCACGAGGAACCTGCCCCGGGGAGCGCGTTGGCAGACGCAACACAACAGGTGACTTCACAGCTAAGCAACGCAGGTGACAGGACACCTTCCCGGAGGTGGGAGAGTTCAAAGAGTTCCAGGAACGAATTTAATCCATCCTGCAGGACTAGGGCGCTGAGGAGGAGCGGGTGGGTTTGAAAAAGAAATACGTAAAAATTACAGAATTAAGATAAATGAATCAATAAATACACAAAAAGCACAATAAACAGGTTAAACAACAGACTGGACACACTGAATAGAGAATTAGTGACCTGGGAAAAGAAATCACCCATTGTGTGTGGAAGAATCAGAGATAAACAATAGGAAAAGGAAGTCTGGAAACGTGAAGGGTGGGAGCAGCGCCCCAGCCTTCCTGCACGCGGTTAAGAGCTGCCCTCATCCCCCTGGGCTGTTACAAAGCTGCCCCTCATTAACTGTGGGCATTTTTAGCTCTGCTCAGGGATAACTGACTTTACCCCTCGGTTCCGTCTGTTAGATTTTTATTTTATTTTATTTTTTTGAGGACCTGGGGCCGGAGATTGAACCCAAGACCTTGTATGTGAGAAGCCGGCGCTTTAACATCCTATTTTCCCATAGTTGCCCTGTGAGCCAGTTGTGTTATTTCCCAAAGAATGAGGAAACAGAGGTTTTCATGAGAGTTAAAGTACCTGCTGACTCTTAAAATGTTGAATTTTATTGCCCCACTCCCACCCCCAGTCAGGGGAGTCTCCTGTTCTAGGTTGGCTGTTGCCTGTCATCAAACCATAAACTCCAAAGAATGTAGAGAAGATAAAGCCATCAGTCAGTGATCTCCAAGGACATGCTGATGTCAGGGAATGAACTGCGAGCTGGGGGTACATCTCTAAGGGGCCCCCCAGTTCCCCAGCACCACACCAGCTGCGCCCCCTAACACTAGGGGAGGCTAGGCTAGTGTTACATGAAAATTATTCTTTAAAACTTTTTATTATGAAGCTTTTAAAATAGTAGGAAGAATAGTATTAGGAATGCCCATAGGCCCACCCCCTAAATCCAATAATTGCCATTTTTCCATATTTGAAAATATGGCAAAAATATATATTAATATTTCAAAGTAGCTTGGCAGGTCATTTCAAAATAACTTACAGAGATCATGACAATTTATCCCTAAATACTTCAGGGTGCATCTCCAAAAATAAGGATATTTATCTGCATATCCACAATATTATCATACCTAAGAAAACAAACAATACTTCCTTAATATTTCTAATACTTAATTGATATTTTAATTTCTTACACTGTCCCTGAAATGTTTTATATAATTTAATTTTTAAATTTTTTTTCAGGAGCCAGAATCCACTCCAGGATTAAGCATTTATCATTTATTTGATGATCATGTCTTATAAATCTTTTAAATCTAGAACAACCCTCTCCCTACTCCCCCACACCACCCATACTTTTTCTTGTCTTCCTTTTTTTTTTTAAAGATTTATTTTTATTTATTTCTCCCTCACCCCTTTGTCTGCTCTCTGTGTCCATTCACTGTGTGTTCTTCTGTGTCTGCTTGCATTCTCATTAGGCAGATCCAGGAACCGATCCTGGGACCTTCTGGAGTGGGAGAGAGGTGATCATTCTCTTGCGCCACCTCAGCTCCCTGATCTGTGTGTTTCTTATTGTCTCTCCTCTGTGTCTCCTTTTTGTTGCGCCATCTTGCTGCACCAGCTCTCTGCATGGGCCAGCACTCATGCGCAGGCCAGCCTGCCTTCACCAGGAGGCCCTGGGCATCGAACCCTGGACCTCCTATATGGTAGACAGGAGCCCAATTGCTTGAGCCACATCTGCTTCCCTCCTTTCTTTTTTTAAAGGTGTTAGGGATGACTGAACCTGGGCCTTGTACATGGGAGGCAGGCGCTCAAACACTGAGCTACACCTGCTCTCTGACATTTGCCTTTTGAAGAGTCTAGACCAGTTGCTATGTAGGATAGTTACACTTTGGATTTGTCTAACTGTGCCCTCTTGGTGCTTCTAACTTTTTCCCTGATCATTTGCATTTTCCTTCATTTGGAACTGAGACCTATCGAGGCCTGATCAGATCCTGATTACGCTGTTTGGGCAAGAATACTTCATGAGTGATGCTATGTAATAGTTTACTGTGGCTGCTGTAACAAACTACCATGACCTTGGTGACTTCAAACCACAGACATTTGTTCTCTCACAGTTCTGGAGTCCAAAAGTCCAAAACTGAGTTTCCCTGGGCCAAAGTCTCGGTGTGCGCAGGGCCCCGGCCCCTCGGGAGGCCCTGGGAGGAAGCCCCTTCCTTGCCTCTCCCCGCTGCTGGTGGCTGCTCACCCAGTCTCTGCCCCTCTGTGTGTGTCACCTCTCTCTCTGACTTCCTGATAAGGACCAGTGTGATTGCATTTAGGGCCCACCTGGATAATCTCCCTGTTGGAGAAAAACGGCGCTCACTGGGACACGGAGACTGAGGACTGCAGGCAGGAAATTTACCGAGAAGCTCTCCCCATGGAGGGGGTCTGAGAACAGACTTAGCCCGCTCGTGGAAGGCGGTGGATCCATCAACAGGCGGGGAAACGTCAGCCCGTGCAGAGGGGGCTAGAGTCTGGGTACAGCTGGTGGTTCATAAGGGGTTGTAAAAGTGAATTCCTGTGCATGGCTTGGGGATGGTGGGCTAGGAGGTAGAGGATTCTTGGAATGCGGGGATCTGGTGGTCTGGAAGGGAGGAGGGTCCTTACCTGCTCCACTCCCACTGAGATGTGGCTCAGCCTTGGGGAAATACGCTGTCCAACACAGGCATCTTGCTTAATAGACTGGAAGGGACTCACAGCCCCATGACCTGTTAATCATTGCAAACCTTGTACGGTGGAAACTCTAACACTCCCCATCTCAAAATCTTTCATTTACTCACATTTGCAAAGGTTTTTTTTTTTCTTTCTTTGCCATATAGGGTAACATCCCCAGGTTCCGGGAATTAGGATGTGGATATCCTCTGGGGAACCATTTTTCAACTTGCCGCATGTTATTGTCTTCACATGGCCTCACATCAGGGGATTCATAATGTTTACTTGTCTCACTATTTTCCACCCCAGTTGGTTCACCAGGTTAAAGGGGTGATCCCTAGATCTCTCCATTGTAGAGGGACTTCGTTCTCCTTTGTGATGGGCAAGACTGGGATAATTCGTGGCCACTGTGGTGTAAATATCCAGGCCCCCCTCAACCTTTCCCCTAATGATTTAAAAAAAAAATACTTATTTTTATTTTATTCCCTCCCCTCTCCTCCCCCCCCCCCCCCCCCGCCCGGGTCCCTGTCTGCTTGCCTGCTTTAGGAGGCACTGGGAACCACACCCTGGAATTGCCCAACTGCTTGAGCCACTTCTGCTCCCTGCTGGTTGTGCCATCTGCTTGTTGTGGCATCTGCTTGTTGCAGCGTCTGCTGCACCTGCCGGTTATAGTGTCTGCTTGTTGTGGTGTCTGCTCGTCTTCTTTAGGAGGCACCAGGAACTGAACCTGGGACCTCCCATATGAGAGGTGAGTGCTCAATTGCTTGAGCCCAATCTGCTCCCTAGAAACATTTTTTTAATGTACTAGGGCCAGGACTTGAACCCCCGACTCATGTGGGAAACCAATGCTCAACCACTGAGCCACATTGACACCCCTCTTTCCCCTAATGATTTTAGCATCCATTGAAGACCTTTGCCCAAGTCAATGATTTCATTCCAGTTTGCAGAAAGACACCTTTCTCATTTGATGATTCCTCCTATACTTAGCTGAGATTCCTCTGTAAAATAAATAATAAAAAAATAAGAAATCTCATCATCTGGTACTTTGTTTAACCTGAACTGTTCCTACCGCAAAGGCAGGATAAATGTTCTGCAGTGAAGGTCGTGCAGGGAAGGGATAAGACAGGGGCATATGGATACTACTGGGCGGGGCTTTGCAGGCTTGAGGGAGCTAGGATTGGGAGAATGGGTCAGATGGTCCATGGAATTAGGGCGGAGAGTTGGGGGGAACAGGTGAACACGGGAGATTTTCAGGTATGTGGTTGAAACTATAATGTTGAGAAGACTCTTTAGAAAATATAAGGAAGGGTACTGGTTTAAGGTGCCTGATGGGGGGCATCTGGCACAGGGTGCACCTGGGGCAGCCTTCTAGGGAGTGTGTGAGTGCTCATCTTGTCATAGTGTGTTATATCAGGGGTGGAGACACATACAATGAGTGAAAAAGTGTTGTTTCCCCATCCTGGGATGGACTGATATTCTCAAAGAGAGGGGAGGGTGTCTCTTGAGAGCATGGGTGGCTCCCAATGGGGGAGGACAGACTAGTGTGTCAAGCCCTCAGCATTGTTGCAAGTATCTATGAATCTTGTCCTTCAAGCAGTGAAACTTGATTGTCACTGTGGGCCCCAAAGGGAGGGGGAGAGAGGAATAGGATAGATGGAAGAGGGAGTAACAGAGAGGGTAATGGAAGTGTTTCATAAGATCATGCAACGATGGATATAGGCCATGTTAAATTTCACCAAAAATTTAGAAAAAATAGTCTAAAATATAAACCATAATGTAAACCATAATGGAACCATGGTTAGTAGCTATGTTTCAATATCTGTACATCAGCTGTAGCAAATATAACAGTCACATGTAAAAAGATCTTTGCTGGAGAATGGGGAAAAGGGTTTGAGGTGGGGTATATGGGAGTTCCCTATATTGTATATGTAACTTTACGTGATCTAAAACTTTTTTGAAGACAAAATTAAAAATTTTTCTAAAAAGAGGATGTAGACACTGAGGAAGGAATGGAAGAGATTGCCTTGCCACTGTACATATAGGACAACATCTATTATAGTGATGAAAGGCAAAATGTCAAAAAGTTTTATGATATTTTTCATTTTTTACTTTGTTTTTCTATATAATATATTCTATTTCTAATCTTTAAACATATCATTACTATTTCATTTTCCTACTAATTGAATTTGGCAATATGTTAGGCTTCATTTTTGAAGTTTTGGATCCTATGGCAGGAGAGGAGCACTGGTGTGGGGTGTCACTGATGGGGGATGCATGAGTGGGAGGGAGTTCTCCAGGGCATGTGTATAGGGTATATACATAGGTTCAGATATTTGTTGGGTATTGACACAGTAGGTAGAGTTACACATGACAACTGAGGAAGTGCTGAGTTCCTAGCTGGGGGAGTGATGTTGCATTCCCCAATGGGACAGCAACAATCTCCCAAGTACAAGGGCAAAGATCAGTGAAGAAGGATGGTCCAATGATGGGCCCTTGATACTGATGACTATGCTTATGAGTTTGTGTGCTTGAAATTTCAACTAGACCTAGAGTTGCAGGGTGCCTAAGATTTACCTCCTGAGAGCCTCCATGTTGCTCCATGTGGCCACTCTCTAAGCCAAACTCAGCATGTAAATGCATTACCTTCCCCCTAGCATGGGACATGACTCCAGGGATGAGCCTCCCTGGCACGAATGGATTACTACCAATCACCAGAGGTATCACCAATCTAGATGCAACTAGAAAAAGACCTTGAACAAAAGGGAGAAATGGTAAAGACAAATGAGTTTATATAGCTAAAAGACTTTAGAATGAGTCGGGAGGTCGCCAGAGGGCTCATGCTTCGCACATCTCAGGAGGATCAAAGTAGCTACAACCCCAGGTACTGGTGCTCCTGAAGGCTATAGAGACACACAGGTTCCATGGTCATGGCAGATTGCTCTGGAGGTCAGTGCCTTGCCAGTGGGCCCTACTTTGGAACTTGTGCACCTGAGTGTGATGGAGTTAGACTCAGATGTGACCTCTCTACACATGCCTCTTCTGTCACTTTTACTGAACTTGTGGTTGACGCTGGGGTTGGTGTATGCTCAGGATACTTGAATCTCTGGTCTGTCCATGTGCCAGCTGGGCCCTGAGCCTCAGCAGAGTTGCAATACCTACTCTCCAGTTTGTTGGACTTATCCAGGTTCGCTAACAGGGAGGTGAGGATAGTCAGCCACACCAGGGATCCAAGAGAGTTCTACAACTGTAAGTAGGAGAATCACATCCATCGGCCATGTGGGATCTAAGCCCCCTCTTGATTTAGAGGTGGAGTGGACATCACCATCCCAGGGTCCACAGGATGGAGGAATAAAATATGGATTAGAGTAGACTTACTGGTGTTCTACTATAGAACTATTGTGACTCTAGCATTGGAAGAAACTGTATCACTGATGTGGAGACAGTGGCCACGGGAGTAGCTGAGGGCAGGGAGAGGGAAGAAGAGGTGTGATATGGGGGCATTTTCAGGACTTGGAGTTGTCCTAAATGATATTGCAGAGACAGATGCTGGACATTATATATCCTGCCATAATCCACTGCATGGGCTAGGGGAGAGTGTAAACTACAATGTGAACTATAAACCACATGGTGAAGCAGTGCTCCAAAATGTATTCACCAAATGCAATGATTATGCCACAATGATGATGGAGGTTGTTGATGTGGGAGGATTGTGTGGGAGAGTGGGGAGCGGGGTATATGGGAAGCTCATATTTTTTAATGTAATATTTTGTGTGATCTATGTATCTTTTTAAAAAAAGACAATAAAAATTTGCTAAAATTTTTTTTTAAATTAATAAGAAAATAATCTCATCAACTGGTACTTTAACCTGAACTGTTCCTACTACAAAGCCAGGATAAATGTCTCATTCTTTCCTTTAATTATAATATTCCAGGTAAGGAGTTGGTGTCAAAGTTTCCTCTGATGGCAGGAAATGAATTTGCCATTCTGTAAACCCAGGTCCAGGAATTTCCTGGGCTCTGTGACCTTGTGTTGAAATCCAGACACATGGAGACACTGGACTTCCTCTGGCCTCTCCTGTTAGAAACCTGACCAAGGTATTGGTGCTGGGGTTGGCACGATCCCTGTGAACCAGTGTTAGTTCCCTTGCTTTGCTCTGTACTGGGCACCTCTGGTGAATTCTATCTTCCCAAATGTTGGACATCCAAACATTTCTAAGGATTCTGAATATCAGAATCAAGCTTGTTAGAAGCCAAACAATTCGTGTTCCTTATAAATTGGTTAACTGATAGGAACATAGCAAAGTTAAGTTGGCTTAAGATCCAGAAGTAAAAGGCTGATTACAAATCTTCACCCCTCCCTCCAATGCTCTCCTGATGTATGCTTGGATCATATGCTCTGAACACCACTTTCTTTGATTCTATCATTTTTTAAAGATTTTATTTACATCCCCCTCGTTGTTTGCACTCGCTGTCTGCTTTGTGTCCATTTGCTGTGTGCTCTCTGTGTCTGTTTGTCTTCTCTTTAGGAGGCACTGGGAGCTGAACCTGGGACCTCCCATGTGGAAGAGATCTGCTCAATCACTGAGTCACCTGTGCTCCTTGCTTGTTGCGTCTCTCATTGTGTTTCCTCGTTGTGTCTCTTCGTTGCATCATCTTGTTGCATTAGCTCGCTGTGCCAGCCCATTGCATCAGCTTACTGTCTTGCTCATCTTCTTTAGGAGGCACTGGGAACCAAATTCAGGACCTCTCATGTGGTAGGCAGAAGGCCAATTGCTTGAGCCACATCTGCTTCCCTCTCTATATTCTTATTGAGAAGTCTCCACTTACCTTTTTCCTTCTATTTTATTTGTTGTGAGGCATATAAGATATACAAAGTATATATATAAAGTTTATATATAATTTAACATCATGTACTCACCACTGAGTTTATGATCTGGTATCACTACAAAATTTTCAAAAATAAGCTTGAAAATCTTTATTTAAGGTCACGTTCTCTCCCACTTACAACACATTAAACTCTGAACACTGCATTCATTTCCCCAGTGAGATTTTCACAGTCAGTAGCAGATAGTTACTCTTGCTTCTGTCAGGCTACCTACAAGCCAGTCAATTTTTCACTGTGGCTAAAAATCAGATTTTAGGACATTGTGTTGAATTACAGGATGTAGTGGGAATGCTTCTATGGCTTTAGTCTTGGATTGAGTTTCAATATTGAGCTTCAGAGTTGATATCCATCCTTCCACAATCTTGAGTTCCCCGCACCGCCCCCCCCCCAAAAGGCTCATTACAAATGGCAAGAGCAGAAATAGCAGTTATGTACAGCAGGGGAAACAGAGAGAGATTGAGAGGTGAAGAATTTTCTTGTTTATTATTATTGTTGAAAATGCTGTAATAATGATTGAAGTGATAAATGCACAACTATGTGATTATACCAAATACCATTAATTGTACCCTTTGGATGAACTGCATGCTTTCTTAATATGTACCAATGAAATTGATTTGTTTATAAATAAATAAAGGCAAGAGCTATAACCAGAGCCCTTCCCTTTTACCCCTTCAATATATTTCACCTGAAATCATAAATTTCACAAACGTCTCACTTGCTATTCAGCCACCCGAGCACTGTGGCGTCACGGTGAAATGTAAGCAAGCTTAAGGTGTCCCAGCGTCACAAGGACAGCAGTGTGGGCAGAGTCCAAGCCCAGCCTGTGCCAACTGGAGGTGTGACTTTGACAAAGTCACGGTCACCTCTCTTAGCCACAAGTCTTTCACCTGTAAATGATTTGGATTAATTTACCTTTGAGCTTTGTTCCAGCTTTCCAATCTTATTATTCAGCTAATGAGCCCATTAAAAAACACTGAATTTTCAGCTTGCAGATTTGGGGATCGTGGGAAATGTGATTTCTGGCCCCAATCCCACACGAGTGTGAAATTTGTTAGGAGTTTTCTTTTTTAATTTTTATTTTATTTTTAAAGGAGGTGCCAGGGATTGACCCAGGACCTCATACATGGGAAACAGGTGCCCAAATACTGAACTACACCTGCTCCCCAGTGTTAGTTTTCTGGGGATGGTTTCTGTTATATTTTCCTTCCTTTTTCTCTTTTTTTTCTTCTGCTCCATCCAGAACAAATACCGAGGCCAGCAGTGGTACTGCCGCTCTCTAGTTCACCCACCAACGATGTGGCCTTCTGAAACCTTATTTACATAAAGAGGCAGCACGCCATTCAGTTGAAGTTTGCCAATTTGATTTTTAAAAATATTGCTTTGAAATATTATTTATCTTGATTTGGGGACATCTTAAATTTTGCACCCTACACGAGTGCCTCATTCAAGTCCTTCTTGGGGGTGTGTGTGTCTTATTTAACTCCCAACCCTTCACAGGCCCCTCGTTTGTCTCCTGGCCTGCAAAAGTGGGATCCACTGAAAGCCTGATTTAGGCACCGCCAAGGCTCACTTGCTTTGCTGGATTCCTGCTTCCTATCATTTACAGTCTGTGTTAGTTTGCCAAAGGGCTGCTGATGCAAAGTACCAGAAACGGGTTGCCTCTTATAAAAGTGACTTATTTGGGGTAAGCCTTTCAGTTCCAAGGCCACCACAAGAGGTACTGTCTCACCAAAGCCAGCTGCTGTTGATTCTGTTGTGTGGACACGTGGCAAAGCAAGATTGCTGCCCATCTCTGCGAGGCCACAGCCTTCCTCTCCAGGCCTGACGGCCACTCTTTTTAAGATTGATTTTTTTATTTCTCCCTACCCGCCTCATTGTTTGCATTCACTGTTCATTGTGTGCTCATCTTCTTTTTTTAGGAGGCATGGGAAACCAAACCCAGGACCTCCCATGTGGGAGGGAGGCACCTAATAGCTTGAGCCATCTCTGTTCCCTACTTTGTTGTGTTTCTCACTATGTTGTTCTCCTTATATCTCTTGTTGCATCATTTTGTTGTATCAGCTTGCCGCACCAGCCCGATGCGTCAGCTCGCTATCTTGCTCATCTTCTTTAGAAGGCACCAGGAACTGAACCGGGTACTTTCCACGTGGCAGGCAGGAGCTCAATCGCTTGAGCCACATCCACTTCCCAGTCTCCTCTTGAGCTGCTCTGTGGGCATGGCCTCTTTGAGCCTCTCAGGGGCTTCTGTTTTCCTGCAGTCCTCTCTCTCACATTGCAGAATCAAATGTTCAGGCTTCCGTTTCCTGTGTCTGTGTTTTCATTTATATCAGACACAGGAAGGGGGCGGGGACAATCTGAGTCATGCCTCACAGTCCAATCAAAAGTCCTAAATTGATCTTATCAAGTAATCTGATCAAAGACCTCTCAACGGAATTTAATGTAACCAAAGAGTATCACATTCAGAGGAAGAGATTACAAACACAATCTTTCTTTTTGAGATTCATAAAATAATCTCAAACTGCCGCACAGATTTTGAGCGTTTCTCTTACTTTCCTGCCTGCTTAACCTCGCACTAAAAATGTGCCTTTAAAAATATTCTTTTTGGAGTAATGGAATTGTTTTAAATTTTTTTGTGTGGTGATGAATGCACAACAGTAATTATACTAAAAGCTATTGGTTGTGCACTTAGGCTAGATTGTATGGTATGTGAATTTATCTCAATAAAACTGCTTTAAAAATATTCTATTCGGAATATTAGGAAAGGGAAAAGCTGTCCTTTCATCGTCATCAATTGAGTCTTTTTTTTTTTTTTTTCTGGTCAAAAAGAAGTCCAAGCCTTTGTCTCGGAAGTTCCTTCCTATACTTTTTTTCTTCTACTCTTCCTGGTAACGAGGACTGAATTGGTTAAGTCCCGTGCTCGCGCCTGGCCCCTGGTATTTGCGGCTCCGTCAGTGTTAGCTGTTATCTTTTCCTTGTTCCAGGGGCAGCCTGGGAAGTCCCCAGCGCGCAGAGCCCGAGCATTCCTCACCAGAGGGGTCGAGGGGAGGACCGCCCGGAGCGCCAGGGCCGAAACTGCTCGGCTGGGATGTGGCCGCGAGCCCGCTGCCCCTATTCCCAAAGCGTTCTTCGTCCAGTTTTTACAGATAAGAACCTCACCTTCCCCTTGCCAATCTCCTTCCTCCTGATCTTTCCTTTACATTAAAAAAAAAAAAATTGCCCAACCTTTTCCGCACCCTTGACATGTAACACACACCAGCTGGAAACCAGAACTCATTTAACAGTCAAGCGGGGAGCGATGTCGCTGAAGTGGGTGAGCGCCTGCTTCCTGGATATGAGGTCCTGGGTTCGATTTCCTCTACCTCCTAAAAACAATACAAGGAAATGAAAAAAAAAAAAAACCCTCCCTGGGGAGCGGATGTGGCTCAGTGGTTGAGCACCTGCTACCCATGTACGAGGTCCTGGGTTCAATCCCCGGTGCGTCCTTAGAAAATAAGTCAAGAGCTCTAACAGGCTTGCGGAGTGAAGGCGCTCTAGAATCACCCGGGGGCCCGCTGGACAGGCTAGCTGTGGGGCCCCCCGAGTTCCTGATTCGGCAGGTCTGGGGGGGGCCACTATGTCCCAGGGAGTGCTGCCCACGCAGGGACCCCGCCCTAGAGGAGCTGGCGCCCCGAGCAGCCGCGGGGTGCCGGCGCTGCGGGGGCGCCAAGACGCGCAGGTGCATGGCGCAGCGTTGCGGGTAGTGGGTTCCTGGGACGGGACCTCCTCCTGCGGGGACGCTCTCCCTGAGACCCTTCCCTCAGCGCGCCGGCAGCTGCTCCTGCTTCCTCACCCGAGCCGGGCGGCCCTGCGGCCTGCGCGGGGTCCCAGGGGCCCGCCTTAGAGCAGCCCCCCCCCCCACGCGGCCCCCTCCTGCCCAGTGGACCTGCCCACGCCGCGGAGCGCACCACCGGCCCTTGGGGTCTCGCTCACCCGCTTCTCGCGCCTCCCCAGGAATAAGATGGCCGCCGCGAGGCCCGGATGTGCACGCGCCCTCGCGCTGCGGCGCCCAGCCCGAGGCCCGGATGTGCACGCGCCCTCGCGCTGCGGCGCCCAGCCCGAGGCCCGGATGTGCACGCGCCCTCGTGCTGCAGCGCCCAGCCCGAGGCCCGGATGTGCACGCGCCCTCGCGCTGCGGCGCCCAGCCCGAGGCCCGGATGTGCACGCGCCCTCGCGCTGCAGCGCCCAGCCCGAGGCCCGGATGTGCACGCGCCCTCGCGCTGCGGCGCCCGCCCGAGGCCCGCTCGTCCTCGCTGTTTACCCACCGAGGGCTCTGCAGACCGCACGCGCCTTCCCCCCTGCGGGCCCCGGGCTCCTGCCCCTCCGTGCGACCCCGGCGAGGGAACACTGGGCGGACGGAGGCCATGGATGGCACCCCACCCGGAGACACCGCGAGGGGTGGCCCCGGGCTTTCCCAGGCCGCCGGGTGCAGGGCGCCAGCGGCCCCGACGAGGCGAGGCTCTCCTCCATAGGGAAACGCTGGGACTTCTAAATCACTCCTCTTGTGACCCCTCAGGAAATGATTTATTCGGACAAAATCCACCTGTGAAGGAAGCTGTGAGGTGAAAGGTTGACGGGGCTTTCCCAGGGAGGAAGCTGCGCGCCTGCACTCCCACCTCGCTGCGCTGCACGGAGATGCCTGCTGCACGGAGAGCAGGGGGTGCCCGCCAAGGCCTCGCCCCCCGCCCCAGGGTGGAGGCCGAAGCCAGCCCAGCCTCCAGAGGCGTGATAACTGGAAATACAACAGTGGAGGAAGCTCAGAGGCACTCGGACAAGCACACACAGGCAGAGAGATGCCCGTGGGACAAATGAGCCTGTTTCTGCATTAATGGCATAAAAAAAAAAAAGGCAAGGAAGTGGGACTATAGATTAAAGAGGCTTAAGAGACACCAGGGAGCTGACGTGGCTCAAGGGTTAAGCACCTGCTTCGTACACGGGCAGTCCCAGGTTTGGTCCCTGGTGCCTCCTAAAAACAAAGCAAAAAAACAAACAACAAGCAAACAAATGAAAAAAAAACAAGGGAAGCGGACTTGGCCCAGTGGTTAGGGCGTCCGTCTACTGCATGGGAGGTCCGCGGTTCAAACCCTGGGCCTCCTTGACCCATGTGCAGCTGGCCCATGCGCAGTGCTGATGCGCGCAAGGAGTGCTGTGCCACGCAGGGGTGTCCCCCACGTAGGGGAGCCCCACGCGCAAGGAGTGCGCCCCGTAAGGAGAGCCACCCAGCGTGAAAAAAGTGCAGCCTGTCCAGGAATGGCGCCGCCCACACGGAGAACTGACACAACAAGATGACGCAACAAAAAGAAACATAGATTCTCCCGCCGCTGACAACAAGAGAAGCGGACAAAGAAGAACACGCAGCAAATAGACATGGGGGTCGGGGTGGGGATGCGGGGGGAGAAATAAAATCTTAAAAAAGAAAGAAAAAAGAAAAAACCAACTCAGGGGAGCCAGTGTGGCTTGTGGTTGAGCCCTGGCTTCCTACATATGAGGTCCCGGCTCAATCCCCAACCCTGGTACCTCAAAAAAGACATCAAACTACAATGTGTAGATTTTTCTTGGTGTTCTGATTTGAACATATGAACTGCAAACGACATTTTTGGGACATTTAGTGAAATTTGAATATCAACTAGGTGCTAGAAGATACCACATTAATTATTGTGTTTTGGTGCAAAATGGCATTATGGCCTGTTTGTTCAAAAAAAGAGAAACATATGTTAAGAATGTAAGAGCAGAGAAACAGACTTTGGCCCAGTGGTTAGGGCGTCGGTCTACCACATGGGAGGTCCGCGGTTCAAGCCCTGGGCCTCCTTGACCCGTGTGGAGCTGGCCCATGTGCAGTGCTGATGCGCACAAGGAGTGCCCTGCCATGCAGGGGTGTCCCCCGCGTAGGGGAGCCCCACGCACAAGGCGTGTGCCCCGTAAGGAGAGCCGCCCAGCGCGAAAGAAAGTGCAGCCTGCCAAGGAATGGCGCCGCCCACACCTCCCGTGCTGCTGACGACAACAGAAGCGGACAAAGAAACAAGACGCAGCAAAAAAAGATACAGAAAACAGACAACCAGGGGAGGGGAGGGGAATTAAATAAATAAAAAAAAATAAATCTTTAAAAAAAAAAATGTAAGAGCAAATATCATGTGGTCTGGAATTCTCTTTAAGCTATTTCAGCAAAGGAAATGAAAAGAAAAAAGGAACATAGGCCAATGTGGCAACACCTCGTAACTGCCAAAGCGGGGTGTTGGGTATGTGGAGCTCATGATGCTATCTTCCCTACTTTTGTGTTTCTGAAAATGTCTATGAATTTTAAAAATTACATTAATAACCACAAATTCTGGAAAAAGTATAACGGAATTACCCCATGACTTGACCAGGTGGGCCTATTTCACCTCTTCTGTTCCGACGGCCTTATCCCAACGTTTTTTAGAAAAGCAGCTGAAAGGAGAACAAACCTCTAACTGCTAACGGATGTGGCCCTCACCCCTCAGCCTTACCTTCTTAACATCTGATCCAGCCATCGCATTTCCCTTCCGCGTGGAGGGAACTCGTGGCTCTCCCACTCTCCCGCGGGCCGCCCACGCTCTCGTCTTCACAAGCACCTACCTTAGGGTGGGGGTGCTGTTTTCTCCTGCCGGTTGTCACAGGAAGCACAGCATTTCTCTGGGAGAGGCTTCTTCCGTGCATTTTGCAAATCTGCTAAAAACCTGCTCCCTGTTTTATGGAGGGCAGTACCCCTTCCTCCATCTTAGAGGCATGAAACAGAGCAGGTTTGTAAACATCTTGTGGGGTTTCTCCTCCTACTTCCCGAAACGCGCGTGAAGCGCAACCCGGTCTTCTGTGATCCAGAGGAATGTCCAAGGGAAAGGAGGGCTTGATTGGCCACAGTCGGATTTTCACAGGCTCCCTCCCCCAAACGCATGCCCAGCCTCACAAGCAGACCTGAGAAAAGCAGACACGTTGATATGCATTGGCAGAAGAACAGAGACTTCACCAATGTTCATTCTCCTTCATTAAAATTTTTTAAGTTTATAAATATTTTGATCCACAAACAATCAAGGGGGATGGCGCACCTAGTTATTTACCCTGAAGCCTGTCGGGACATCCACCAACCCTCCCCAAGCCAGAGTCCCCCCACCCCCAAGTCCCCAGTCCCTGAGTTCGGATTCTACAGGCCCACCCAGGTCCCGTCCAAGAAAAGGACCAACCGCTGTCCTGGGGGCAGGGAGGGTCGGGGGGCCCCACCTGGGGGGGCGGAGGGGCAGTGCTCCCAGGTGAGGGTGGAACTTCCTGTGTGGGAGAGTCAGCCAGGCTTTCAGTCCTAAAGAGTGATTTCCTGTCAGAGAGGAATTCCTTTCGCCAAGTGCTAAGAGCCTAAGGGAAGGTGCAGCTGCACCCCTGGCAGACCTCGCCACAGATCGCGGGTCCTCAGGGCTGGTCCAGGCCGTGCCCCCCTGGGGCAGGGGCGGCTCAGAGCGTTCCGTAGACGCTGACCTTGGCCAGGGAGATGCTCTCTATGCACTGGTTCCGGCCTTTCTCATACAGGATGTAGATCTGGGGGTCCTGGGCCTCCCCACCCACGCTGCCCTCCAGGGCTGCCAGGGAGGAGTAGCCGCTGGGCCCAGGCCAGAGCTGCACCGTCTCTTTCTGCCACGAGGTGCCGTTGCTGAAGCTCCAGCGCAGGGTCAGGTTCACCCCTAGGGAGAGCGGGAGAGTCGGGGCGAGGAGGGTCTCCAGCCGGGCCCTCCCCTCCTGCACGCAGGCCGCCCCTGCTGGCCCCAGCGCTGGGCACTCACGGAGCTCGGGGTGGGCTGGGTTGGAGAAGAAGATGATGCCGCCGCTGGTGGCCACGGCGCCCGCAGCCACCACGGGGTCCACGAGCTCGGGGTCGAAGGTCACGTCGCGGGGCCGCAGGGTGTCACAGGCATCGTAGCTGCGGAGGATAATCCGGCAGTGGCAGTGGTAGTTGTTCTGGTTCCGGGCGTTGATGACGACCGAGCCGTCTGGGAGCTCATAGGGCTGAGGGGCCGAGAAGGGACCTCAGCGGGGCACGGCGAGGGGACAGGGCAAGCACCTGTGTCCAGAGAGGAGCAAGGGAGGGTGGGCAGGGCGGGGCGGGAAGTGTGGCCGGGGGAGCGCCCCAGGCGCCGACCTGGCACTCGTCGGGGTTGAAATCGTACTCCCGCTTGGGCTGGCCGTAGGGGATGCCGCTGACCCCGCTCCCGTAGCGCCAGGACGCGCCGTGGTCGTCGCTGAGCAGGCAGAAGACGCCGTCGCGCTCCAGCGTGCCGTGGCCGCACACGATGAGCCGGCCCTTGCGAGGCTCCCGCTGTTTCTGTGGGGCGGGAAGCAGGGGGTCAGAGGGAGCCAGCGCAGGCTGGGCTGTGAGAGCCACACCTCCTCCGTGGGAGGCCTGCTTGCTCCCCGAGTCCCTGGAGCAATCTTTCCAGAATAAGTTCCTTCGGGTGTCCAGGCCTACACCAGCCATGCAAGCACGAGGGGGCAGGCAGGGGTGCCCGCGGTACTTAACCCCTCCGTGCGCAGGCCTGCGGCTGCCCCGAAGAAGGGGGGTCTTTTTCCAATCTGCCGACAGGTGCCACATGGACTAGCACAGCCCTGCCAAGGACCCCCAGTGGGAAGTCAGCGGCAAAGCTCCATCTTGCCCTAGCGGGACGTTTCTTTCTTCCTGGAATTCCACTCAAGACAGAAAACCTGGCATCCTACGAACTTCCCCTTGGGAAGGAGTCTGTTTTGGGGTGTCCCTCGACTCTCTACCAGGCAGCCTGTGACAGTGAGGCTATTGTGTCAACTCGGCCGGGTAACTGTGCCCAGTTCTTTGGCCCAGCAAGCACTGGGCTAACTAATACAAGGGCATTGATGGACTTCAGTCACCACTGACTTTACTGCAGGGGTCAATTGTAACTATCTGGTTATAATTACATCCATCAGGGAGATTGCCATCAGCAATGAATGACACTTAACCCAATTAGCTGAATGCCTTAAAAGGAGAAGTGATTCCAGCATTCGGAGAGAATTTCCCAGCTTGTCTTTGGACAGCCACCGTCTCCCAGGACTCGTCAAGAGCCTTCACTGGATTTTCACTGCAGCCCCTGGTTGCACCTGCCTGCGGGACCTGGACCTGTGCCTCCCCACGGCTGCGTGAGAGACTCTAACAGAACCGCGTACTACTGACCCATCTCTCGCTGATTCTGTTTCCCTGGAGAACCCTGACTAACGCCCAGCCCCTCCACCCATCTCCCAGGACCGCCACCTGAATGCCAGAGCCGGGTCCGGGGGCGAACATCTCGGTGCCGATCTCCAGGGAGAGGTTGCGGGGCGGGCTCCAGGAAACGCCGTCGTCCTTGCTCCACACTAGCATGGTGGAGGCCACCGGGCAGCCGGCCCTGTGGGCGCAGAGCGAGTAGAAGAGGAACACCACGCCTGTGTCCGCGTCACTCACCACCGCCCCCAGGTTGAGCCCGTCAGGGGTCTCCCCGTCATCGATGATGAACGCCGTGGGGGACCACGTGCTGCCTGAGGAGAAAAGGGAAGGAGCGCGGGTGAGCCGGCGGAGCGCCCTTCACACGACCCGTCCACTTCCAGCTTCCGGCTAGGGAGCCCCGGCCCTGGAACGGCCGCAGGGCCCCGCAAGACCTGCCCTTCCCACCTCTCCGCTCTTCTCTTCCCTTGCTCACTCAGATCACGCGCGTTCCTCCACCCCCTCCTGTGCCCTGGCCGGCCTCCGCCTGTGCACCGTCCTCCATCAGGCTCACCCACTCTTCCACTGCCTTTGAGTCTTTGCTTACATGCCCCCTCTTTAAAACTGCAGTCCCTCCAATTACCGCTCTCCGCATTTTGTTTGTCTCCATCGCATTTATTGCCTCTTGACACACAAAAAGTCCTTTTCCTTATAGATTATGCTTATTAGCGGTTTCCCCCAATCGCCTGGGAGCCCTGGGAGAGCAGGGGCCGTGGGGTACTTACTCATAGAACCTAGAGTTGTGCCTGGCATAATAGGTGCTCAGGCAATGGTGACTGAATGTTCAGTCACTTGGGAATCCCGATCTCCAGTTACCCACCCTGAACTCCTGCTCCTCCTAGACGTCTCCCACCTTTGGGGGTCCCAGGCCTCCAGCCCTCCAAGGCGCCATGCCCCCAGGCTCCCCGTCCATCCATCCCTGCACCTGCGCTTGCCGCGCAGGCATCTCGGTACCCTGGTCCGTGGACCTCCGCAGGGCGATGAACTTGGCCCCCATATCGGAGGCCGACAATTTTCGGGCCTCCGCGAAGGCGAGGAGCGAGCCCCGCGGGGTGACGCTGATGAGCGGGATGCGGAACGTGTCCACCGAGCCGATCTGCCTGCCGCTCACCCACAGGAGCTGCTCCATGGTCACCAGGGGCTGCACCTGGGCCGGGGGGAGGGCAGGTCAGCGGGACGGCGCCTGGGGCCTGGGGGCGGGGGCCCCTCCTCAGGACCCCCGGGACAGGGAGGGCGCTGGGGGTCCACAGCCAGGCAACCCGGAGGAGTCCAAAGCAGAGCGGGGGCCCGAGCGGGGGAGGGAGCCCCGGGGGCAGGGGGCGAGCGAGGCGGCGGCTGGAGAGCGGAAGGCGCGGGCCCCGAGGGGGCGCGCTCACCAGACTGAAGTCGTCCTCGGCGCCGGCCCCGGGCCCCGCCAGCGACAGCAGCACCGCGAGGAAGGCCGCAAAGCCCCGCGTCCCGCGGCCTCCCCGGAGCCCCATGCTCCGCGGCTCCCGGTTCCGCCCGCCCGCCGGGCCGCTCGCCCCTCGGCTCCCCGCGGCCGCTGCCGCCGCGACCCCGGCCCGGCCCTTTAAAGGCTCCGCGGCCCCGCCCCCGCGCCCACGGCCGCCGCTCCAATTGGCCCTCCCGGACCCCCCGCCCCCCGCCGGGCCCCCCGCGCCGGAGCTCCCGGGGTCAATGGCCTTCCGCAGGCTCCCGAGCACGTGACCCGAGCCGGGCGCGGATTGGCTGAGCAGGAGACGGGACTCGCGTCACGCCACAGCAGCTTTTTGATTGGCCGGGACCTCCGGTCGCGTCACAGGGGCGGGGCCGATTTTAAAGAGCCCGGCGCGGGGAACAAAAAGGGGAGCGTGTGGAGGCATTGAAAGTCGCAGGATTATTGAGACAACAAAATATCGATCTTTAATAAAAATTTTTAAACTACAAAATCGCGCTCTGGAAGATCAGGTGGGGCTCGGCGGCTGTACAGGAGGGGTGCAGCCCTGAGCGGGGGCCTGGTCTCTCACTTCTTCCTCTTCTTTTTCTCCGAGGGCACCTCGTTCTTCTTGCCCAGAATCTGCAGAAGGCTCTTGGACATGTAGTAGGGCCGGTCCAGGGAGCCATCGTTCCGCTCCAGATCTTCCACTGAGTCGCGAGAAAGACCCACCGGTCAGAGTGGACCCTCGGAGTGTCATCCCTACCCCTTGGGGAAACCAGGGACTGGGAAACTCGAATCCAAGCAGCACCACCCAAGAGGTTTTATAACCCAGCAGGGCAGGTTATGTCATCTGTTTCCTCATCTGTAAGGTGGGGTCAGTGATCCCTTATTTCATAGTGTGGTAGAAGATTAACAGGGGGAAAAAAGGCACGTCAATTACTTGGCCAGAGCCTGAGACATACTAAGCCTTCAATAAATGTACACGGTAGGGTAAGGCAAGTCCCCTCTCATTAGAGGAACCTACAGGGAAGTCTCTCTTAAGGCTAACTTCCAGCCTAGATTTTCTTGGGGGACAGTGTTCCTTCCTTGGAGAGCCCACCAGCCCGGAGACTCACTCATCTTCCCCAAACCCGTGGCCTGAGGGTGTCAGAAGAGGTTCCTTAGCGCCCTGTTGTTCCTAGAAGCACTGAGTCCCTCCAAAGCCTGAGCTGTCCCTGACCATAAGGGGGAGGCGGCTGGGGATGCCACTCACAGAAACAGAGGAAAAGCGTGTCCACACACATCCCGAAAACGCTGAAGAAGCCGCTGGCGATGACGTAGGCTCCCAGGATGGAGGTCTGGAAGACACAAGGCCCGCCGGGGCAAGTGCAGTGAGTGTCCCATGGTGATGGAGGAGGTGGTTGTTACGGGAGGAGTGGGGTGAGGGGGGTGGGGGGTATATGGGGTCCTCATATTTTTTTAATGTAACATTAAAAAATAAAATAAGTAAATAAATCAATTAATTTAAAAAAGGCCTGTCGGGGCTGCCGCGTTCCTCGGGAGAATTGTAGGGTAGGGGTGAGGGGGGCCGAGGCAGAGAAAGAGTCACCATGATGGGCAGCCAGTAATAGTTGAGCTGGGGGTTCTCGAAGTCCTTGCCCAGCCCCTGGATGCGGCCGGAGAAGAAAAAGAAGGACAGGACACCTGCGGGAGAGGACAGAGTCGGCGCAGCTCCTGAGCTCACCTCCTCCGCTGCCCAGCACCCAGGCCCTCTGCCCCCCGCACCCCCGGCTCGGGCGCTCACCGACACCGCCGACCACCAACAGCTTCCCGAAGAACAGCAACAGGTCGGTGACTTTATCCAGGACCACCACCCTGCTCGGGAGTGGAGCGAGATGGGGGTGAGAGGCCCGGCAGGGGCGGGGCCTGTGCAACAAAAAGTGCCCACATTCCAAGGTGCGCCAGCCCGTCCTTAAACCCGCAGGGGCCCTCCCAGAGCGCCTGCGCCCCAGGGCCTGGGGCCGGCCAGGCGTGGAGAGCCGAGCTCGGCCGCGGGCAGGGGCGGCCTGACCTGACGACGTTCCTCATCAGCAGCATGAAGGCGTTCTTGGCCGAGACGCAGAAATTCTTCCCGTAGATGGCGATCTGGAAGGGGCGGACAGGTGAGAGCCTGCCTGCGGGGGGCTTGCCCGAGCCGGGGCGGGGGGCTTTTTCGTGCAGGGTTCGGGGGGGGGGGGCGCACCATGATGTAGGCGTTGCGGTTCAGGAATTTGATGAACTTCTCCAGACACCAGAGGCAGCACTTGAAGCAGCACATGATGCAGCGGGCCAGCGGGTTCTGGGCTCCTGGGGGAAGGGGGCTCGCGTCGGCCCACAGGGCCCCGCCGGCCCCGCCCCGACCGCCCAGCCCCGGGCCCGGGCGCACCTCTCAGCTTGTGGTCGATGTACTCCAAGACCACCCGGGCCATCTGCACCAGGGTCAGGATGAGGGCGCCGAAGGCCAGCGACCCGGTGTGGTAACTGCAGGGGGGAGGCAGTCAGCTGCGGCTCCGGCCCCGGCGCCCCCGCGTTCACAGACCCCCAGGCCCCGCCCCGGGCTTACTGCAGCGTGCGGATGAAGGCCGCGCTCAGGGGGAAGGTGGGGACGTCCCGGGGCTTGTGGAAGGCCCAGTAGTAGGAGGCAAAGGCCCCAGCCAGGACGCACTGGCCCAGGGCCAGCACCCAGTTGAGGGTCCAGAAGAGCCCCAGGACACCGTAGATTTGCAGGTTGAAGAGGGAACGCTGTACCAGGCCCGTGGACAGGTAGCCCTGGAAGACGCACAGCAGCCCTGGGCACGAGGAGTTCACCGGCTGGGCCTGGGGTGGGTGGGGACAGAGTAAGCGCTGGCCTGGCCTTCAGGGACCCCAGGGCCGTGGCCTCTGCCCATTCCCAGCCAGCTCCCCGCCTCCGAGCCGCGGGAGGGGGCGGCGGCAGCCTCTGAGCGAGTGTTCCTTCCAGGAGTGTCCACCTGCAGGTTCAAAGCGGGCTCAGACAGCTCCCCTACGGCACGAGTGCAACCAGCCTGCTTCAGCCAGGAGGCCCTGGGCAGGCCGTGCGGGGGCCTTCGGAGACCCCCGGGACCCCCAGGGTGGCCCCCGCAACGCCAGCCAAAACCCTTTCCAGCAGGATCAAACACACTGGGTGTTGGGGGTATTAAGGAATTTCTGTTAGTTTTGTTGGGTGTGGCAGTGGCCTAGGGGTTGTGTTTTTAATAATCTGCCTGTTGAGATCCACCCTGACATAGGTGAGGTGGCACGCTGTCCAGAATTTGTCTTAAAAAGCTCTAGAGGAAAGTGGGTATGGCTCAAGAGATTGGGTTCCTGTCTACCATATGGGGGAGTCCTGGGTTCGGTTCTTGGGACCTCCTGGTGAAAGCCAGCTGGCCCGTGCTGCAGCTGACACAAGATGGTGCAACAAAAAAGACAGGAAAATGGGCGGTGGACTTGGCCCAGTGGTTAGGGCATCCGTCCACCACATGGGAGGTCCGTAGTTCAAACCCCGGGCCTCCTTGACCTGTGTGGAGCTGGCCCACATATAGTGCTGATGCGTACAAGGAGTGCCGTGCCACGCAGGGGTGTCCCCCGCGTTGGGGAGCCTCATGTGCAAGGAGTGTGCCCCATAAGGAGAGCCGCCCAGTGTGAAAGAAAGTGCCGCCTGCCCAGGAATGGTGCCGCACACATGGAGAGCTGACACAGCAAGATGACGCAGCAAAAAGAAACACAGATTCCCATGCCGTTGACAACAACAGAAGCGGACAAAGAAGATGCAGCAAAATAGACACAGAGAACAGACAACGGGGGGGGGGGGGGAAAGGGGAGAGAAATAAATAAATAAATAAATCTTAAAAAAAAAAAAGACAGGAAAGACAATGAAAGATGCAGCAGAGTAGACAGAAGAGACACAAGACAGTGCACAGCGAATGAAAACAGAACTGACAGCGAGTGCCAGCAGCATGGGGGGGTGGGGATAAATAAATAAAAGGCTCTAGTGAAAAACTTTTTTTCGGGTGATGGGTGGGGAGACAGATGACACAGAAGAGCAGAAAGTTGAGAGTTGCGCAGTCTGGGCAATGGGCACAGGCCTTCGCTTCCTCTCTCTACTTTGCATGTGTTTGAAAATATCCATAATAAAAAGTAACAACAGGAAAATAGAAAATGACCCTTTCCAGCAAATGTGCCCGATATCTTGATAACTGCTGAAGCCGGGTGCACACTTGGATTTTGTCCAAAGGAAATCACTGGGCCACCTACCCGCGCGTGAACCTGCTGGCTTGCGTCAGTCTCCACTCCTGCAGCCCAGCACAGGGAGGCTGTGCCCACCTGCACCAGGCAGTGGGTGGGCTTGCGGGAACTGAGCCTCGCCCGGGGGGAGCCACGTGGGCTCCCCAGAGGCGGTTTTCTTGTTTGCCTGTGGTGGTTTTGTTTGTCTGTTTTTAAGGAGGTGCCGGCGCCTGCCACGTGGGAAGCAGGCGCTCAACTGCCTGAGCCACACCTGCCCTCTCCTTTCCTTTTTTGTGCAGAGTGGGGCTGGAGCCCCAGCTCAGGTGCGGTGGTCACATGACGGCTGACAGCAAATCCCCAGCAGTCGGTGTTCCTGCCACTCCTGGGAACCTCGGGGCTGGGGGGCGGGGTTGCAGGGAAACAGCTCCTGTCCAGGCGCCCCCAGGGCGTGCCCATCTGCCTACCGGCTGGGGCACCGAAGGCTCTGCTCCCAGGGAGAGAGGCTTAAAAACCCCATCGCACTTGATCAAGCCCTCGTCGGGCAAGAGGCATTCCTAAGCACTTTCTGTGCCTAAGGAGTCGAGCTTCTCGGCTACCTGCTGGGACAGGTCTTAACAGTAGCTCCTTTACAGAAGGTGAGGGGCAGAGGGTCCAGTAGGGGGCTAATTGTCCTGACCATGGGAGGGCCCAGGGAGGGGTGGGGTCAGTTCTGGTCCCCAGCTCCCCCCACCCCGCCCTGGGCACACCTTGCCTCCTCTCCCAGCCTCAGTTTCCTTCCCCACACAGTAGCACCGGGCTGGCTCCCTTTCTGGCTCTTGTTGGGGCTGGCTGTGTGGCCTGGAGGGAGCCCCTTGCCCTCTCTGGGCCTCAGGCTCTCTGAACAATGAGAGATCTGGACCGGTCGGCCTCTAAGGCCCCCTCAGCCCCACTGGACGCCCACCCCGTCGCCCCTCACCATGGGGTCGCACGACGTATTCAGTGACGTGTTCTCACAGCCGGGCAGGCTGGCGTTGGGCGCCCACCAGACGTACTGGGGCTGTCCTGACGTGGCCAGGTACCCGGAGGGCGTCAAGGAAAGCGTGGCCCCGTGCCCGCAGGCTGCTCCCCGGGGGCCTCTCCCCAGGGCCGCTCCGGGCCCCTAGGCGGGTTGCTCCCTGCCAAGGCAGCCGGGCTGTGCCGTGCCCGTCTCAGCGCCAAGCCCAGGTCAGGGCGCGCCTGCCCGGGAAGGGCGCCTTCTTCCCGGTCTGGCCAAGTGCTGCCCTGCCCCACCCCCAGGGCTCTGGGAGGGCGCGGCCAGAGGGCAAAGGATACAGAGCGGTCATGGCCCAGTAGGCGACACAGACGAGCAGGAGGACGAAGGTGACCAGCGGGTAGAACATGGTGGACAGCATCTGGCCCACGGCCCTGCAGGGAGGCGGCGCCGTCACCAGCACGGCCGCGCCCGCCCCGCCCCTGCTCTCAGCGGCTGACCCCCGCCTCGCCGAGCCGGCCCCCTCCCCCGGCCGCGGGCAAGCGGGGCAGCGCCCCTGTCCCCTCTCTGTGTCCCCAGCACCCGGCGCAGGGCCGGGCATACAGGAGGCGCTCACTGAATGCGCTGAATTGAATACATCAGACTCGAGGGATCTTCCCCTGAGTCACCGAGAAGCCACCGGGGTGCAGCCTCGGGGTGAGAGGCCCCCGCAGAGTGGCCTCCCGTGGACGGGAGGGGTCCTGGGCGCTGAGTCCCGCTTCTCTGCGGGTTCCTGCCGTCGCCGCCACCAGCCACGAGGGCGCAGCTGCCGCCGCGACCGCCCTCAGCGGGGGCTTTCCCGGAGCCAGGGCCAGCAGAGCCGCCTCGTCCGTCCCCACGACCCCGCCAGGTGGGGGCTCATCGCCCCCTGACCGACGTGCGCACAAGCTCGATTTGGGCCGGTCCTCCTCCTCGGGGCGCCCCGCCCCTCGCGCGCCCCGCCCCCGGGCCGCCCCCCTGCCCCGGCGCGCCCTCGCGCTCCCCGGCCCCGACCTGCTGGCCTCCTTCAGGAGCGCGATGGCGATGCGGATGCGCTGCCGCAGGAAGAGGAGCAGCAGCAGCAGGACGCCCTCCAGCACGGCCAGCACGATCACTGCGGGGGGGGGGGGGGGGGGGATCAGCCGGGGTGACCCTGCACGGGGGGGGGGGCCGCGTGCAGGGGGCGGGGAGGGGGGCCGTCAGGCCAGGGCGGGCCTGTGGGGCGACACAGGTGTGCCGGGGGAGGGGGGGGGCGCAGGGGGGGCTGGAGTGCAGGGGGCGGGTGTGGGGGGTGGGGGGGTGGGCCGCGTGCAGGGGGCGGGTGTGGGGGGGGCGGGGGCGACCCTGCACGGGGGTGGGGGGGTGGGCCGCGTGCAGGGGGCGGGTGTGGGGGGTGGGGGGTGGGCCGCGTGCAGGGGGCGGGGAGGGGGGCCGTCAGGCCAGGGCGGGCCTGCGGGGCGACACAGGTGTGCGGGGGGGGGGGGGGGCGCAGGGGGGGCTGGAGTGCAGGGGGCGGGTGTGGGGGGGCGGGGGCGACCCTGCACGGGGGTGGGGGGTGGGCCGCGTGCAGGGGGCGGGTGTGGGGGGTGGGGGGGTGGGCCGCGTGCAGGGGGCGGGTGTGGGGGGGGCGGGGGCGACCCTGCACGGGGGTGGGGGGGTGGGCCGCGTGCAGGGGGTGGGGAGGGGGGCCGTCAGGCCGGGGCGGGCCTGTGGGGCGACACAGGTGTGCGGGGGGGTGGGGGGGCGCAGGGGGGGCTGGAGTGCAGGGGGCGGGGGGCGGCCCTGCGGGCATGGGGTGGGCCCTGCAGGGGGGCGAGGAGGGGCGGCCCTGGGGGGCGGGGCGGGCGCCGGGGGTCCTCACAGGCCGCCAGCCAGGACTCCTGCACGCTCTGGTAGGCGCTGAGGTCGGTGGTGAAGCCGATCTGGGAGATGGTGGCGCCCCTGTCCCGCAGCTGGCGGTACTGCTCCCAGCAGTGGTAGATGCCGTAGGCCAGCACGCCCAGCACCCCCAGGATCAGCACCAGCACCAGGGGCCCGGCCACCAGGCGCAGAAGCAGGATGAACAGCAGGCTCAGGACCAGGGCCACGCCGAGGGCGCTGCGGGCGGGTGCGGGAGGTGAGGGGCCCCTGCGCCTGTCCCCTTTCATAGCCCACCCCCGCCCCGTGCTTTTCCTCACACCCCCCATATCCAAATCCTGTTGGGCTTGGGGTCCATTCTGAGCGCCAGCTCTTCCTCCCCTGTCTGAAGTCTCTGTTTTAGACACTGGGCTAGAGGACGGAGAATCAGGGAGGGGAAGAGGACGGGAAGGTACGGGAATCTGAGGACTCACAGAAGGATCCAATACCAGGATCGGGCAAAATCTTCAAAGATCTTCACACTGATATCACGAGCATTGAGAGTGTCAAGAAGGCCGCTGTTGGAGAGATACTGGCTCAGATGGGGCTCGGGTGAGCAGGGAGGGGGTGTGTGGGCAGGGAGGGGCTGGGGTCAGCAGGGAGGGGCTGGGGTGGGCAGGGAGGGGAGGGGTGTGGGCAGGGAGGCCCACCTGATGCCCTGGGAGATGTTGCCGGTGATTCCTGGGAGTTCGGGCACAGTGCTGTTGGCCCATGGGAAGCAACGGCCCAGGGCTGGCGGGAGAGAACAGGTGAGGCAGAGGGCGCTGGGTGGGAGGGCCCGGGGCTGCCTCGTTCTCTGGCCCCCACCACAGACCACAGTGCCCTCCGTGGGGGAGGGGGGACGGGGAGATGGGCTCTGCCCCTGGACAGGGGCCCCTGCCCTGCGGAGCCCAAGCCACTCTTCCTCCATTGTCTCTCAATGGCCCCCTCCCTCCCCAGCCCCCCGTGGCCCCCAGCGCCATCTTGGCCCCGACTATCGTGTGCACACGTGCCAGCCTGGCCCCCCCAGCCCAGGGAGGCCACGCCATGCGCAGCCCTCATCCTCGAGGGCTTCAGGCCACCCTGCTGTCCAGAGGCCCCGCCCTGGCCACAGAGCCCCCTCCCCCAGGCGCCCCGGAGCACCGCCCTTCCCCGCACAGCTGTAGGTTTGCCCTTGCTGGTGCCTCCGAGTGCTGCCCCTGCTGCAGACATCCCGTCCATCACTGTTTTTTGAGGTTACGGGGCCAGGAATTGAACCCAGGACCTGCTATGTGGGAAGCCGCTCAACCACTGAGCCACGTCAACAAACTGAGTTGGTTTTCTTGTTTGATTATTGTTTATTTTTAGGAGGCAACGGGGACTGAACCCGGGACCTGGCGTGTGGGAGCTCAACCGCTTGAGCCGCATCCGCTCCCCGCCCGCCCGTTACTTTCCATTCAGCAGGAGCTCTGTCCCACCCTCCAGGAAGCCTCATCAGCCCACGCCCTCCTCCCGTGACACCTGCGACAGGCCCAGAGAAGCCCTTACCTCCACCCTCACAACAAATTTGCCAGGCAGGCTTGCTTTAGCATCCACATTCTGATCTAAAAGGTGGAAAGTAGGAGCGGAAAGCCCGAGGAACCGGCCCTAGACCACATGGCTAGAAAGCGCCAGAATTAGAACCCCGAGCTCTCCCACTCTGGCCCATTCATCTGAGGCACTTCCTACTGTACTTCCATTCAGAACAGAATGTCCTCTCTCAGGCAATAATTTAAAAAAACATTTTCCAAGAAAAAAACTACTGACTGTTGGAAAGAAGAGTATACGGGGGGGGAAAAAAAAGTGAAGTGCGACCCCGCCTGGCAGCCCCCTTCCCCTGCACCCTTGGCATGAACAACCTTCCCCTCCTGGTGCGGTGAACGTGTGGGTGTGGACGCAGATTGCCCACGGGTGTTCCCATGGATTCTCAGGCGAGCGTCCCTGCGCTCCCCCACCTACAGGCCACCTTCCTTCCCCCTGGCACAGAGCAGGCGCCCAGGAAACACGGATGAGCTGCCTGCAGGTCACACAGCAGAGAGGAGAGCCAGGGGCCCGAGAGGGGGACAGGCGCCAGCGGCCCCAGGGCTGCGGCCGACAAGCTGTGTGATCCCACCTTCCTGGGCCCGTTTCCACATCTGAGCAATAACAACATAGGCCGGGCTGACGCCTGGGGCAGGAACGCCCGCTCCTCACCTGGAGTGGAGGGGAGGAGGAAGGCGGGGCAGAGCTCCTCTTGCAGGCTCTTCAGCACTGGCTGGGGGAGGTGGGAAAGGACAGACACACAGACACAGAGCGAGGTGAGAGACGAGAAGCAGGGGCAGCACCGGAGGGAGTGCCCCCCACCCCCAGGAGAGCCAACCTGGGGACGGTCTCCCAAAGATGCCCTCCCCACCCCGCGGGCCCTCTGGGGACAGCGACGCGGGGCCGCTCACCGTGTCCGCGGGCACGCCTGGCCGGCAGAAGTTCCTGTCGGCGGCGTAGAACACCTCCCCGACCGTCCGCGAGTACTGGTCCATCCCCACCGTCCAGGGCTCCGCCGGGCAGGAGGACACGCACACCTGGGGCAGAGAGCGCGCTCAGGGGCTGGCCCTGAGGCCGGGGCGGGCGCGGGGGCGGGCTCTGACCTGGGCGGTGGGGCACTGCAGGTTGTTCGCAGCGGCCGAGATGACGTTGGTGGCCAGGATGCAGCTAAAGATGTTGAAGTAGAGGAGGTAGGGCTTGTCCCTGCGGGCGGGGGAGGGGAGGGCGCACCTCAGGGCCTGGGCGGGGGGGGGGGGGCCGCAGGGGGCATGGGGATGGACCTCCGGGAAGCTGTCCCCAGCGGCTGGCGTCCAGAGGCCTTGGGCCGCACAACCCAGCCGAATCACCCCGATCGCCGGCTGCACGGCCTCGTGCGAGTCACTCAACCTCTCACTGCAGAAGTACCCAGCCACGAGCTGAGCGTCGGAGTAAGGGATCTAAGTGCCGGCTTGTCGTACTGACTGACCCCTGGAACCACCTTGCCTTTCCCAGGAGGAAATCAAAGCTCAGAGAGGTTAGGTAACTGCCCAAGGCCACACAGCCAAACAAAGCCCAGGCAGGGACTCAAACACCAGCCCAGTCTCCGGACTCCGAAAGCCCCTGTGCTGAACGTGACGCCACACCGCCTGCCGGTTCTGGGGGTTTACTCAGAAGCTAATGTCCAGCAACGGAGGCCTCTCAGCGTGGACTGGCTGGATGTGGGGGCGGAGGGAACCATGGGGAAAAGGTGGGAAAGAGCGTGGACAGGGTCTGGAGCCCGAGGGCGGGGGTCCCCTGCCCGCCGCTGGCCCCCCCTCGCTGTGTCCCCCCGCCCCCTCCCCACACTCACGTGTTGCTCCCCATGCCGCAGTAGGCCCCCGTGGAGTTCCTGGGGTACAGGACTTGGCGGGGGTCTCCATACACCCAGGCTGGAGACAGACGCACAGACACATCAGTGGAGGGGGCGGGCTTGAGGGCGGCACTGGCGCGGCCCCTCCCGGGACGGCAGCCCCCTGCCCCAGCCCTGGCACGCGCTCTGGGCCGCTGGAAACTCACCCACGATCCCCACCACGATGTAACCCAGAATGAAGACGAGGAAGAGGATACAGCAGATGACATCTGTGCAGCCCCTGGGAGGGAACGGCAGGTCTGAGCTGGGGGGGCCTTGAGGGGAGGGCATGGTGGGGGCGGTGTCTGGGGGGGGTCATGGGCTGCAGCGTCGGTGGGGGAGGAGTGAAGAGTGGGGATCAGGTTATTTATTTTTAAGCTGGTACCGGGGATTGAACCCTAGACCTTGTATATGGGAGGCAGGCGCTCGACCACTGAGCCACATCTGCTCCCCAGGAGGTTTTAAAAAGAAAAACAACTTTTCTTAGGTGGGTGACCTTTCTTCTGAAGTTTAATACAGAAAATTGCCCAACTCCCACTCGGCTGGATGAATTTTCACCAAGCGCCCACGTGTGTGGCCAGCGCCCGGGTCCATAGAGTATCGCCGACACCCCAGAGCCCCCGGGGGGCCCTCTCCCCCCTCCCAGACAAGCCCCCCAAGGGCACTGCCCTCCCGGGGCGGGTCCTTCCCTTTCGTCTTTACAGGCTTCTTACCAATGGCTTGGCAAAGACAAAGCAAAAGCAAGGCCCCCGAGCCCGGCGCCCACACTCACCTGTTTTTGATGGGGCCTCGAAAGGAGGGGTCATATTTGACGGGTTTCCCTGGGGGGCACAGGGAGGCGTGTGGGGGGTGAGGCCCCGAGAGGAGGCTCTCTCCCCTATTTCCTGTCCCCCCCACCCCAGGACCCTACCCAAGTGTTTGGGGGGAGCAGGACAGGTGGCTCGAGGTCTGCTGGGCAGCTGGGCGTGGGCTCATCCCAGGCGGACCGCAGGGCCGTTTCCGGCTCCCAGCTGGAGGCCCGCGCCGGTGCTCCCACCCTGGCCCGCTCCCCTGCAGGTGTCCCTCCAGCGCTCCCGGCCCCAGCCTCACGCTTCCACCTTCCCACACCCTGCCCAGGGCCATGTGGATCCAGCCCACCTGGAAGGTCCATTCCCACCCTCCCGCCCCAAGCCTGAGAAAGACACCGGGGCCCAAAGGCGGTTAGCCCTTGCTGGTCCTGGGGGGAGGGAGGGGGCTCTGGCCAGAAGGGGCCTGGATCACCGGGCCCCCCGGGGCTGCGGGCAGGTGACACCTGAGCCCGCTGTTGAGATTGTGGAAGCGCCCGGCTCCCGGCCCTCCTTTAGCACACACGGAGGTGGGGCGGGCAGCCAGGCGGGGTGGGTGCTGAGAGGAGCCGCAGGGCTGGCCTGCAGGCTGGAAGGGGTGGGGTCCGCTCTCCCCAGGTGCCCTGGACTCTGTCCCCGCCGAGGCGCGCGGACATGAGGTCAATGATTGACCGCTCCAGGAAGTCTGCCGGGGACGCCCCCACCGCCCCTTCCCCGAACCCCAAGCAAGCCCCACCCTGGGGGGCCCTAAACTCAGGGGTCCCCTCCTCCAAAGCACACCCCCAGACTCCCAGTCTCCTTAGGCCGTCCCCCCGCTCCTCCCGGGGATCCACGGAGGCAGGCCCTCAGGCCCCCGGCCCCCACTTCCAGGACCCCTGGCACACCTCCCGTTCTGGAGACAGTCCAGGCCCCTCGCTGAGGAGCCCCCAAAGGCCCCCGCCCCTCAGGGTACCCCAAGGCACTCCTTTCCCCCTTGCAGAGACCCCCCAAGGCAGGTCCCCACCCCCTCTCCCCAAAACCTCAGGCCCACACGACCCCCAGCAGAATCATCCCCCCCAGCCCTCACGGCCACTCAGAGACCCCAGCTGGCAGGCCCCCCAACTGCCCCGCGGCCCCGGGCCCCCCAATCCTGACGTGACACCCAGCAGGCAGCTCTGGGGCACCTTGCTCCCCCGGGGGCCCAGACCCCCAGCCTCGGTCCTGGCGCTGCAGCACCGGGCGCTCCCCGCCCCATCCCCTCGTGCCGCCGGGACAGCCCCCCTGCCTCCTTCCATCCTGGCTTTGTTTCCCCGGCCCTCCCCTGAGGGACCTCAGCTCCTCCCCAGGAGCCGGCCCCCAGCACCCCCTGCTCTGCAGTGGGCCCAGGCCCACCCCTCCCCGCCCTCCGCGGGGTCCGGGGGCCTCCGCCCCAAGCCTCACCGTAGGCCTCGTCCCCGTCCTGCTGGCCCCCCATGGCTGTCTCCCGAGTGATTGGCGCCCGGGAGACCTGGCGGCTCACCTGCCGCCCGCCCCGCCCCGCCGGCGTCACGGCCCCACCCCCGCCCCTGGCCCCGCAGCGCTGGTTCCTCCTCCTCCACTCCGGGCGGGGCGCTGGGCCCTCGGGCTGCAGGGCACCGGAAAACCCGCCGTAATTTTGCCAAGGACCTCAGCCTCCGTGGTTCCTCTCACCCCGCACCCCTTGCCAAGGATGAAGTGTTTGCACCTGCCTCCCCCGCCCCCCCCGCTCCCCGCAACGGGCGGTCACGCCCCACCGGCCGCGCCTGTCTTGCCTGCTTCCCGCCCCACTTGGCCCCCGGCCCCACGGTCCCTCTGGCCGTTATGTCCCCACCCCCTCACTCCCCTCAAAATCACCTGGACAGCTTGTTACCAAATGCAACATTTACTGAGGACAAAAGAAGTCAGTTGGCCTGGAGGCCTGATTTCAATTCATCAAACTTCAGCTGGGGGGGGGGCGGCGGGGCGGCCAGCTCTGGGAGAGGGGGGCCGTCAGACCTCCAGGGCCTGGCCGGGGTCTCTGGCCTAGGAATGTGAGAAGGGGTGGGGGGTGGGAAGACGGCAGCGCCCCCCGGGTGGGCTGCCCCCCCAGCACGGGCTGCAAGCAGCGGGGGGGGGGGGGGGGGGGGGGGGGGGCGTGGGGGCCGCTGGAGCTGGAGGCCAGCCAGGCTCGGGCAGGGAGGGGCTCGGCCGTCCTCAGGGGTTGAGGGGGAGGCAGGGGGCCGAGCTCCGGCAGCAGCTCGGGGGTGGGGGGTCCAGGCGGGCCAGGCGGCTCTGCTCCAGCGCGATGGCCTCGGCCGAGTGCTTGCACTTCTCGGAGCCGCACTGGCAGGTGAAGTATTTGCTTTTGATGTCCCAGAAAGCGGTCGCCGTAGTCAAACCTGTCGGGGGCGGCACGAGGGGCTTGCGGCGCCCGGCCCCCGGCTGCGTGGAGCCCACGCCCGCCTTCGGCCCCGGAGCGCTGGGCCTCTGAGCGCTCTCAGCGCCGGCACCACCCGGGGAGCTGGCTTGGCCCTGACCTACTCGCACAGCGCCTCGGCGAGCCGGGGACCTTGTCTTAGCAACCCCCCCGGTAACAGGTGTGCACACTCGGCCGCCTGCGCCTGGAAACCGCCGCTCCGGCCTCCCGCTCCCGGCCAAGGCGGCCGCCTCGCCCACGCCCCTGGCCTCACCCCAGCTCCTCCCCGGTCCGGATGTCTCGGGAGCTGAAGAAGGCGATGCGCGGGAACCGCAGGTCCTGGTGCAGCATGAAGACGCGCACCGGGATGATGTTGGGGTCGCACAGGTGGTTGATGAAGCGGCTGATGTTGCCGTAGTAACGGGCGTCGATGCAGTAGACCTCTCCGTCCTGGAGAGAGGGGCGTCACAGCTGCACCTCCCTGCCCCTGGCCAGCCCCCCGACCCCCTGCCCTCCCGTCCCACCTCCCCAAGCCCCGGGGAGCGGAGGGGGACAGAAAGGTCTCCGGCTCACCTTGTTATCTAAGTCGAAGAGGTAGGAATCATCTTCTCTCACGTCGGCCTCGGCGTCCGAGATCAGCTCCCCGACATACCTGTGGGGCAGCACGGGGGGTTCTGAGGGTGAGCGGGGGGCGAGCAGCTGCCCCAAACCCCGCCTCTGCTCGCATGCAATCCCCATTCGCCACTCGTCAGCTGCCCCAGTTCCCAGCCACGGGCCCCCCAGGTCAGCCTGGCTGAGGAGGGGGGAGCGGGATTGGCAGGAGGGGCGCGGGGACGACACAGGCGTCCCCCCAAGGGGCAGCCGCAGCAATCGCTGGACTGGCAGCTGTGGGGACCCGGAGAAGCCACGCCCACCAAGTCGAAGGGGAGGGCTGGAGGCTGGACAGAGGGAGGCTCAGGTGCGCCTGGCAACGCAGGACCAGCACCCGCGGGGGGGGGGGGGGGGTCGGGGGGGGGGCGGGTTCAGCTCAGACGCAGGGAGGAGGCTGCGAACTGGGGACTGCCAGCAGGCAGCGGGTGATGCAGGGCTGAAGGGCAGGAGGCACAGGGGCGGTGAGGACATGGGGGTAGGACCCCGTCTGGACAGCGGAGGGAGCGGGAGGAGCCCGCGGAGGGCAGGATGGAAGGGCCAGCGTCCTGAAAGCCACAGCAGCCGCCCGGAGGCCGAGGCAGACGCCAAGAGAGGGAGGCCAGGCATGTAGGGCGTGGCTGGTGGGGAAACTGAGGCCAGAGGAAGGGGCCACTTGGCTGAGAACGCAACACGATGGAGAGAAACTGGGCAGTCCCCTGAATGGACAAACAGCGTGAGCTAAGGTCTCCTTCTTCAGACTAAAGGAGATCTAGATAAGCTGGAAGGCTGTGGAGGAGGGCCAGGGGGGAGGAGGGGAGGTTGCGCGATTACAGACTCAGAGATGAGAGAACATGGGGGGGTACGGCCCTGAGGAGGTGGGCGGGAGGATCGCTCTTATCACCTCCATTCTACAGGTGAGAAAAATGAGCTGCAAGAAGAAAAGTGACTTGACCAAAGACACTGTGGAGGAGCAGGACTCCAGCCAAGGCCTGTCTCCCAAAGTGGTGCTCGTCCCAGCGCCCAGCGCGCAAGGTAGGGGAGAGGGCGTGGGGAGGCTCAGGGAAGGTAGGGAGAAGTTGTGGGGAGGCTCGGAGCACACCCGGGTGGAGGGGAGGACGGCGTGCGCCGTGGCGGCAAAGGCCCTACGTGCCGGGCAGCGCGGGCGGGGGGCAGCGTGGGCTGGGGAGGGGTCCTGGGGCAGCAGTCAGGACGACGCTGTAGCCGTGCGCCCCCCCCCAGGTGCCAAGGGGCCCCTGCCTGACTCACTCGCAGATGAAGGTGCCCTGGGGGATGGTCTGCAGGGCGCGGACCCCCCAGCCCATCTTGGCTGTCCGGTAGAGCTGCAGCCGCACCCTGTGGGGGGAGGGAGGTGCTGGTGGGTGGGGGAGGCCGGCAAAAGCCGGGGGAGGGGGGGTGCCGCGGGGCGGGGGCCTCACTTGATGCCGCTCTGCACCACGCGGTTCTTGCAGTTTCTCCAGCAGGAGCACGCCTGGTTGCACTCGAAGATCAGGGGGGGCTCGATCTTGTTAAATTCCTGCAGCAGCCGCCCATCCTGGGGTCCAGAGGGAGGAGAGGACAGCGGTTTCTGTGCAGCACCTGCTCAGCTGCTCAGGACCCCCAAGAGCCCCAAGAAAAAACCCACTGCTGGCCCCGCCCCCAGGGGGTGACGATGGGCCGGGGAGCCCGGGGGACCCTGGACCTGGGACGCACAGGAACGCCAGCACCCCACCTGCATGCACCTGGGCCCGTCCCACCTGGCATCGCCCCCTGCCTCCCCCACAGGGTTGGGGCAGGGCCGGGCCCCCGGGGAGCTGGCCCGAGAGGCCAGAGGCCGAGGCAGGACGGGCGCTGTGCAGGGCGAGGCACACACCTTGTCATACCAGCAGCGGATGCTGAGCTGGCCGCACAGGCAGTTGGAGCTGGAGCAGTCGTCCACGCACGTGCAGTGCTGGGCGGGGAGGCGCAGGGTCAGCGCACCCCACCACCGGCCCCCCACTGCGGCCCCTCCCCGGGGGCCGGGCTTCAGGGTGGAGGGGGTGGTGGCCCCAGGGGGAGGGCGGATCAAGGTGCCGCAGATGAGGGTGTCCTCAGGGCCACCGCAAGCCCGTGCGCCCCTGCAGCCTCGGTGGGGGTCCCGCCTGCCCGCGCTGGGCGGCTCTGGGCGCCTCGAGGCCTCACCTGCAGGTGCGTGATGTTGCGGTCGATGTTCATGGTGGACGTCTCGCAGTTCTCCGAGATGTACTTGTAATCCTCGGGGCAGGGCTCGCCGTCCACGCCGTTGACGCAGGGAATGGGCACGTTCTCGTAGCCCCGAGCCACGTCCCTGGCAGAAGGGGAGACGGGGCTGGGTGAGGGGCGCACCTCCGTCCGAGAAGGGGCTGGGGGCGACCCTGGCTCACCGGGGTTTGGGGGGAAGCGGAGGCTGCACAAGCCAGGACAGGGTCTGGAGGGGCTTCTGGGGTTCCCTAGAGCGTGGGGAGGAGACTGGGGTGGTCTGGGGTTCAGCAGTCAGAATAGAGTTACCAGATAAAATGCAAGTGCCTAAATTTTTTTCATTATTAGTTTTTTATTTATTTCTCTACCCTCCCCGCCCCCAGCTGTCTGCTCTGTGTCCATTTGCTGCATGTTCTTCTTTGTCCGCTTCTACTCCTTGCTGTGTCAGCTCTCCGTGTGGGCGGCGCCACTCCTGAGCAGGCTGCACTTTCTTTCGTGCTGGGCGGCTCTCCTTACAGGGCGCACTCCTTGCGTGTGGGGCTCCCTATGCGGGGGACACCCCTGCGTGGCAGGGCACTCCTTGCGCGTGGGCCAGCTCCACATGGGTTTGAACTGCGGACCTCCCATGTGGTAGACGGACGCCCTACCCACTGGGCCGAGTCCGCGTCCCCCTAGTTAAATTTGAATTTCAGGGAAGTGGACGTGGCTCAACTGATAGAGTGTCCATGTACCATATGGAGGGCCCAGAGTTAGATACCCAGGGCCTCCTGACCCGTGTGGACTGGTCCATGTGCAGTGCTGCCGCATGCAAGGAATGCCTTGTCATGCAGGCCACTCCCACTAAGAAGAGCCCCACGTGCAAGGAGCGCAGCCCATAAGGAGAGCCGCCCTGTGTGAAAAGGGGGCAGCCTGCCCAGGAGTGGTGCCGCACACATGGAGAGCTGACACGGCAAGATGACGCAACAAAAAAGACGCAGTTTCCCATTGCCGCCTGATAATACAAGTGGACACAGAACACCACACAGCAAACTGACACAAAGAGCAGACAACGAGGGGAGAGGAGAGAAATAAAAATAAATCTTTGAAAAATTTTTTTGAATTTCAGATCAATAAGTGTTTGAGATTCTCCTGCAGTGCCTGTTTGTCCTTGTTTCTTTAGGAGACACTGGGAACCAAACCTGGGACCTCTGATGTGCAAGGGAGGCACCTAGTTGCGTGAGCCACCTCCAATCCCTGCTTTGTTGTGTCTCTCATTGTTTTCCTTCTTGTGTCTCTTGTTGCGTCAGCTTGTCATGCCTGCCCATCTTGCCAGCTCACTTCTTTAGGAACCGAACCCGGGACCTCTGATGTGGGAGGAGGCACCGACCGCTGGAGCCCCCTCCGCTCCCTGGCACTCGAGGTTCAACCTCGGCTGGGTGCGCTCCATGCGGGCCAAGCCCGGCGGGGGCTCACCGGCAGATGATCTTCTCAGTGCGGGCGGCCCGGTTCCCCACGCCGAGGCGCAGCTTGCGGTTAAGCTGGAGCGCAAACCACACGTCGGAGCGCTCTGGGGTCAGGTCCCACGCCGTGTCCCCCTCCTTGTTGCGCAGCTCGGGGTTCGCCCCGCGCGACAGGAACAGCCTGGGGTGGGCGCGGGGAGCCGTGAGGGGAGGGCGGGGGCGCAGCCGGGGGCGAGGGGGCGGGTGGGCGCTCACAGCACGCAGTCGTGGTAGCTCTCGCGGGCCGCGATGTGCAGCGGCGTGTCACCGTGGTAGTTGACGGCGTGTAGGTCGCAGCGCGCGTTCAGGAGGACCTCGGCGATGGCGGCGCTGCCCGTGAAGGAGGCCCAGTGCAGGCAGATGTTCTCCTCCTGGCGGGGCAGGAGGCACGGGGTGGGGCGGCTGCCCAGCGCCGGGGCCCGGCCTCCCCCCACCCGCGCCCGGGACCCGCGCGGCGGCTCACGTTGTCGGTGAGGGTGACGTCGGCGCCCCGCGTCAGCAGCATGCGGATGACCTCGATGTGCTTGTGCTCGGCGGCCCAGATGATGGGCGTCCAGCCCCCGCTGTCCTGCGGGTGGCAAGGGGGTGAGGGCGGGTCGGCCTGGGCACGGGCGGCCGGGCGGGGCGGTGGGCGGGGGGCTGACCTGAGCGTTGACGTCCACCTGTCCCGTGCTGAGCAGCAGGCTGACCATCTCCAGGTTCCCGATTTTGGCTGCGTGGTGGAGGCAGGTTGAGCCGTCTTCCTCCTGGGGGACACACAGGCGGGCGGTGCCCCCAGCCGGAACCTCGGACCCCCCCCCCCCCCCGCGTCCCCAGGGGCCGCCGCCCGCACCTTGCTGTAGACGCAGCCACCGCGCTGCACCATGTAGCGGGCCGCCTCCAGGTGGTTGTTGACCACGGCCTCCATCAGCGGCGTCCGCTGCTGCTTGTCCACCGCGTTGACGTTGGCGCCCGCCTGCGGGGAGAGGGCAGGCGGGCTGGGGCCGGGCGGGGGGCCGGGCGGGGGGCTGCGCGGGGCGGGCGGGCGAGCGGGGCGGCAGCTCACCTGCAGCAGCACGTGGCAGATCTCCACCGAGCCCTTCTGCGCGGCCGCGTGCAGCGGCGTGCGCTTGCTCTGCTGGTCGCTCTGGAAGTTGGGGTCCAGGTTGTCCACTGCGGGGAGAGCCCGTCGAGCCGGGAGAGGGGGGGACACGTGGTCAGCGAGCCAGGGGCGGGCGGCAGGTCCTCCGGGAAGCCTTGGCACCCCGGTCGGGGTTAGGGGCCCCTCCTGGGGCTCGCCTCGGCCGCGGCATCCTCGAGGCGCCAGGAGCCCCTGCACTGCCCTCGGCACCACGGCGCGGGGGCCGGGTACTTCAGCGGGGCAGGCGCTCAGAGCGGTGCCGGCAGCTGTGCCTGCTCGCCCTCCTCCCCGCCCTCCGGGCGGTCTGCTCCCCACCGAGCTCAGTCCCTGGGGCGCCCCTTTCCTCCTGGGGTTCTGTTCCCCACTGCACCCGGTCCCTGGGGACCCATGCCCTCCTGAGGTCGGCTCCCCACCGAGCCTGGTCCCTGGGGCACCCCCGCACTCCCGGAGGTCTGCTCCCCGACGTGCCTGGTCCCTGGAGCCCCCCTGCCCTCCCGGGGGTCTGCTCACCACCGAGCTCAGTCCCTGGGGCGCCCCTGTCCTCCTGGGGTTCTGTTCCCTACTGCGCCCGGTCCCTGGGGACCCCTGCCCTCCTGGGGGTCTGCTCCCCACTGTGCCCGGTCCCTGGGGCCCCCCCCACCCTCCTGGGGGTCTGCTCCCCACCGAGCCCGGTCCCTGGGGCTCCCCCCACCCTCCTGGGGGTCTGTTCCCCACCGCGCCCGGTCCCTGGGGCCCCTCCCCATCCTCCTGGGGGTCTGTTCCCCACCGCGCCCGGTCCCTGGGGCCCCCCTGCCCTCCTGGGGGTCTGCTCCCCACTGCGCCTGGTCCCTTGGGCCCCCCCTGCCCTCCTGGGGGTCTGCTCCCCACCGAGCCCAGTCCCTGGGGCCCCCCTGCCCTCCTGGGGATCTGCTCCCCACTGCGCCTGGTCCCTTGGGCCCCCCCTGCCCTCCTGGGGGTCTGCTCCCCACCGAGCCCAGTCCCTGGGGCCCCCCTGCCCTCCTGAGGGTCTGCTCCCCACTGCGCCTGGTCCCTGGGGCCCCTCCCCATCCTCCTGGGGGTCTGTTCCCCACCGCGCCCGGTCCCTGGGGCCCCCCTGCCCTCCTGGGGGTCTGCTCCCCACTGCGCCTGGTCCCTTGGGCCCCCCCTGCCCTCCTGGGGGTCTGCTCCCCACCGCGCCCAGTCCCTGGGGCCCCCCCACCCTCCTGGGGGTCTGTTCCCCACCGCGCCCGGTCCCTGGGGCCCCCCTGCCCTCCTGAGGGTCTGCTCCCCACTGCGCCTGGTCCCTGGGGCCCCTCCCCATCCTCCTGGGGGTCTGCTCCCCACTGCACCCGGTCCCTGGAGCCCCCCCCGCCCTTCTGGGGGTCTGCTCCCCACCAAGCCTGGTCCTTGGGGCCCCTCGCCCTCCTGGGGGTCTGCTCCCCACCACGCCCGGTCCCTGGGGTGGGGCGGGGGCCCTCGCCGCTCCCCGCCGGCCCCAGCCCAGGGCCTGACCGCTGGTTCCGGCAGGTGTGCGAGCGGAGGCGGGGAGCACTCACACAGCATCAGGATCACCTTCTGCAGCTCGCCCTGCTTCACCGACAGGTACAGCTGCCGCGGGTGGAAGCGCAGCTTCTTCCGCCTGCGGGGGCGAAGCAGGGTGGGTCAGCCCCCGGCCCAGCCGCCCCTGCAGCCCGCCCGGGGTGCCGCGCCTCGGGGCAGCACCCCCACTCGCCTTTCCGACTCCTGGATGACCAGCGCCTTCTCCAGGGCCTCGCGGCCGGGCCCGGGCGGCAGCCCCACGGCGGAGAGGCAGCCCCCGTTGGGCAGGGTCAGGGACGGCCCCGAGCTGTCGATGGTGTCGGCCAGGGGGTCGCAGGGGGGGCGCCGGGGCTCCCCGTGCCCTCGCATCCGGGCGCTGGAGGAGACGTCACCGGTGTCTGGGGGGGGCGGGGTGGGGCGGGAACCCCCGGGAGGGAGGGGGGCAGTACCTGGGCTGGGAGGTGTCGGCTCTCCCGGGGGCGTCCTGGGCCAGGGGTGGGGGCAGGGGGGCGGCGGTGCCGGCCGGCGGGGCCGCCCCGTCCCCCCGGGGGATGGTCACCTCCTGGGCCTCGGAGGCGTCCTCCCCGCAGTGGGGACAGAAGATCATGCCGTTCAGCTGCGACACACAGGCCTTGTGGAAGCGGTGGGCCACGCGGAAGTCGGGGTGGCACTCCAGGAAGGTGCCCTGGGCCGGGAGGCGCGGTCAGCCCCGGGAGCCGCCTGTCCCCGGGGCGCACCCGCCCGCCCGCCCCCCGCCGGCCACTCACCGCCGTGCAGAAGTAGCCGCACCCCGGGCAGCAGTGGTGCTTGACCATGCGGGCGCGGTGTGCCTCACAGAGCACCATCAGCGCCACGCGGCTCGAAGGCCTCATGGTCTCCCGCTTGAGGATGGCGGCGCTGCAGCCCGACAGCTGGGGGCATGGAGGCGGGCAAGGGGGCGTGAGCGGGGGCCCAGGCCCGCCCGCCGCCCCTCCCGCGGCGCGGCCTACCTCCCTGTCCACGCTCTCCGTGGCCATCCACTTGTGGCCTGCCCACCGCCCTGCCCGCAGCGTGGCCCACCTCTCCGTCCACGCTTTCCGTGGCCATGCACTTGTGGCCCACCCACCACCCCGCGTGTGGCGCGGCCCACCTCTCTGTCGCCATGCACTTGTGGCCCGCCCACCGCCCCGCCTGTGGCGCGGCCCACCTCTCTGTCCACGCTCTCCGTGGCCATGCACTTGTGGCCTGCCCACCGCCCTGCATGTGGTGCAGCCCACCTCTCTGTCCATGCTCTCCGTGGCCATGCACTTGTGGCCCGCCCACCGCCCCCTTCTCCGTCCACGCTCTCCGTGGCTGTGCACTTGTGGCCCGCCCACCGCCCCGCCTGCGGCCCACCTCTCCGTCCACACTCTCCGTGGCCATGCACTTGTGGCCCGCCCGCTGCCCTGCATGTGGCGCAGCCCACCTCTCCGTCCACGCTCTCTGTGGCCATGCACTTGTGGCCTGCCTGCCGCCCCACCCGCGGCGGGGCCCCCCTCTCCGTCCACGCTCTCCGTGGCCCACCTCTCCGTCCACGCTCTCCGTGGCCATGCACTTGTGGCCCGCCCGCTCGCTGATGCGGTCGATCTTGGGCGCCTCCATGCGGCAGCTGCAGAGGGGCAGCTCCTCGAACCCACGCTCCGTCTCCAGCGAGGACGTGTCATTGGAGACCCCTTGGGGGGAGGAGACGAGGAGCTGAGGGCGGCCGGGTCCCTCGGCCTCTGGGACCCCGGGGGGTCCTCTTACCCCCGCCCCCGTCCAACCTCTCCCGCCACGCTCCGGAACCCCCAAAGCCTGGCCGTGACGGCAGCGGCCCCGGGCCCCTGGCCTTCCCGTCCCCTTCGGCCCCTGGGGCTCCGCCCCCTGGTGACTCTCCCTGCCCCGGCAATTGGCAATTACCAGCGTGGTTGGGGGAGAGGGTCCCCTCGCTGGGCAGCTCCAGGGACCCCAGAGGGACCTCCATGTACTCACTGGGGCCTGCCGAGCCCACACCATTCACTCCTGACACAGAGACAGAGAGAGCGAGAGTGCGAGCTCGCAGGGCGTGGCGTGGCCGCGGGGCTCGTGCAGGCGTGCATGCGGGCGCGCTCGTGGACGTGCGTGCTCTGGGGGCGGGAGGGGGCCAGCGAGGGGCCCAGGGGCGGAGGCGCCCGCTCACCTCGGGGCTCCTTGGCCCGCGGGGGCTCCCGCTTCCGCCGCTTCCGGGAGGGCTTCACCCACGGGCTGTCCTTCCTCCACTTCTTCTTGGCCTTGCGCCGGCCGCTGGAGCCACTCTGGGGGCGGAGGGACGGTCAGCCGCCGGGACAAGCCCGCACCAGGCACCGCCGCTCCTCCCGGCCGCCCCGCGTCCCGCCCTCACTCTGTCTGACTGGTTGCCGGACTCTTCATCTTCCTCTTCCTCTTCTTCCTCCTCCTCCTCCTCTTCCTCTTCCTCCTCTTCTTCCTCCTCCTCTTCCTCACTCAGCTGTTCCGCCAGAGCTTCAACTTCAGACTGGGAGAGGGACCCGGTGGGGTGGGCGACAGTGACCCCAGGCCGCAGCTCTCTCCTGGGGGAGGGGCCCGGCAGGACACACCCACCCCCAGGGCTGGATAAGGTGGGATCAACCAGGGAGGGCTCCCTGCAGGAGGGGGCGTGGGAGGGAGAAGGGAAGGGACTGGACAGGGAGCAGTGGACTACCACACTGCAGTGCCAGAGGAGCTACAGGGACAAAGAACGTGCGTGCAACGCCATGTGGAGTAGAAAATAAAAAGCAAGTTCCAAGGGACAATGGTATAGCACAGTGGTTCTTAACAAGGGGTCCACGAGCTTGAATTAAAATCCAAAGAAACAGTATTCTCGTAGGGACATGTTGGTGCGGGTGTGGTACATTCACTGAATAACACACAGGGCAGCGTGGGCTTAGGAAGGGGTCTGAGGTTTTCACCCGACTGGCACAGGGGTCCGTGCAATAAAAAGAGGTTAAGAACCTCTGGATAGCACGATACCCTTTTTATGATGTTCGTAAACAGGCAGGACGACTCACACACTAGGTGAAAAGCCAGCAGACGACTCTGCATGTAAGCGGATCAGGGTGACATCACCCGAGCTCCGAGCCGTGTTAACATCCCTAACAAGAGATGGCCGGGCAGGTATTCTGGGCTTCCCTGGTGATGCGTAAGGAAGTATTTGGAACCAACTATCAAGCCTTCTTGCAAATAAAGAAAAAGGAAAAAAAAGGAACCTAGAGCTGACCACACTTGTAGATCCATCAGTTTCTTAAAAACACGGGGCAGAGAGGAACATATCAAAGCTCACCACAAGTTCAACATCTAACTGCGAGGAAAAGTCTGTAGGCTAACTGACCTGGTTTCTCCAATAAATAAATGGCAAAGAAGAAAAATTTCGAAACAGAGGGTGAAACTATATCTCAAGAGAGAACTAAGACAAATGCCAGCAAACCAACGTGTGCACCTCATCTGGATCTTGACAAACAAAAACCCATCTAGGAACCAACTAAAGAAACAGGAACACAGTCCAGATTTTTGATAGGATTTGAGAATTGCTGGTAAACTCTTGCTGTGTAAGTAGCAACGTAGTAATATTTTAAAAGCCCTTTATCTAAAGATGCAGATGAAAATATTTATAGATAAAATGATGTAATGTCTGCGATTTAGCTTTAAAGTAATGCGATAGGTATGTGTATTGGGGGATGGCAGGGCTTGAACAAGGGAATAAAAAACCCCAAACAAAAAGGGATGCTAAACCCAGAGCTCAGGACGGCGCTGACCTCGGTGGAGAGGATCAGGGGAAGGCTTGGGGTGGAAACACATCACAGGTAGTTCTGGGTGGTGGGTAAGTAGGTGTTTGTAAGGTTTAAAGAAAAGGGGGGGCAGGAAGCAGTGCAGGAGCCTGGCCACGGGGGGGCAGGCTGTGGGGGGGCCACGCCTCACCTTGCTGTCGGAGTCCACGCGCTCATCCACGGAGTAGGAATCGTAGTAGAGGCTGAAGTCGTCCCCCACCACCGTCTCCCACTCCTCCAGGGGCCCGGGGTCCCCCTTCTCCAGAGTCACTGCTCCCAAGCCCCGGGCAGACCCCAATTCCTCCGACTAGAAAAAGACCAGAAACTCTGAGGCCACTGGCACCTGCCGCAGAGCTCAGCCCCAGGCCTGGCCCCCACCCCCAGGCAGCCCCCCAGGGGGAGACGCCCCCTGCCTCCCTGGCTCACCAGGCCTCCGGAGTTCAGCTTCCTCCTTTTCACAGCGTCTGGAAGGAGAAGGGAGTGAGGCCGGGCCCCTGGACCCTGGGGCCAGGGCCGGCGCAGGCGGGTGGAGGTGGGACTGACCTGAGGTCACCTTCCCCAGGGAGTGCAGGTCATCACTCATGCGGAAGTGCTGCACCTCGGGGGGCCGCTTCTCGGGGACTGGGGGCTGGGGGCCAGAGGGAGCACACTTAGACCAGTGGGCGGGGACCTCCAGGTGGGGCGGGGCTGGAGAGCCACACCCTGGAATTCAGGAGCCGGAAAGGAGCTCGGGAGCCCAGCGGCCCAGTGCTCACTCAGCGCTCACTCTTCAGAGGCAGGGGCTTCCCGCATTTTACAGGCCAGGAAACCCAGGGAGACGAAAGACCCTGGGTGACGGCTGATGAACGTCTTCCCACCACCAAGTGGGATGCTTGGCAGGGGCTGGCAAATGCTGTGTTGTGGCTGTTAATACCCCCCACCCCCACCCAAGATGAACTGACCTGGACTCAGGCTGCCCAAAGCCACAGCCACTGGACACAACCGGATCAAGAGTCCTTAAAACCCTGCCATGAAATTTCTGAGATTCTGGGGCCTTAGTCATTTCCCGCTGGGGTCACTTCCGTGGCCCTCCTCCCCGGTAAGGACTCCCAGAGGCTTAAAAGGGAGCTCGCGCCCTTTCAAAGAAAAGAGGAAAAAATTCCCCCCAGGCTTGGCTCGGAGCTAGAAAGGAAGAGTAGGCAGAAGTGCTTTTACACACTCCTTATCGAAAAGGTGAGAAAGACGTTGACTACCTAATTAACTCTTTAGTGGCTGCTCCCCGACCCCTCCCTCTCTAAGAAAGGATACTCCAGGGAGAAAGGAAGATGGGAGTTTATTCAGATTAAGGCCCCAGGCCCAGAACCGTGGACGGATTGGCCTGAAACTAAACTGTAAAAAAGCCCCGGGGGCTCCCTGCTGGTCACCCCACCCCACAGCCCCTCGCACTCACCTGCCCGTTGCCTGGCTTAGACATGGTTTTCCGAGCCCGGTGGACCTTAGGCTGCCCCTCTGGGCCGGGGGTGGCGGGAGGGGGCTCGGGCCCCGCCGCAGTCGCTCCCTGGGCGCCCGGCATACTCAGCAGCCTCATGGCCAGGCTCTGGACAGAGGGGGGCGACTTGCCGGCCCCCGTCATTGACATCTTGGCGCGGCTGGGACAGGCACCCCCCTTGCTGGGGGAAGAGGGGAAGGACTTGGTGGCGTGGCCTGGAAAACAGACAGGCAGGCAGATGGCAAGATAAGAGGGAAGGCAGGCCAGGAGGGGGTCCCCCGCCCCCAGCCCCACAGCCCTGTCTCTCACCCAGCAGGATGCGGCCCCCGTGGAGATCCCCATCTCCCTCGAGACTCTCGGGCTCATCCCCGATGAGCGGTGTGGCCCCCACAGGGGTATCGGCCCCCTCATCGCCAACGGTGACGGTGACAGAGGCTGGGGACGAGGGGCCAGCGGGCTCCAGGGGGTCGGGGGTGGTCTTGGGCAGGGTCTCCTCGCTAGGAGGGGGGTCCCCCAGAGAGCCATGAACTGAAGAGGAAGGGAAAAAAGTTCCAGGCTCAGGGCTGTTACTGGGGAGACCGAGGTCCACCCGCCCGTTTCTGCTGCTCTCACCTCTCTCCGCGGCTCCTCTGGGCTCCTTCTCCAGCAGCAGTGCCCCCACCTCCGCGGGGGGCTCCCCCTGGGAGGGGAGACAAGGGACAGGAGGGCTGGTCAGCCCGGTAGGGAGTTGGGGGGCCCAGGACGCCTGGGCCCTGGGAAGAGACAGCAGGCTCCGGGGCCTACCTCTTCCCCGGTGGGCGCCCCCCCTGCCGCGGCCTCGGCTGCCCGGAGGGGCCGCTCGACCCCTCCCCCGGGCCCGCATCAGCCCCCCTCCCTCTCGGTAGACCCCGCATCTCTGGGGCCGAGAGGAGAGGAGGGGGAGGGGGCGGGGCCTCCGCGCCCCGGCCCCGCCCCCTCCTCCCGGCTGCACGCGCCGCTCCCCCTTTGTCCCCCAGGCCGCGGGGACCCCGGGCACCAACCCCTCCAGCGCCCGCTGCCCCCCAGCCCGGCGGTCGGCCCCTCGTGCCCCTCGCGCGTGTCGCTGGGGCCCCGGCGCCCGCCGCCCACTCGGGGGCAGCCGGCGGCTGCACGCGCGCCTCCGTGCCCACTCCCCCCACCTCCCACCCCCTGGTCCCCTCATCCGCCCCCGGTGCTGGCCCCCCGGATTGCTGCAAGTCCCGCCCGGGCCCCCCGGCCCCGTTGCACCCCCGGAGCATTGCACGGGCGCGCGCTTCCCCCGGGCGCGCGCGCGGGCATGCACCCGCCTCTCCCCCTCCCCTTCCGCACCTCGGCGGCCGCCACCGCTGCAGCTCCCGCCGCCGCCGCCATCGCCGCTCGCGCGGGGGGCCGAGCCGGCGCGCGGCCGCCCCGGGTCACGTGGGCGGGGGCGGGCGGCCGGGGAGGGGCCTTAAAGGAGCCGCCGCGCGCCCGGGCCATTTTCCCCCAGGGCGGCCTCGGCGGTGGCGGTGGCCGCCCTGAGCTGGGGGCCGCAGGCGACAAGTGCTGCCGTTCCCGGCCTCAGCTCTGCGGGGAGCCGAGCGCGACGCACGCCGGGGCCCAGGTGTGGCTTCTCCGTGCCCACCTGGTTTTAGGTAACAAGGGGAGCGCCTGCCTCTCCCCGGCCCTCGCCTCGGCCGTGTTTCCACCAGCCCGGTTGTGCTTCTCCGGCCTCTGGCTGCTCTCGTCCCTTTCGGGTTGCGGGGCCACCAGATAGAAGGCTCGGCCTCAATTTCGGCCTCCCTTCCCTAACGATGGGGCTGCGCGGAGGACACTTGTACTCTTGGCTGGTCCTGGCTTGTGGCCTCAGGTGCCCTGGAGCAGCGTCCCTTTCCGAAAACCTGGGACTAGCTGTCTCTCGCTTGTGCCGGGCGCGCTACGGCCTCATAGGCGCTAGGGATCCAGGTAAGCCCCTGGCAGTCCGAGTCATTACGATCAAGGGACACTGCAGTTCCTTTTTTGTCCCCCCTGCTGAACACTTTGCAAGCCAAGCCAGACACTCCGTGGGTCACAGCCGAGCTGGCAGTAAAAGTACGGATGATACTGCACCAAAACGCATAGCTTCGAGCAGGAGTTCCAGTACCAATCCTTTACATAGTTGCATTCTGGCCAAAGTTTGGAAAACATCTGTATGATTTCACAGGCAGTACTGGACACGGGCAAGTGGTTGAGCTAAGGGGCACCTGAGGCCAAGTGAAGGCCCTCTGGGAACTGTAGTTCTCCTTGATTAAGGACTATTCCAGAGCTTTCTGGGAATTGTAGTCTTCTCTGCACTTGAACCCAAAGGGAACAAGCAGTTTTTAACTTTCCCCGGAAACTGGACCTACTCCCCAAAAATTGCCCAGTCACAGAGTCCTGCTAATTTCAGTGGGTGCACCGGCCACCTGTGTTCTTAGCTCTGGCACTGAACCCCTCAAATAGGAGAGCAACTCAGGTATATCCCAGCCGCAGTCAACCAACCAATGTGCTCCTTCAGTGCTACGGGGTATCCTGGCAGGAGTTGAGGTTACAGATCTGACAGTCCCTGGCCAGAGGCGCCCACCAGTTACACTTCCCTTCTCCTGTCAAAGACGGGGCTCCTTCAGGCAACGGGACCTGCAGGAGCCGTGACCTCTGGGTTTGGAGCACAGAGCACCAGCCGGAGAGGCCGTCGAGGGTGGCACGGTCACAGAACTGGTGGAATTTTTTCATAGACACGCAGTTGCCAGAGTATAGAGAAAAAAAAAGTTTTTTTTTTTTATTTTGTGGAAAATAAAAGCAGAAAAACTAAAACCCCAAACTCCAGAAAAAATCCTAAAAAATACGTTTTGTTTTCTTAAAAAATACTGTATAAGTCTCTACTCCTCTCCCTCCCTCCCCAACAGCCCTTCTGGTGTCCTTCCTTCTAAGTGCCCTCCCCCCACCCCCACCACTATTCACATCGTTCTCGCTATGGTACCCCCCTCTCCAATCTCTACCCAGGCTGCTCACCTCCATGTTCTCTCACCTGGCTCCTGACTTGGTTCTCCGTAGAATTTTGGAGAGCCTTGTACCCACAGTCCCCTTCCCCCAGCATGCAAGCACTGCCACCCCGTTCCTTTCCTGGGATTCAATGATCTCCCCTACCACTCCCTCCACTGCGGATCTATTCTAAACAGGAGCCGGTAAGCGGCCTCCTGCCAAATTCCCTCCCCATTCCCACCCACCCAATCCCTACCTCGAGAAACGTCTACACCTCCTCCTGGGTAGCCTTTAGCTTAGAATAACACAATTTCCAGGCCTTTCCCCCTCCTTATCCTATAGAATCCTTCCCGCCCCCCTCCACATATCCATGCACTTCTAAGACTAGACAATCTTTCTCTGGGATCCCCTGGCCTTCCCAAAGAACCCTCTCCCCATCTCCTAACTTTTCTTCGGCTCTGAAGAGGCAGGGTCTTCTCTCCAAGGAATCTTCAGCCCCTCCCCCGGGATGCGCGGCCGCTGGCTGCTCCACCATGCCTTGCTGCCCCAGCCCCACCCCCCCTTCTCCTGGACCGCGGAAGCCCGCCCGCACCCCGGCGCCCGCCCCGCGCGCGCGCCCCCTAGCGGATGAGCACGTTGATTTCGGCCACGCTGGCCTCCAGCACGTTCTCGGCCGTGGTCTTGCCGTGCTGCTCCTTGAGGTGCCGCCGGATGGCGGGCTTGTGCGCGAAGCGCACGTCGCAGTAGGAGCAGCGGTAGGGCCGCGCGCCCGAGTGCAGGTTGAGGTGGTCGTGCAGCGTGGACTTCTGCGTGAAGCACTTGCCGCAGATGCCGCACGAGTGCGACTTGACGCCGCGGTGCACGTTCATGTGGCGGTTGAGGTTGCTGCTGTGGTTGAACTGCTTGCCGCAGCGAGGGCACATGAAGATGAAGTGCTGCGCCCGCATGTGGAAGACCAGCTTCTCCACGCCCTGGAACACTTCCGGGCACTTGGTGCACTTGATGTTCTTCAGGGGGTTTCCACCCGAGAAACCCCCGGGCAGAGGCCCGCGGCTGCCCCCCGCCCCCAGGCTGCCCCCCGCCCCCCGAGCAGCCATGGCCACCGCGGCCGCCTCCACCAGGCCCGACGTGGCCCCCACGCTGGCCCGGCCCCCCGGGATCAGGAGCAGGCCCTCCCCTTCCGCGTCCTCGGACAGGCTGTAGCAGGCCTTCACCACGCCCTGCGGCGGGGCCACGGCGCTGGGGGGCACGCTGCTTTGGGCCAGCTCCCCGAGGTGGCCGCCCACGGACGCCGCGATGCCCAGACCCCCCCCCAGGCCTCCGGGCGGTTTGAGCCGGTGCGCCACCTCCAGGGCGGACTCCACCTTGACGATGCAGATGTCGGACACGTCCTCGTCCTCGTCCTCGTCCTCGTCCTCGGCCTTCAGCTCCAGGTCCTCGTCCAGCGGGAACTCCAGCTTCACCGGGCGCAGGAGCGGAGGGGGCAGAGGGGGCGGGGGAGGGGGCTTGGGGGCAGGCTTTGGGGTCCTGGCAGGGGGGAGGAGGGACTTGGTGGCGCCGACGCCGCTCACGAGGCCGGCCTCGCTGACGCCGTCCTCTTTGAGGCCGATCTTGGGCTCGATGAACTGGCTGAGCGCGTTCCGGCACTTCTCCACCACGTGCTCCATCTGCAGGTAGGAGGCGGCCGTCAGATAGTTGACGATGTCCCGGACGGCGAATTCGAGGGCGCCGGTGTAGCAGGACAGGAGCAGGTCGGCCACGATGCGCGCGCTGTGCATCAGCGACACCTGCAGCTCCGAGCTGGGGTTCAGCAGGAACTGGTCCCGCAGGAACGGCGAGCAGGCGGCCAGGATGACCTTGTGGCCGCGGAACTTGAGGCTGTCGGCCACGATGGTCACGTCGCAGAACCGCTCCTCGGCGCGGAGCTGGTTCATGTTGCGCAGCGTGGCGGCCTCATGGCCGGGCAGCTGGAAGCGCAGCACTTCCACCCCAGAGGCCATGGCGGCGGAGGGGGGCACCCCTGGTTGGGAAGGAAACCGGTCAGAGACAAAGGTCTCCGGCTCGCCGAGGCCGCAGCGCCCGCCCCTCCACGCCCTCGCTCCCCCCCAGGCTCCTGGTCCTCAGGCCTCTTCCTCAGTTTCCCCAGCACCCGGGGAGGCGCGGGCCCCCGGAGGGGAGGGAGGCGTGGCTCCTGGGGGCGGGACGCCGGCGAGCATGGGGCAAGCCCGCGCGCCCACGGGGGAGGGGCCCGGGGGGGGCGGGCAGAGACCTGGGGCTCCGGGCTCCCAGCGGCCCGGGTTGCAGGCTCCCCCCACCCCGCCCCCTTTACTCTCTGCCTCGTTCCTCCGCCCCCCCCCCGCACGTTTGCACGCGCCTTTCACGTCCCCCCCCGCCGTCCGCACGCATCGTGCACGCCCCCCCAGGTCCGTGGCACGCCCCCCCAGCCCCACGACCCTAAATGCACGCGCCTCTCACCTGGCCGGGTTCCGCGCGCTGTTTTTTCCCCCCCTATCTCCCCCACCCCCCCGGGGCTGGCGGCGCCCCCCACACACGGGCAGGGCCTGGGCAACGCGCAGGCGCGGGGGCGGCCGGGGCGCGCGCGCGTGGCCGGCTCCGCGTGGGTGTAAGGGGGAGGGGCGGGGGCGGCTCGTGCTGTGTGTCCCAGGCCTCGCGCGCGGCGGCGGCGGCGAGGACTCGGGGAGGAGGAAGAGGGGAGGGAGAGGGGAGGGAATTAAAGGAGCAGGATCCCCCCTCCCCGGCCCCCTTCTTCCCCAGCCCCCCCACCACGCGGTTAAAGGGGCCGGACGGCCTGGCCTCCCCTTTGGCCGGGATTATTTGTCCGCCAGAGCGGAAATACGTTCCACTCCCCGCTCCTTCGCGCTCCCCCTCCTCGGGGCCTCCGGGCCCGCGGCCCGTCTGCGCGTGCGTGCCAAGTGCCGCGCCGAGGCCGCCCGCTCGGCCCGCCTCCCGCGCCCCGCGGCCCGCCGCGCCGGCCGCCCCGCACCCCTCGGCCCGCGCCCGCCGGGGCTCCCCGCGAGCGGCCTGGCGTGCGGCGGGGCGCGCGGCCACTGCCCCCGGAGGCGGCGCCGCTGCGACCCGGCCGTGCGGGGCGGAAGCCCCGGGGGCCCCGCGGCCCCCGCAGGTCGCCGTGTCCACGCGCGCCTCTCCCGTTGCGCGTGTTCCCGGGTCCTCCAGCCACACTTGCAGACCGTCCCCACTGTCCCGAAGCAGTCGCCCCAGCCCGCCGGGCTGATGACTTCACTTCCCACAAAGCCTAATAATTCAGCCCTCCGCTGCCCTCCCCTCTGCTCGCGGCCGTTCGCAGCCACCCCGCCCTCCCCTCCGCGCCCTCGCAGAAGGAATCCCAACTTCTTGCCCAGACGCACGCCCCCTCCGTGCGCGCTCGAGGACCTGGCGCGTTCCACCCTGCTGTGTAAGCTGGCCCTAGTACCCGTTCTAAGCACACGGTCGTGTGTGAGTACACGCCACCGTCTTCCTCCTCTCCTCCGCGGGCCCTCAGCCCCCCGCCCACCTCCCCTCCCCAGGCTGACCGCCCGGAACAAAGCGCGCCGGGCCCGGCTCCGCTGCCCTCTTTGTCGCCCCCTCAGCCGCAGTCTCCCTGCCCTGCTCGGCCTGGCGCCCCGCACACCCACGCTCGCTGCTCCATTCGCCAAGCCGGGGTGGAAGGCGCCCCGGTTTCCTACGAGCGGATGTGCTTATCACGTCCTCCGGGAGGCTAGAGCCCTGCTGCTTTCCTCAGCTCTGCTCAAGGTGCTCGTTCCTTACACCTCAGTCTTGATGAAGCGGCATTATAGGGCTCAATATCTGGTTTCTCCATTCGATTGTAAACTCGACTGCAGCAATTATGCAGTGGGTTTTGTTTTGCAATTAAGTTGCAAAATGGCTGACCCCTGAAATCATCCCTTTGGCCCAGCCAGCGTCCACCCATAAAAAGTTTGTTCCTGGCCTTAAACTTGACCTCCCAAAGTCAAGAGAGGCTCTTTGGTGGGAAGGACAGTGCTAACTTGGTGTCTTGACTTTTCTGCCCCTTCCTGTGGCTTTCCATTCTAAAATGCCTCCTTCCCTTTCTCTCCTTTGTTGTCTGCAGTGTGGATTCCAGGAAGCAGCTCTGGGCTTCTGTGTAGGACTCACCTCAGCTCAAAGCCGCATTCTACTAATTCACTAAAGGAGGGCCGTAGGCAAGTTACTTTGTCTTCTGACAGAGGTCTGTAATTTTGATTGGGAGGCACTGACTCCCCACAGGGCTTCAGCGAGGTTTAAAGGAGTCTGGCACACAGTAGGGGCTGAATCAGCTGATGGTTCACTTTCCCTTTTCCCTAGGCTGGAGACAGTTGGAAATTAAAAAAAGAAACAACTTTAAAAATAGAGTTTTCCCACCCCACCGTCTCTATTCCTCATTGCCAAACTTCTCAGAAGAAGTTGAGAAGTTGTTTTTTTTAAATTCATTTTTTTCTAGTGGTTTATGTTTATTGCACTTTATATAAACTGGTGGGTTGGGGGTGGGGGGGTCTTGTCCTTCCCCACAGGTGGTTGGAGAAGACAGGGCAAGAGCCCAAAGAGGGACCCTCCTTCGTGCTAGGAAAGCCGTAATCCCGTCCTGGGCTCTGCTTGGACCCGTCAAAAGCTTGCATTTCAACCATCCTCGGCATTTTTTGCTGACGTGAATTGGAAAATCATAGTGATATCCAAATTTGTGGAAGGCAAAGTAACATTTCCACATGAAAGCAAGCGTGTTCGCATCTTTGCTGGCCATTTGCAGATGGAGGTGATCTCAGCGATTGCTCAGGATGAAATGAAATGGATTTTTATAGGAAGCGGGTGGCTCAAGCGGTTTTGGGTGCCTGCCTAACACATGGGAGGTCTCAGTGTCTGTTTCTGGTGCCTTTTAAAGAAGGCAAGCAGACATAGAGCACACAATGAACAGACACAGACAGCAGACAGAGAGTGCAAACAACGAGGGGGGAGAAATAAATCTTTTTTTAAAAAAAGAAAAGGATTTTTGTATTGAAATCATATACTTTTATCCTTAATAGTCATGATGGAATCTTCCATTTATGGATTGAGAGAATCCATGTCTCAGCCAAACAGCTTTTAAAAGTACCTGCATGGATCCTTCACACTCCAGTGAGAGCAGAAATTTAAAAAGCTGGCAAGTTAAGAATTTGAGTTTAAGTTATTTATCCCATACCCTTTAAAAAAAAAAAGATTATTTATTTATTTCTCTCCCCTTACCTCTACCCCCATGTTGTCTGCTCTGTGTCCATTTGCTGTGTGTTCTTCTTCGTTTGCTTGCATTATCTGGTGGCACCGGGAATCTGTGTTTCTTTTTGTTGCATCTTCTTGCTGCATCAGCTCTCCATGTGTGTGGCACCCCTCCTGGGCGGGCTGCACTTTTTTCACATGGGGTGGCTCTCCTTACGGGGCGCACTCCTTGTGCGTGGGGCTCCCCTACGCGGGGGACACCCCTGCGTGGCACGGCACTCCTTGCGTGCATCAGCACTGCACATGGGCCAGCTCCACACGGGTCAGGGAGGCCCGGGGTTTGAACCCCAGACCTCCCATATGGTAGACGGACACTCTATCCGTTGAGCCAAATCTGCTTCCCACCCGTACCCTTCTTGCTGCTTCTCTTTCTGGGAATGTGGATGGGACAGGGCCTCATCTCAGCCTCTAGCCCTGGTGGCAGGTGGAGTGCCCAGCCCCACCCAGGGGCAGATTAACCGAGAAATAAGCGGAGGTGCAGGGCCACCTTGGCCGCTCCTTGGGGACCTGCTGTGGGGGTGTTTTTCCACATTTATGCTGTGGAGGGGTCTAGAATCACCTAGACCCTTGTCCTTTGGTGCTCAGCCTCTGCTACTGTGAGAAGAAGCGGCCTCTGTGCGTCCTGGGTTTCAGTACCAGACCCCCTGGTGTAGTGTTAAGAACAGATAAAGCCAAAAATAAATTAACCTAAAAACTAATAGTAATAATAAAGAATGAAGGAGCAGATGGAGAACAAGCGGTTGAGCTCCTGTCCACACGGGAGATCCTGGGTTTGGTTCCCGGTGCCTCCTGAACACAAACAACAAGCAAAACAAATGAAGAAACCACTCGGGGGAGCGGATGTGGCTCCGTGGTTGAGTGCTGGCTTCCCACTATGAGGCCCTGGGTTCCATCCCCGGTACCTAAAAAAAAAAAAGAACAGATAAACTCAGGATTCATAGTGGGCTTTAGAAAGAAAATATGACTAGAGAGGTAAAGGACAGCTAGGAAACAGAAGGCCAGTTCCGGTCTGAATCCCCCTGGGCCCAGAGGTTTCTGTTTTCACTAAAATAGAGGCCCTGCCCTGTGAGCTCCTTCCCAGCCCTCTGAGTCCATCGGCGCGTCTCCGTCTTCCTTGTGCACCTGCTGGGAGATGGGGTGAAGGGCTGGCTGGGGCTGAGACCTGCGTGGACTAGACCCCAGCACCGTCGTGCTTCCTAAGGAAGGCGAGGTGTACCTTAGGGAATGCAAAGCCGTGTGGGAAAGGCCAGCATTTCTCTGCGACAGAGTTATTTGGGGCAGTGGACTCACCTCTGCAATTCGGCTACGCAGGCTGGAATTCACGGGGAACGGTAGGAGAAGGAACAAGCCATTCGGGACTTTTTCAGTTCGCGGGCTGCTGAGGCTTTCCTGTGTTTCCACGGCACCTCTGACTTCTCCCTCTTTCTCTGTGGCCCCACACTCCTGCTTTCCTCCCTTGCAATCCCTTTTCAACCCTGGGGAAACCGGGGTGGGGGGCAGTTCTGGCAAGTGTTGGTAGGGGCTTGAGGAAAGAAATGTGACCACATCCCTGCTTGCCGTTCGCAAAGCCGTCTTCCCTGCGCCCCCGTCCTGCGCCTGCCCCGGGCCCTGTCCCCCGCTGCGTCCTGCTGCCGCTTCTTCTCCTTCATTCTCCTGAGGGCTTTGGAGGCCCCCCGGCCTCAGCCTCCTGGCAGACGCCCCTTCCCCTTCTCCGTGAGAGGAATTGAGTTCTCCTCGGAGCCCCTCGCCTCCTGCCTCTTCCAGGCCCCCCTGAGCAGACCCCCGGCCCTACCCAGCCCTGCCCAGCCCCAGGTCGGCGCAGGGGAGGCGGACACTCCACCACCTTGTCAGGGCGGAGGGGACAGGACTCTCCACCTCCTGCCCTCTCTCCCGTCGTCCGCAGATGCCTCTGGTCGCCGAGGGCCGCTGGCTGCCGGCCGGTGGTACCTGGCGCGGGTCACCCCGTCTTCCCGAGCAGTAGCTGTGCGGCTCAACGAGCTCTCGCCCCAATTAAAAAAAAATTATTCAGTTTAATTTTTTTTCATAGACTCAGTCATACGCTTCGAAATTCCATCAGTATAAAAGGGGACCCAGGAAAGGCTTCCCTCCCACCCCCACCAGTTCCCCTTCCCACCCGCAACCCCAATTACTCCACCCGGCAAAGCTTAACCTCCTCCTCCCAGCTCCTACCTTGGCTCGGTTTCCGCGCCTCGGCTCCCGGGAGCACTCCCTGGTGGTGACCAGAATTGGAACCCCGGCGGCTGGGAAGTTTAAAACGGCCCCGCTTGGTTCTCTGCGTAGCCTGGGGGCGCGGGCCAGCCCCGCCACCCTCCGCAGAGCCCGGTGCGGACCTCCCTTCCCTGCAGAGCCGTGTCCCCGTCCTTGCTTCCCCGAGGCTGAGCGCTCGGCCGCTCTCCGCCAGCACCTGCAGCGGGGCCCTCGAGAGCCCCTCCCCACCACACCTGCTTCCGCCCCTCTGCCCTCCCCGAGTGCACCCCCCCAGTCCCCACCCCCGGCAGACCCCCGCGCCCCGAGAAGACGGAGGCCAGACGCCTGCTCTCACCCTCACAGGCGCCCTGTCTTTCCTCCTGTTTTCCTTTCCTCGGCTGCAGAGTCTGTTGCAAACCCATCGTCGTGCCTCCATCCCCCGCCCCGCCTCTGCTCCTCTCCTTGCTTTGCCGAGAAGAGAGAAGGCTTCTCCCCTTTACTGGTTCTGACCTTGGAGTCTATGAGCCCAGACAGGTCTTCGCTACATTAAACGAATAAATAGAAGCTCCGTCCCCAGCCCCTGTGCCCCCCGGCTGCTGCCGTCACCTCCCCATTCCCAGCACAGCTGTCCATCCGAGTGGTCAGGTGGTCACCCCCTCTTCACACCCATCCTCCCTCCCCCAAATAATGGAAGGAGGGTAAAATGAGCACCCACAGGTAAAGCCCAAGAAACAAACCCCTGGGATTCGTCCCCAGCTTAAGCAAAAAGATACTCCTGGGGCTTTAGATGCCCCCAAGGCCCCGTGCTGACCACGCCCTCCCCCTCCAGCAGGGGCGGCCCCCGTCCTGGACTGCTTCTATATCCTTCCTTTGCTTCTCTTCACAGTTCACGTATCTCTAAACAGTATAGTGCTTGTTTTTCGGGCTTGGCCTTCACACACGTGGAATCATCTCTTCTGGGACTAGCTTTTTCACCCAGCGTGGTTTTTTTTTTTTTTCGGACTTTATAGGTGTAATTCATTCATTTTCTTTCTTTTTTAAATTTTTATTTATTTATTTATTTGTAAAGATGTTTAGATGACACAAATGTCACACAAAAAATATAGGGGATTCCCATATACCTCACTTCCCACACCTCCTACATTTTCCCACATTAACAACGTCCTTCATTGCAATTGCTGAACACATTTTGGAGCATTGCCACTAAGCGTGGATTGTCATTTACACTGTAGTTTACAATCTCTCCCACCCAATTCTGTAGGTCATGGCAAGATATATAATGGCCTGCATCTGTCATTGCACTGTTAGGATGACTCCCAAGTCCTGAAAATGTCCCCATATTATAGCTGTTTTCCCCTCTCCCGGCCCTCAGAACCTCCAGTGGCCACTGCCTCCACATCAGTGACCCCATATTATAGCTGTTTTCCCCTCTCCCTGCCCTTAGAACCTCCAGTGGCCACTGCCTCCACATCAGTGATATGATTTCTTTCATTGTTAGAATTGCAATAGGTCTATAGTAGAATACCAGTAAGTCTACTTTAGTCCATAGTTCACTCCCCAATCCTGAGGGTTCTGGGATGGTGATGTCTACTCCACCTCTAACTGAGAGGGGACTGCCATCCCATGGGGCCAGTGGATGGAACTCTCTTGCTTACAGTTATAGACTCTCTCGGTTCCTTGGTGTGGTAGTTGTCTATCATCACCTCCTTGTTAGTTGTCCTGGGTGAGACCACTGAACAGGAGTGTTGCAACTCTGTTGAGATTCATGGCCCATCTGGCACATGGACAGCCCAAAGATTTAAGTCTCTTGAACGTACATCTTCCAACTTTAGTACTAATTATAGGTTCAAATAGAACAGGAGAGCCATGTGTAGGGAAACCACAACTGAGTCCAAATGTGTTACTGGGGAGCATAAATTCCAAAGTAGGGCCCACTGGCAAGGCATCAAACTCTTGAGCTATCTGCCCTGACTATAGTGTCTGGATGTCTCCAGAGTATTCAGGAGTCCCATTATTTGGGATTCACTGAGATCCTGTTGAAATGTGTGTAAGTGTAACTTCTGGAATGGCCTCCTGACTCACTTTGAAGTTTCTTAGTCATATAAACTCATTTGTCTTTACCTTTCCCCCCTTTTGGTCAACGTTTTTTTCCAGTTGCGTTGCTAGTTGGTGCTTAGTAGTAATCCCTTGGTGCCAGGGAGGTTCATCCTTGGGAGTCATGTCCCACACTGGAGGGAAAGGTAATGTATTTGTTTGCTGAATTTGGCTTAGAGAGAGGCCACATTTGAGCTTATTGCTCTCAGGAGCAACTCTTAAGCACCCTGTAATACTGAGCTTAGTTTCAATTTCAAAAGTAAAATTTTATAAGTAAAGTCACCAATATCAAGGGCCTGTCAATGGGCCATCCTCCTTCACTAGTCATAGCCCCTGTACTCAGTGGCTTCTTGCCCAGGTGTGCTTCCTCCCATGTATCTCCTATCACTGACATTCCACACTGATGATTCTCCTCTGCCACAGTTGTCACCCTTCTGTGGTTCAAAACGTCTTCATAAATGAAAGCAATAAAATAGTCAAATATAATTAATAAGAAAATGAAATAATAATTTTTAAAACATAAGAATTAAAATGCAAAAAAATTAAAAATAAATAAAAATTTGGGATAATAAAAAATAATGAAAAAATATTAAACATTTTTTTGACATTTTGCCTTTCATCACCATAAGATCTGTTGTCCTATATATACAGTGACATTTTCTTCTGCTTATTGCCCCAGTGTCTTAATTTTTACATTTTGTCCTCACAGAAATTTTAGGTTCCAGAAAAGTCATGTACCATGGGAAGCAGTTGTGGCTCAACTGATAGAGCATCTGCCTACCATATGGAGGGTCCAGGGTTCGATACCCAGGGCCTCCTGACCCGTGTGGAGAGCTGGCCCACACACAGTGCTGCCGCGCACAAGGAGTGTTGTGCTGTGCAGAGGTGTACCCCGAATAGGGGAGCCTCACGTGCAAGGAGTGCACCCCGCAAGGAGTGCTGCCCTGTGTGAAAAAAATGCAGCCAACTGGGAGTGGTGCTGCATACATGGAGAGCTGACAGAGCAAGATGACGCAATGAAAAGAGACACAGATTCCGGTGCCACATGACAAGAATGAAACCGGACATAGAAGAATAAACAATGAATGGACAATGGGGGGGGGGGGACAAGGGAGAGAAATAAATAAAATAAATCTTAAAAAAAAAAAAAGAATCCTTAAAAGAAAAAGTCATGTACCAAATACAGGGGACTCTCACATAACCAATATCCTCCCACGTACCCAACGTTCTTTCTATGGCACGTTTACGTCACATTTCGTGGGCCTGTTATCCTGTTAATAGACCTTTGCTCTGTTTGAGTGATCACACAGTGTGCTGTGGACACTCCCGTCCCAGGGTCAGTGGCTGCACTGCGGGGCAGAGGTCTGCAGCCTAGGGTGCGTGCCTCCCCGCGGGGGAGGGGGCTGGCCTCGGGGCCCTGGGTGGATTTACGGGAAGGACTCGTTTTCCAGCTCTGACTTCCCAAATGTCCTCCCCCTTGACACTTGGGAGGGCCCCTTGGAAGGAGGAGTAGGTCTCTCTCCCCTCCCCTTGGCACCCCCCACCCTCAGCTTCCAAGGCACCAAAATGTTGGTTTGAAAAATTGAGTGATTGGTGACGGGGAACACGTCATCCTGTAGGTCAGGTGCTTTCCCTGACACGCTTCAGTCCTCATCGTGCTCAAGTTTCCTGCAGGGTGGTACGTCTGAGCGCTCCTCTGATATTCTGGCTTCCCTGTTTCCCACAATGCCCCTGCCTCCAGGCTCCCTTCCTTCCACAGCCTCTGTCTCTTCTTCGGCCGCTCGCTCTCCTCCTCTTCCCACCTGGTGCCTTGGCCTTACCCTGGTCCATCGCCCTGGCTGGTAGCAAGCGCTCTCAGGAGGTCACTGTTTGGGGAGCACATGTGGCTCGAGCAGTTGAGTGCCTGCTTCCCACACGGGAGGTCCTGGGCTCAATCCCCGGTGCCTCCTAAAAACAAAATAAACAGTAAGCGAACAAACAAAACAACCACCTCAGAGGAGCCGGTGTGGCTCAGTGGTTGAGCGCCGGCTTCCCACACGGGAGGTCCCAGCTTCCATCCCCCGCGCCGGTACGAAAAAGAAAGGGCAGTGACCACCCTGACGACAGGTCTCTTCGTCCAGCCAAACGTGTCTCGGGTTTCCAGGCTGGAATATCCATCTCCTCCTGGTGTTCCAGCCATGCCAAGATGCTCCCGTCCTGGGCGGCGTCTGCTCCTTTTCTCCCCTGCCTGCTTCGGCTCGTGTGGTCTGGGCAGCGGTGCCTGCTGGGGGCAGCTCTGCGGCCACCCCCTGCCTTCTCTTCTGTTCTGCGACCATGTTCCGGTCTGTCTCAGTTCTGCCATCTGGGGAAACGTCCTAATGAAAAGGCCTGCCCAGGCCCTAAACCGGGAAACGGGAGCAAACAGCTCAGATGCCCAGCAGGGCAGGAAAAGCTCAGCGGAGGGTGCCCTCCCCCCGGGAGGGTGAACACCCACCCTGGCCAGCACAGACCTGTCCCTCTGCTCCATGGGGGGCACTTTGGCCTTCCTGGGAGCCGGGCCACCATAGGCTCTCTTCCTCTGCTCTTTTTTTTTTTTAAGATTTATTTTATTTATATATTTCTCACCCCCTCCCCTCTTATTGTTTGCGCTCACTGTGTCTGTTTGTTGTCTGCTCATCTTCTTTTTAGGAGGCACCAGGAATGAAACCTGGGCCCTCTTATGTGGGAGGAGGGCACCCAATCGCTTGAGCCGTCTCTGCTCCGGGCTTGTTGTGTCTCTCATTGTGTTTCCTCATTGTGTCTCGTCGTTGTGTCAGCTCGCTGTGCCAGCCCATCGCGTCAGCTCGCTGTCCTGCTCGTCTTCGTTAGGAGGCACCGGGAACCGAACCTGGGACCGCCTGTGTGGTAGGTGGGCGCCCAACTGCCCGAGCCACATCCACTGCCCTTCCGCTGCTCTGTTGACTTTGTGCTGGGTAAGTAGTGAGTGGCCATTTGCTGAGAGTTCCTGCTGTGCTGATCCTGTCTTCCCATGAAGCTCCGTGTAGCAGCGCGCTCCACGCTGCCATCTCATCAGCCAGGGCAGAAGCAGGCCCTGTGCTCAGGGAGGCTGCAGTCAATAAACAGTCAGTCACGGTACCGTGTGCGAATGCTGAGACGGAGGCGTGCCGGTGCTGCGAGGACCCAGAGCGGGCTCAGAGGGGCCCCCGGGGTCTTCTCACTGTTTGTCCTCGTCCCTCCTTCCCGACTTCTTTGCTTCGCTCAGCCCCTTGTCTTCTCCTGCCAGGTCTACAGAAGTCTCCTCATGCACCCTCCAGGCCCTTCCACTTCACCTTCCACACTGATCCAGAATACTGTTTCTGAAATTAAATCAAACCATATCACTTCCTTACCTAAAATCTGGTAGAGTGAATCGCGACGAGCTTCAGCCCCCGGCTCCTTCCAGGGTGCAGTTCCCTCCGAGGCCGCCAGGTGGCCCGTCCTTCTTCTGCCACCCTGAAGCACCCAACCCCTTGGAATCCCTTCCTGCTCCCTGGGAGCCTTCACTCACGGGCCCTCAGTCTCCCTTGTCAGGGGGCTGAGCACTCATCTTGCTTCTTTTTTCCTTAAAGATTTATTTTATTTTTTTATTCCCCCCCGCCCTTGTTTGCATTCACTGTTCCCTGTGTCCATTTGCTGTCTGCTCTCTGTGTCTGCTCTTTCAGGAGGTACCGGGAACTGAACCCGGGACCTCCCGTGTGATAGGCGGGAGCTCAATCGCTTGAGCCACATCCGCTTCCCTTTTATTCCCCTTAGGGTCAAAAAATGCTTATTGTGGTGACATCCATACAACGCACGATTTCCCATTGTAACCATGTTCGTGTGGACAACTCAACAGCATTAACTGCATTCACAATGTTGTGCCACTGTCGCCACCATCTATTTTCAAAACTTTCCCACCCCCCAACCAGAAACCCTGCACCCATAAAGCCGAGCCCCCCATTGCCCCTCCACCCGCTCCTGGTTACCTGTTGGACACTGTCTGTGTCTATGAATTTGCTTATTCAAGTATTTCATAGAAGTGAAATCGCACAGTGTCTGTCCTTTTGTGCCTGGCTTATCTCGCTCACCGTGAGGTCGTCCCGGGTCTCATGTTGTCACAGCTATCAGAGCTCCATGCCTTTCTGTGGCTGAAACGTATTCCACTGTCCGTATTTACCCCATTTTGTTTATCCATTCGTGGGACGTTTGTGAACAAACCTCTGTGTGAGTCCCTGCTGTCGAGTCTTCTGGGTATATGCCTAGGAGTGGAATTGCTGGGTCATAATTCTATGCTTAGCTCTGAGGAACCACCGAACTTTCCACAGTGAGCGCCCCATTTTACACGCAAGGGTCCCTATTTCTCTGCATCTTCACCAACATTCGTTATTTCCCTTTTAAAAGTAATAGCCATCCTAGTAGGTGTGAAGGGGTATCTCACAGTGGCTTTTTCTTTTTTGAGGTAATGGGCTGGGGACTGAACCTGGGACCTCATACGTGGGAAGCTGGTGCTTAACTGCCAGGCTACACTGGGCTCCCCTCACTTGTTTTTTTTTTTCCCCGTTTGTTTGCTTGTTTAGTTTTGTTTATAGGAAGTACTGGGGATCGAACTTGGAACCGTGTACGTGGGAAGCAGGCCCTCAACCACTCGAGCTACATCCGCTCCCCTCACAGTGGTTTTAATTTGCATTTCTCCAAGGCTAATGATAATTAGCATCTTTTCCTGTTATTATTGGTTCTTTGTATATCTTCTCTGTAGAAATGCTTATTAGAGTCCTTTGCCCAGTTTTTTAATTGGGTTTTCTTTTCTTGTTGGGTTGTAGGAGTTCTTTATGTAGTCTGCATATTAAGCCCTTATTAGATATATGATTTCCAAATAGTTTCTCTCATTCTGCAGGCTGTCTTTTTGCTTTCTTTTTTTTTTTAAAGATTTATTTATTTATTTAATTTCCCCCCCTCCCCTGGTTGTCTGTTCTTGGTGTCTATTTGCTGCGTCTTGTTTCTTTGTCCGCTTCTGTTGTCAGCGGCACGGGAAGTGTGGGCGGCGCCATTCCTGGGCAGGCTGCTCTTTCTTTTCACCTGGGCGGCTTTCCTCACGGGTGCACTCCTTGCGCGTGGGGCTCCCCCACGCGGGGGACACCCTTGCGTGGCACGGCACTCCTTGCGCGCATCAGCGCTGCGCATGGCCAGCTCCACACGGGTCAAGGAGGCCCGGGGCTTGAACCGCGGACCTCCCATATGGTAGACGGACGCCCTAACCACTGGGCCAAAGTCCGTTTCCCTATGCTTTTATTTTTTAAAGATTTATTTTATTTATTCCTCTCCCCTTCCCCCCATTGTCTACTGTATCCCTTCTCTATGTGTTCTCTGCTTGTACTTGCATTAGCCAGCGGCACTGGGAAACTGCGTCTCTTTTTTGTTGCATCATCTTGCTGCGTCAGCTCTCCATGTGTGCACATGGCCCTGAACGGGCTGCGCTTTTTCCATGCAGGGCGGCTCTCCTTACAGGGCACACTCCTTGCGCGTGGGGACCTCTACGCAGGGACACCCCTGCATGGCAGGGCACTCCTTGCAAGTGGCAGCAGCACTGTGCGTGGGTCAGCTCACCACATGGGTCAGGAGGCCCTGGGGATCGAACCCTGGACCTCCTATATGGTAGGCAGACATGCTATCAATTGAGCCACGCCTGCTTCCCTCTTATGCTTTTTAAAAAAATTGAAGTATATCATTCATACATGAACACACATAAACAATAAGTGTATAGCAAAGATTGTGAACTTACAAAATAAACATACATAACATCACACAGGAGTTTCATACATCACCCCTCCGCCAATTCTTTGCATTGGTGTGAAACATTTCTTACGAACTATACTAGAGCATTGTCAAAATACTACTACCAACTATATTCCTTATTTTACATTTGGTGTATTTTCCCCCCAACCCATACTATTTTTTTTTAAATTGATTTTGTAAAAATATTACATTAAAAAAAAATTATATGAGGTCCCATTCAACCCCACCACCCCCACCCCACCACTCCCCCCAGCAACACTCACTCCCTTCGTCATGACACATCCATTGCATTTGGTAAGTACATCTCTGGGCATCTCTGCACCTCATGGTCAATGGTCCACATCATGGCCCATACTCTCCCCCATTCCATCCAGTGGGCCCTGGGAGGATTTACAATGTCCGGTGATTGCCCCTGAAGCACCATCCAGGGCAACTCCAAGTCCCAAAGGCGCCTCCACATCTCATCTCTTCTTGCCATTCCCCATATCCATCAGCCACCATGTCCACTTTTCCCATTCCAATGCCACCTTTTCTCTGTGGGCCTTGGATTGGTTGTGTCTGTTGCACCTCTATGTCAGGAGGAGGCTCAGATTCCACATGGATACTGGATGCAATCCTCCTGCTTTCAGTTGTAGGCACTCTAGGCTCCATGGTGTGGTGGTTGTCCTTCTTCAACTCCATCTTAGCTGAGTGAGGTGAGTCCAATAAATCAGATTGTAGGAGCTGGAGTCTGTTGACGCTCAGGGCCTGGCTATCCTATTGTCAGTCCAGAGATTCAAATCCCCTAAATATATCTTAAACCCCAACACCAACTACAATTCCAGTAAAGTAGGATGAAAGTCTTGTGAAAAGAGATCCCATCTGAGTCCAGTTCCATCACTCAGAAACACCAGCTCCAAAGAAGGGCCATCTGACATGGCAGTGAACCCCATCTGCCATGACCATAGAACCCGTGGGTCTCTTTAGCCCTCAAAGGAACCAACACCTGGGGATTGCATCCACTCCATCTGTCTCCCAGACTCTGCTCAGCTGTGCACAGGGGCAATCCTTCTGACAGCCTCCAGACTCTTTTTTAGAGACTCGTAGCCGTATAAACTCATTTCTGCTTTCCATTTCCCCCTTACATTAGGTCAAACAGCATTTTAAAGTCATGTTATTATATGTAGACAGGGATATTCTGCTGATCCGCATTGAACCTTTAATTCAAGGTCATTTTCTAGTTCCATCTTCAGCTGGTATTTGGTAGTGATCCCTCGGTGCCAGGGAGGCTCATCCCTGGGTGTCATGTCCCACGCTGGGGGGAATGCACTGCATCTACATGCTGAGTTTGGCTTCGAGACTGGCCACATTTGAGTAACATGAAGGCTGTCAGGAGGAAATTCCCAGGCACAGTGCTGCTCTAGGCCTTGTTCTTATTTCAGGCATATAGGCTCAAAAGCATAGTCATTAGTATCATGCTTTCCCTGTTGGACCCTCATTCCTCCCTGGTCCTTACCGTTGCACCTGGGGGATTGCCGCTGTTCCCCTAGGAACCACTGGCCAGGAACTCAGTACCCCCCCAGCTGTAGTTTTTAATTGTTGCCACTATGAGTATATCCAAACATTACCATGCACTCTGGACATATGCCCTGTACAGCTCGCTGTCAGCCATACATCACCTGTCGATAGTATCCTATACCAGTATTCCTCTGCTGCCATTGTTGAACCACTCTGTGATCCAAAACTTCCTGAAAATTGAAGCCCAATATAATGTCAGGTTCCCTTACTAGTAAGATGGCATATAGCAATGGGTTTAAAGGTTAGATATAGAATATGTGTTGACTTGGAAAAATTCTACATCCTATCTTTTTTTTTTTTTCCCTATTTATTGAACTTCTCTTCACAAGGGCCCTAGTCCACAGTAATTCATATATACAGTATACAGTATTCCCCCACATCTACCATTAAACCTTTTCCCTTCCACAGCGGTATTCTTATAACTTATTCATATCATATTTACTTAAAGTGATGTACAGACTCTGAGACAATATGGCTTTCAAACAAGGTGACATCCGTGCTTACATTGTGCTCCATACTTTAGGATATACAGTTTTCTAAATTTTTAGTTATCCTATGTTTTACATTGTGGTTTACTTTATTAGTCTGTCGTCCCCTATATGTTTATGGTGTAATATTACATGTTTTATATCCATCCTTGTGTACTCTTGTGAAACTCCTCCCTTACCCCACATTTATTTTGGTTCCACACATTTAACGTCCATTTTCCCCTCCCCTTGGTGCCCACAGCGACAGCCAATCTCCATTTCTCGAGGAGCCACGTCCAGAGATACTTGCAACAGTGTTCAGGGCCTAACTTGCTCAACTGCCCTAATGCCCTGGGAGCCACCCTTTCTCTCGAGAGATACAGTTCCCTCTATTTGATGGCATTGGTCCTCCCCAGGATGTGGGTCCACCCCCACTCTCATTACTTGGGTCTCTACCCAATGGTACCACCCACTCTGGCAAAATGAGCATTCAGACATTCCCCAGGAGCCTGTCCCGCATCAGACCATCCCCTCCGAGCATCCTAAACAGGCAACCCTCTTAATTATATTTTGATATGATTTTCTCAGCATTTTACTCTCGACCAACACCTGACACTCTCCTATGTTCGTATGCTACCCCTCCCTCCCCCCACTTTTTGGGCAATATTACCCATCCGCCCATCCCCAGCCCCCCTCAAACCCGCAAAGCCCCACCCAAAGGCAACCCCTTACCCCCATTTTATCTCTTCTTTGTGTTCATACTTACCGCCAGCTCATCATAAATTCCACCCCTGCAGACGTTGGCTCACATCCTTCCTCCACCCCCCGCTTTCCTGTAAGCCTCTTTTCCAGTCTCTAGCTCTCTGAGGCAGCTTGCTTATTTCATATCATTGAGGTCATGTAGTATTTGTCCTTCAATGCCTGGGTTGCTTCACTCAACATAAGGTTCTCAAGATTCATCCATGTTATTACGTGTGTTTGTAGTGTATTTGTTCTTACAGCTGAGTAGTATTCCATTGTGTGTATATACCACATTTTATTGATCCACTCATCTGCTGATGGGCATTTGGGTTGATTCCAACTTTTGGTGATAGTGAACAATGCTGCTATGAACATTGGTGTACATATATCGGTTTGTGTCCTTGTTTTCAGTTCTGCTGGGTATTGGTATTGCTGGGTCATATGGCAAATATATGGTCAATTTTTTGAGAAACCGCCAAACTGTCCTCCAGAATGGTTGGATCCTTCTGCATTCCCACCAGCAGTGGATGAGTGTTCCCCTTTCTTCACATCCTCTCCAGCATTTGTATTCTTCTGTTTTTTCATAGCTGCCAATCTTATGGGAGTAAGATGGTATCTCATTGTAGTTTTGATTTGCATTTCCCTGATAGCTAGAGATTTGGAGCATTTTTTCATGTGCTTTTTAGCCATTTGTATTTCTTCTTTGGAGAAGTGTCTGTTTGAGTCTTTTTCCCATTTTTTAAATGGGTTGTTTATCTTTTTATTTTCAAGATATAGGAGTTCTTTATATATGCAAGTTATAAGTTTCTTATCAGATATATGGTTGCCAAATATTTTCTCCCACTGTGTTGGCTCCCTTTTTACTTTCTTGATGAACTCCTTTGAGGTGCAGAAGGCTTTAATTTTGAGGAAGTCCCATTTATCTATTTGTTATTTTGCTGCTCGTGCTTTTGGTGTGATATTCATGAATCCATTTCCTATTACAAGGTCCTGTAGATGTTTCCCTACACTGCTTTCCAAGGTTTTTATGGTCTTGGCTCTTATATTTAGGTCTTTGATCCATCTTGAGTTGATCTTTGTGTAAGGTGTGAGATGGTAATCCTCTTTCATTCTTCTACATATGGCTATCCAGTTCTCCAGGCACCATTTGTTGAATAGGCCACTCTCTCCCAGTTGAGAGGGTTTGATGGCTTTATTGAATACTATATGGCTATATATGTGAGGTTCTATATCTAAGCTTTCAATTCGACTCCATTGGTCTGTGTGTCTCTCCTTATGCCAATTCCATGCTGTTTTCACTACTGTAGCTTTGTAGTATGTTTTGAAGTCAGGTAGTGTGATTCCTCCAATTTCGTTTTTCTTTTTCAGTATATCTTTGGCTATTCGGGGTCTCTTTCCTTTCCAAATAAATTTCATAGTTAGTTTTTCTAGTTCCTTAAAGAAGGCTGTGTTGATTTTTATTGGGATTGCATTGAATGTGTAGATCAGTTTTGGTAGGATAGACATCTTAATAATATTCAGTCTTCCTATCCATGAACAAGGAATATTCTTCCATTTATTTAGGTCTTCTTTGATTTCCTTGAACAGTCTTGTATAGTTCTCAGTGTATAAGTTTTTTACCTCTTTAGTTAAATTTATTCCTAAGTATTTGATTTTTTTATTTACTATTGTGAATGGTATTTGTTTCTTGATTTCCTCCTGATCTTGCTCAATATTGGTGTACAGAAATGCTACTGATTTTTGCGCATTGATCTTATAACCTGCGACTTTACTAAACTCATTTATGAGCTCTAGAAGCTTTGTTATAGATCTCTCAGGGTTTTCTATGTATAGGATCATGTCATCTGCAAATAGTGAAATTTTGACTTCTTCCTTTTCGATATGAATGCCTTTTATATCTGGTTCTTGCCTCAGTGCTCGAGCAAGTACTTCTAAGACAATGTTAAACAGGAGCGGAGACAATGGGCATCCTTGTCTTGTTCCTGAGTTTAGAGGGAAGGACTTTAGTATTTCTCCATTGTAAACAATGTTGGCTTTAGGTTTTTCGTATATACTCTTTATCATGTTCAAAAAATTTCCTTGTATTCCAATCTTTTGGAGTGTTTTTATCAAGAAAGGGTGCTGTATTTTGTCAAATGCTTTTTCTGCATCTATAAATACAATCATGTGATTTTTTTCCTTCAATCTGTTTATATGGTGTATTACGTTGATTGATTTTCTTATGTTGAACCATCCTTGCATACCTGGAAGAAATCCCACTTGGTCGTGGTGTATAATTTGTTTAATGTGTTGTTGAATACGATTAGCAAGTATTTTGTTAAGTATTTTTGCGTCTAGGTTCATTAGAGAAATTGGTCTGTAATTTTCCTTTCTTGTGGTGTCTTTGTTTGGCTTTGGTACTAGGGTAATGTTGGCATCATAGAAGGAGTTTGGCAATGTTCCTTCTGTTTCAATTTTTTGGAATAGTTTCAGCAGGATTGGTGTTAGTTCTTTCTGGAATGTTTTGTAGAATTCACCTGTGAAGCCATCTGGCCCTGGGCTCTTCTTAGTTGGGAGATTTTTAATGACTGATTCTATCTCTCTGCTTGTGACTGGTTTGTTAAGATCATCACTTTCTTCTTTCATCAATATGGGTTGCTTATTTGTTTCTAGGAATTTGTCCATTTCCTCTAAATTGTCATTTTTGTTGGAATATAGTTTTTCAAAGTATCCTCTTATGATAGTCTTTATTTCTGTGGGGTCAGTGGTGATATCGCCTTTCTCATTTCTTATTTTGTGTATTTGCATCTTCTCTCTTTTTTTCTTTGTTAGTCTCGCTAAAGGTTTGTCAATTTTGTTGATCTTCTCAAAAAACCAGCTCTTGGTCTTGTTTATCTTTTCAAGTGCTTTCTTATTTTCTATTTCATTTAGTTCTGCTCTTATCTTTGTTATTTCCTTTCTTCTTCTTCCGGTTGGGTTACTTTGTTGTTGTTTTTCTAATTCCTTCAAATGTGCAGTTAGTTCTTCAATTTTTGCTCTATCTTCTTTTTTGATATATGAATTTATGGCTATCAATTTCCCTCTCAGTACTGCTTTTGCTGCATCCCATAAATTTTGGTATGTTGTGTTATCATTATCATTTGTTTCAAGTTAGTCATTGATTTCTTTTGATATTTCCTCTTTGACCCACTGTTTTTCTAAGATTGTGCTGTTTAATTTCCAAATAATGGTGTGAAACCTGGGCCTCTGTCCCTTGCAAATTTCCAGCTTGACTCCACTGTGGTCAGAGATATTGTTTTGTATGATTTCAATCTTTCTGAATTCATCAAGCTTTTCTTTGTGGCCTAGCATATGGTATATCTTGGAGAATGATCCATGTGCACTTGAGAAAAATGTATATCCTGCTGTGTTTGGGTGTAATGATCTATATATGTCTATTAGATCCAGCTCTTCTAATATACTGTTCAAGTGTTTTGTTTCTTTAGTGATTCTCTTTTGAGATGTTCTGTCCAAGGTAGATAGTGGTGTATTAAAATCCCCACTATAATTGTAGATGCATCTATTGTTTCACTTAGTTTTTCCAGCGTTTGCCTCATGTATTTAGAGGCACCCTTGTTAGGAGCATAAATATTTATGATTGTTCAATCTTCTTGACAGATTTTCCCTTTCACAAAAATGTAGTATCCTTCTTTGTCTCTCACAATTGTTTCACCTTTAAAGTCTATTTTGTCTGATATTAATATAGCTACTCCTGCCTTTTTTTGGTTATTGTTTGCTTGTATGATTGTTTTCCAGCCATTCACTTTCAATTTCCATGCGTCTCTGGGTCCAAGATGTGTCTCTTGTAGACAGCATATGGATGGGTCATATTTCCTTATCCAATGTCCCAGTCTGATTCTTTTGATAGGTGAGTTTAATCCGTTGACATTCAGTGTTAATACTTTCAAGGAATTATTTGTGTTAGCCATATTTTGATTGGATTTGTGTTTGTCATATTTTGTTTGTATTTTTTTCTTCTATTTTTGTCTTTTTTTGTTGCTCTTATACTCTCCTCCAACTCTGCCTGTCCTGTTTTTTCCTTTCTTTCTGCAGAACTCCCTTTAGAATTTCTTGAAGGGGAGGTTTCTTGTTGGTATACTCTTTCAGTTTCTGTTTATCTGTGAATATTTTGAACTCTCCATCATGTTTGAATGCTAGTTTAGCTGGATAGAGTATTCTTGGTTGGAAATTTTTTTCCTTTAGTACTTTGATTATATCATACCACTGCCTTCTTGCCTCCATGGTTTCACATGAGAAGTCAGCTCTTAATCTTATGGAGCTTCCCTTGTATGTGATGGTTTTCTTTTCTCTTGCTGCTTTTAGGATTTTCTCTTTGTCTTGAGCATTGGATAATTTGACAAGTATGTGTCTTGAGGTGGGCCTGTTGGGGTTTATGACTAGTGGAGTGCGCTGTGCTTCTTGGATATGTACATCTGTCTCTTTCAGTAGATTTGGGAAGTTTTCAGCCATTATTTCCTGAACCACTCCTTCTGACCCCTTTCCCTTCTCTTCTCCTTCTGGAATGCCTATAATATGTATGTTTGAGCATTTTGCATTGTCATTCAGGTCCCTAAGTCCTAGCTGGATTTTTTTCTATCTTTTTATCGACCCCTTCTACTATCTGTTTGATTTCTGATGTACTGTCTTCCACATCCCTAATTCTCTGCTCTGCCTCTTCTAGTCTGCTGATATTTGCTGCAAGTGTATTTTTGATTTCTTGAACTGTGGTGTTCATTCCCATCATATCTGTTATCTTTTTGCATATGTCTGCAATTTCCTCTCCGAGTGTTGTCTTCATGTTGTTAACCTCTTTCATTACTTCATCAAATTTGTCGGTGATAAATGTTCTGAAATCTTTCATTGCTTGAGCGAAGTTCTGTTCCCCTTCCTGATTTTTAGTTTGTTGATTGGATTCAGCCATGTTTTCCTGATTACTGGTTTGGTTTGTAGGTTTTTGTTGCTGTCTGGTCATCATTTTATCTTGATGGGTTTAATCAGTTCCTTAGCTTCTTTGTCTACTCTTAGAGATTAATTAGCTGTTGTTTTTGCGTAAGTGTTATATCTTCTCTTTGTCACTTTGTTCTTCTTATTCTAATTTCTTGTTGCTGGTTATGTTCACTTTAAAGGAAAGTATTAGTGCTGGGGAAAGGCAATTGTGCAAGCAAGGAAAAAGTGTAAAGTAGTATTGGTGATATATGTTCACAAAGCAAGAATATGAGATCTGGGAAGATGGAGGTTAGATTCATGTAAATTGTGTAGAGTTATAGCAGTAGGTAGAGTATCTATTATGAGGTAGCTGACTGAATATGGGAGGAATATGGTATGAGTTAAAAAGCTATTGTTTTCGTGAGAGAGGGAAAGAGAAAAGAAAGGTAATAGTTTCAAGAGTGGATAACAGACAGAAAACAAAACAAGGGTATTAGGAATTAAGAGTTAGATACTTTGTGGATCAAAGAAAGGGAGATGGGAGGTGGAATATAGGAGAGACAGTAGATGATGGTGGATATCAAGATGTAGGCAAAAGGGGATAGTGTAGGTAACCTAAATCAGTTCACTTAGAAATGAGGCAGTGAAGGATGAGAGAACCCAGCAAATGTGAGGTGTTTCCTGCAGGACCTATTGTATAATTGAGTTAAAATAAAATAAGTAGAAAATGAGGGACAAGAGGGAGAGCAAAAACAGAAAAAGAAAAAAGAAAAAATGAAAAAAAAGAGAAAGAAGAGAAGAAAGTAAAAAAGAAAAAGGGGGGTAGGCAAAGGGTGGGGAGCAGGTAGGGGTAAGAAAAAAACAGATATACACGAACCACAATTGCAACACCAAGTACAACAACAACAACAAAAAACCCTAAATAACTGAATAAAAAAAAAAGATTTTGGGGGATACGCTGGGAGAAAAGACTAGGGGATAATGCAATATTAGCAATCAGGACATTAAAAAAAGTAAAAAATAAGATAAAATGAAAATAAAAACAAAACAAAATGAAACAGTAAAGAAAAAATGCAGACGTTGAAGGCTAGGGCATTCAAGGACCTCAGATGGACCTCAGGGCGTGATGGATTCAGGGGTGGAAAGTCTGAGATATTGAAGACTCAAGAGGTGTGAGACTCTGGGGTGTGGGCCACCAGAGTTTAGGGGATTCAGATCTGGCCACCTCAAATCTGGTCAACAGGAAGCCTAGGAGCCCCACAGTGTAGCACAGCCCTCAGGGAGCCCCGCAGCTGGGCACCAGCCCTATGGGGGAAGTCAGAGCCGCAAACTCTGTATTATGTCTGAACCCTGCAATTCACTTACTCACTAGGGTTTATTTTTGTGGATATTTCGTCAATTCAGCTTTTGGACAACTCCCACCCTATGATCCCACAAAATGGCCACCTGGGGGCGCCTCTACACCTCAGCCAATTTAATGACGCAGCACCGGAGCCCAGCCCGTGGGTTGGGCTCCAGTTGGAAACGCCGAAAGCAGATTCCACAACCGGAATTCCCAAGCTTCGCAAAATATTCCCCAATCGGCTTCCAGACGTGTCCCCCTCCCTCGCTGCACCCTGTAACAACCTCCCAATTATGTCCCTTTATTACCAACACTCTGATTCCGTTGCAGATTGGCAGCCGGGCCTGTGGGGGCGGGGCTCCAGGCGGAAGCGCTTTTACTTGTGTCCGCAATCAAAAATTCCCCCGCTTCACAACAAAACACCATCTGTCTCCTCAAATCGATCCACAAAGGCGTCCCATCCCGTCAACCCCCCAACAGCCCGCCCAGGACTCGCGAATTCCCCAACACCGCAGAGCCACCAAAAAGTGCGGCTGCAGCGTGGGTTCCACGGCTCCACCCACACCCAAGGAGGGTGTGCAGGTCTCACCTCCAGGCAATAGAACCCAAATTGTATCTTATAGACCAATCCTCTCCGTTACCTTCCCACCAAATTGATGTCCAGACACTCCTGCCCTGCAAAAATCCCGAAAATCCCTGGTCCCAGAGAACCTCCGGCAGCGCCCAGCTGCCTCTTCTCAGGAGAGACGGCAAGGCAAGCTCGCTCAGCCACCATCTTGCTGGAAGTCCCATACTATTTTTTAAAATGTATTTTGTTACAGATATTGTGAACTTGCAAAACAATCATACAGATGTGTAGATTTCCCATACAACTCCACACCCTGGTGGAACATTTGTTACAGATTATGAGATAATATCATCAGACTATTACCACCAATCATGGTCCACAGCATACATTTTGCACACTCTTTCTGTATATCTCCATTATCAACACAGTATAGCTTGGCATTAATGCAAGAATATTATAGTATTGCTGTTAACCACAGTCTGTAGGTCACGCCAGTTGCAGTTTTCCCATGTTTCTCCACATTCCCATCACCCTGCAATAGTGATGTACATCTGCTCTAGCTCACAGAAGGACTCTCTTGCATTTGTACCCTTAACCACAATTCTCAACCGCCTCTGGGCTCACTGTGTTATTCAGTCCCTAGATTATTCTTTAGCTTTCTTTCTATTGACATTTGCTTCCCCAGACTACCTTTTTCAGTCACAATCCCATTTATAAACCAGTTGTTACTCACTATAATGTGTTATCATCAACTCTACCCATCTCCACACTTTTACACTCAAGTTAATTAAAACTTATGTATATTATTCCCTCTCATGCTTTTTAAAAAATATTTATTTTATTTATTTATCTCTCTCCCTCTCTCATTGTTTGCACTTTGCTGTGTCTATTTGTCTTCCTTGTTTCTTTTGGAGGCACCAGGAACTGAACCTGGGACATCCCAATATGAAACATATAACAAAGTTACAGTGGTCAAAGCAGCATGGTACTGGCCTAAAGAGAGACACATCAATCAGCAGAATAGAATTGAGAGTCCAGAAATAAACCCTCACCTCTATGGACAATTGTTTTTTGTTTATTTTACAATACTGTTAACTGAACTTTTATTTGGATTTCACCATTTTTTACATGCACTCAACTGTGTGTATATGTTTTATGGAATTTTTTAAATCTGCCCCCCCCCCCACTTGTGGCCTGCTCGCTGTCTGGTCTCTGTGTCCATTCGCTGTGCATTCTTCTGTTTTGTTTTTTTTTACTCGTCTCCCTTTTTGTCGCATCACCTCGCTGCATCGGCTCTCTGCGGGGCTGGCGGCCGGGCAGCTCTCCGAGGTGCTCGCGAGCGGTCAGTTCTCTGCAGCATGACGGCCAGCCTGCCTTTGCAAGGAGGCCCCGGGACGTGAGCGCAGGGCCTCCCATATGGAAGGCAGGAGCCCACCTGGTGGAGCCCCGGCCGCTTCCCTGTTCTATGGAATTTTATTTCATGTATGGATCCATGGAACCACCACCACAATCAAGATATGGAGCTTGTCATTGCTACAGAAGAATCCCCCTCTCGCCGCCACCACGCCTGATCCCCGGGAGCCATCACGTGCTGTCCGTCCCTGTAGCTGTGCCTTTTTGAGAGTGTTGTGTGAATGGAATCATCCAGTCTGTTATCTCCCAAGCTGGGTTGTCTTCCCTCGGTGCAGCATCCGTGAGAGACAGCTCAGCTGTGGTGTGCAGCATTCTATTGCTGAGAAGCGTTCTCTCGTATGGAGGCACCACAGTTTGGTTATCCATTCACCCGTCAAAGGAGACTGGGGTTGTTTCAAGTTTTGGCTTTTTACAAAGGAAGCTGCTATGCACACTCACGCCCAGGTCCTTGAATACCCAGGAGTGCTGTTGCAGGGTCCGATGGTAAGCAAATATCTGATTTGATTTTTTAAAAAATGCCAACTCCAAAAATTTTCCAAAGTGACGGTACCATCTTCCATGCCTACGTGCAGGGTATGAGAGACCCACTTACCCTGCATTCTTCTCAGCACTCGGGAGTGTCTGTCTTTTTACTTCAGCCCTTCTATTAGTTATGTATTGGTATCTCATTATAGTTTTTAAAAAATTTCTAAAGATTTATTTATTTCCCCTCCCCTCCCCTTTCCTCCCTCCCCTCTCCCACTACCCTGCAGTTTTTGCTGTCTTGTGTCCACTGGCTGTGTGATTTTCTGTATTTCTTTCTTTTTTTATCTTCTATTTTTTTCTTCTCTAGGATTCACTGGGATTTGATCATGGGGACCTCCGATGTGGAGAGAGGTTCCCCGTCATTTACGCCCCCTCAGTTCCTGGTTTCTGCTGTGCTGCACCTCGACTCCCCCTTGTCTCTTTTTTCGGTTGCGTCATCATCTTGCTGCGTGACTCACTTGTGCGGGCACTGGCTCACCACGTGGGCACTGAGCTTGCCACCAAGGCACTTGGTGGGCACTCGGCTCACTGCGGGGACACTTGACTCACCACGTGGGCACTTGACTTGCCACATGGGCACTGGCCTACCACGCAGGCACGCTTTCTCTTCTCCTTTTTCACCAGGAGGCCCCAGGGATCGAACCCGGGTCCTCCCGTATGGTAGGTGGAAGCCCTATCACTTGAGCCACATCTGCTTCCCTCATTATAGGTTTCATTTGGGTTTTCTTGATGGCTGATGATGTTGAACATCTTTTTATGGGCTGACTTGCCATCCTTACATACTCCTTGCTGAAACATCTGTTCAAGACTTTCGCCTCTTTTTCATTTGGATTGGTTATTTCCTTATTCTTAAGTTGAGAGGGTTCTTTGTAATATTCTGGATACAAGTCCTTTGTCAGATATATGATTGGCAAATATTTCCCCCAGCCTGTGGCTTGTCTTTTTCCCCTGCTAACATGTTCTTTCACAGAGCAAAAGTTTTAAGTTTTGATGAAGTCCAATTTATCAAACTTTTCCTTTTACAGATGTGCTTTTGGTGCCACATCTAAGAGTGCTTTATCTACCCCAGGTCAAGGAGATTATGTCTTATGTTTTCTTCTTAAGTTTTTTTTAACAAATCAATTTTATTGATACTTATTAATAAATGATACAATTCATACAAAGTGTACAATCAACGGTGTTTGGTATAATCACATAGTTGTGCATTCATCACTTTTTAAAATACTTTTTAAAAATTAAAGTGAACAGATCATGCAGAACATTACATTAAAAAAACATAAGAGGTTCCCGTATATCCCCCACTCCCCACCCCACTCCTCCCACACCAACAACCTCCCCCATCGTTGTGGCACACTCACTGCACTCAGTGAATACATTTTGGAGCACTGCTGCACCATGTGGATTATAGTTTACCCTGTAGTTCACTCTCTCCCCCAGTACGTCCAGTGGGTTATGGCGGGACATATAAAGTCCAGCATCTGACCCTGTAATATCATTCAGGACAACTCCAAGTCCCAAAAATGCCCCCACATCACATCTCTTCTTCCCTCTTCCTGCCCTCAGCAACTACTGTGGCCATTTTCTCCATGTGCATTCATCACTTGAAGCATTATTACAGCATTTTCATTATTTCAATAATAATAATAAACAAAAAAACCAGACGAACAAGGAAATTCCTCCCCTCTGACTCTCTCTTTCCCATGCTGTACATAGCTGCTATTTCTGGCTAGTGCACATTTATTTAATTATTTATTAAGCAGTTGTATTGAGATATATTCACATACTATGTGGTCTATCCAAAGTGTAGAATGAATGGCGCTTTTTTTTTAACTGCTAAAAAGACCTTTATTGTAAAATACATAGTAAAATAGATTGAAATAAGTTATAAATGTTCAAAGAGAGTGTAAGCATGGGAAGTCCTGGGTTCAGTTCCCGGTGCCTCCTAAAGAGGATGAGCACGACAGCGAGCTGGTGCAACAAGATGACAGACACAACAAGATGACAGACACAACAAGATGACAGACACAACAAGATGACGGTGCAACAAGATAGCAAGAAGATGACGTGATGAGGAAACACAACAAGGAAACGCAAAAAGAAACACAATGAAAGACACAATAAGGAAGGAGCAGATGTGGCTCAAGCAATTGGGTACCTCTCTCCCACATGGGAGGTCCCAGGTTCAGTTCCCAGTGCCTGCTAAAGAGAAGACGAGCAGACACAGAGAGCACACAGCAAACGGACATGGAGAGCACACAATGAGCAGACTGCAAGTGCAAACAATGCGGGGGGAGGGGGGCAGCAGAAATAAATAAAAATAAATCTTAAAAAAAAAAGAGAGTGTAAGGCCAGGTTAGACTTAATATAGTCAATTATAAGAAATAGATAGTATAGCAACAAGCATTTATAAATGTAAATAATTTTTCTAATATAATAGAAAGAAATTATTATTCAAGTTTTTATATTGCAGATCTAACTATTGGACATAATAATCTCTTAGAATGAAATAAATTATTGGTTTAGGTATTTAATTTCCATTTAGGCTATAATTCTTTCTGGATAGTCAAATTCCTATTTGGGAATTCTTCACATCTTATTGGAACGAATGACAGCAGATAACAATATCCCAACTTGTAATTTTATGAGGCAGAAACACTCAAAATCTTTTCAACAGTAGTCATGCTAAATCACTATTGATCCAGATGGATTATTTTAATTAACGAGTATGCATAAGAATGGGTTAAAGAAAATTGAAGTATCCAAAAATAAGTCTCTTCTCCAGTCCTCTTCAATTAAAAGCAAGTGTTTATTTTGTATGAAGAAACTTACAGAATACTGATCACAGGAACAAGTTGCTAGTTGCATTGAGTAATTCTTGTTCATATACTATAATATTGTTATTTTACATTTATCTTGTCTACTCCAGCTCTTTTTTGGTTACAATTTGCATGGAATACGTTTTTCCTACCTTTCACTTTTAACCTATGTCCTTATGTCTGAGGTGGGTCTCTTGTAGACAACATGTAGACAGCTCTTATTTTTTTTTACCCATTCCATCAGTCTATGTCTTTTGATCTGGGAGCTCAAGCCATTAACAGTCAATGATATTACTGCAAAGGCATTGCTTACTTCATCCATTTTGTCCTTCAGCTCTCTATTGTCATACTGTTCTATTGTCTGTCTCCTTATCCTTTAGTTTACCCTTCATTTAATTAATCTTCATTTCTAAATTCTTCTCCAAATCTCTCACCCTTGTTTTTCCCTTTCAGGTTGCAGCACCCCCTTTAGTATCTCTTGCAAATCTGGTCTTTTGGTAACATATTCTATCAGTTTTTGTTTGTCTGTAAAGGTTTTGAACTCTCCCTCATTTTTGAAGGACAGCTTTGCTGAATACAGAATTCTTGGCTGGCAGGTTTTCTCTTTCAGTACCTTAAATACATCATACCACTTTCTTCTCTCCTGCATGGTTTCTAATGAGAGGATGGCACTTAATCTTATCAAGTTTCCCTTGTATATGATACTTTGCTTTTCTCTTGCTGCTTTCAGAATCCTCTCCTTATCTTTGATACTTGTCATTCTGAATAACAGGTGTCTCGGGGTAGGTCTATGCAGATTGTCCTTCTTGGATATGGATATTTATGTCCTTCATAAAGGTTGGGAAAATTTCAGTCATTATTTCCTCAAGTATTCTTTCTGCCCATTCTCCATTCTCTTCTCCTTCTGGGACACTAATAATGTGAATGTTTGTGTGTTTTGCACTCTCATTCAATTTCCTGAGACCCTGTTCCATTTTTTCCATTCTTCTCTTTCTGTTCTCCTGTCTTTTCCAGTTCAGATGTTCTGCCTTCTAAGTCACTAATTCTGTCGTCAAGCAATTCAAATCTGCTCCTATGTGCCTCTAATATATACATATATATATATATTTAAATATACTTAAATTACATAAATGTTACATAAAAAGTATAGGGATTTCCTTATGCCCCACTCCCTCCTCCCCCCACAGTTTCCAACATTAACAACATTCTTCATTAGTGTGGTATTTGTTATAATTGATGAACACGTATTGGAGCACTAAACATGGATTATAGTTTACATTATAGTTTACACTCTCTCCCACACTATTTTGCAAGTTATGGCAAAATATATAATGGCCTGTATCTGTCATTGCAACATCATTTAGGACAATTCCAATGTCCTGAAAATGCCCCCATATTACACCTAATTTTCCCTTTCCCTCCTCTCAGAACCTCCAGTGGCCACTGCATCCACATCAATGATAAAAGTTATTTCATTGCTAGAATAACAATAAGTCTATAGTAGAATAAAAGTAAATCTACTCTAGTCAATTGTTCATTCTCCAGTCCTGTAGATTCTGGGATGGTGATGCCCACTCTGCTTCTAATTGAGAGGGGGCTTAGATCCCATAAGGAAGATGGATGGGACTATCTTGCTTGCTGGTGCAGACTCTCTCTGTTCCTTGGGATAGCCTTTGTCCATCATCATCTCCTTGTTAGTTGTCCTAGGTGAGTCCAATGAACTAGAAAGTAGGTGTTGCAACTGTTGAAATTCAGATCCTGACTGGCACATGGCCAGCCCAAAGACTAATCTCATCCATCATGTCTTTCATTCCCATAAGGTCTGTTACTTTTCTTTGCAGATTTTAAAATTGTTCATTATGCTTTCCTGCTCTCCCAGTGTCTTATTCTTTTTTTTTAAAGATTTATTTATTTATGTATTTCTCTCCCCTTCCCCCCTGCCCCAGTTATCTGTTCTCTGTGTCTATTTGCTGCATGTTCTTCTTTGTCTGCTTCTGTTGTCAGTGGCACGGGAATCTGTTTCTTTTTGTTGCATCATCTTGTTGTGTCAGCTCTCCGTGTATGCGGCGCCATTCCTGGTCAGGCTGAACTTTCTTTCACACTGGGTGGCTCTCCTTACAGGGCGCACTCCCCACGTACGGGGCTCCCCTACACGGGGGACACCCCTGCATGGCACGGCACTCCTTGCGCGCATCAGCACTGCGCATGGGCCAACTCCACACGGGTCAAGGAGGCCCGGGGTTTGAACCGCAGACCTCCCATGTGGTAGACGGACACCCTAACCGCTGGGCCAAGTCCGCTTCCCATGTTCTTCTTTGTCCGTGTCTGTTGTTGTCAGCGGCATGGGAATCTGTGTCTCTTTTTGTTGCGTCATCTTGCTGCATCAGTTCTCTGTGTGTATGGCGCCATTCCTAGGCAGGCTGAACTTTTTTCGCACAGGGCAGCTTTCCTTATGGGGTGCACTCCTTGCACGTGGGGCTCCCCTACGCGGGGAGCACCCCTGCGTGGCACGGCACTCCTTGCGCGCATCAGCACTGCACATGGGCCAGCTGCACATGGGCCAAGGAGGCTCGGGGTTTGAACTGTGGACCTCCCATGTGGTAGATGGATGCCCTACCATTGGGCCAAGTCCGCTTCCCGATTGTAACTTTTTGGTGTCTTGGCATCTGGCTTACTAGAGTATTTATTCTGGGTTCAGTTTCTCTCTTTAGTTTAGGGCTTCCTGCCCTTTCTCCCTTGCTGGTTGTGCAGTAGAGCCAAGGATGCATTCGGTGCTGTAAACTGTGGAGGCATAAGCTGCCCTCATTGCCCAGGGACTGGTGAAGCTTCTCCCAACTTTCTCCTTTGCCAGGGGTAGGGACAGAGTCACAGCCGTGGTAATAATCCAAGTCACGCAGGCCTAGACTGTAGTTGTCCAGAGAGTCTGGTGAAGCTTCATACCCCTTCCTCCTCTGCCTGGGATGGGGATGGAGCTGCAGGTGTGGGCAGCAATCTGTGCCATGTGGGTCCAAAATGACCGCAGTTGCCCTAGTAGACTTCTGACTATTTAGTCTTTGCCAGCCAAAGGTACCTTAAGTTACCTGGAGAGGCTGGTTCAAGGCCTGCCAGTGTCCTCCCTGCCAGAGATGAGGATGAGGTCGTAGCCTAGGCTAGGGCAAAAGTCCGACCTGGGTGGAAAGAAGCCAGTCCCCACTGTCACTGTGATTTTCAGTCAGCCCGGCTTCACCTCATGCCAGGGGCGGAGACAAAACGGTGGCTTCTGGTCACTTCTGACTTGGACAAGTTCAAATTTTAGCTGATTTTGGGGTTATACTTTAACCAGCTGAATCGACTAATCAGTGCCTACTGACGTTGGTAGCCTACTGTCTCTTCCTCCCGTTTTTGGGAAGTGGAGATTCCAACTCCAGCCACAGAATAGCTCCTGAGGTGGCTTGCACCACCTCTGCAGTGTGGAGTGCTCTATTTACGAATCTTGTCTGCAGATGGGCAGTCACGCCCTTCCATTCTTTAAGGATGCTGCAGGATGCTCTTCTGGTCTCTTGAGCCCCCAAGCAGGTGCATTAGAGAGCGCTGGGTGATTGCTAACTGCCCTGTAGCACCAACTCACTCTAGGAGTTCCTTACTGTGCCGCCATCTTGCTCAGGTCACTTCTAAAAAATCCATTCTGTCATCCTATACCTTTTCATTTGGGAGTTTAATCCATTCCCATTGAATGATATTACTATAAATGCATTATTTACTTCCACAATTTTATTCTTTGGTTTAATTTTTAATTTTGTCTGTCTTTTTACTCTTTTGGTTATCCTTTCTGCTATTCTTTCTTCTATATTGTTCTCTAAGCCTCTCTCTCCCATTTTTCTTTCTTTCTTTTTTAAAGATTTATTCTATTTATTTCTCTCTTCATCCCCCCCACCGTCTGCTCTCTGTATCGACTTGCTGTGTGTTCTCCTGTGCCTACTTGCACCCTCAGTGGCACCGGGAAACCGCATCTCCTCTCTGTTCCGTCATCTTGCTGCATCAGCTCAGCGCCGCTCCTGAGCAGGTGGCACCTTTACGTGGAGCGGCTCTCCTTGCAGGGTGCACTCCTTGCGTGTGGGGCACCCCCGTGGGTGCCCCTGCCGGCAGGGCATGCCCTGTGCATGGCAGCTCTACACACGGGCCAGCTCAGCACACGGGTCAGGAGGCCCTGGGGATCGAACCCTGGACTCTCCGTATGGTAGGCGGATGCTCTACCAGCTGAGCCACTTCCGCTTCCCTCCCATCTTTTTCTTTTAGGCTCTAAGGCTTCCTTTAGTATTTCCTGCAAAGGTGGATTCTTCTTTACGAACTCTCTCAGTTTCTGTTTGTTTGTGAATATTTTAAACTCATCTTCATATCTGAAGGACAACTTTGCTAGATAAAGAATTCTTAGCTGGCATTTTTTCTCTTTCAGTATCCTAATTGTATCATACCACTGTCTTCTTGCTTCCATGGTTTCTGATGAGAGATCTTCACTAAGTCTTACTAGCTGTTCTTTATATGTAATGGTTTGCCTCTTCCTTGATGCCCTCAGAATTTTCTCTTTATCCTTGGTGTTTGACTTTCTGAGTAGTATGTGTTTTGGTGCTGGCTATTTGGATTTTTCTGATTGGGGTATTCTTGGGCATGTAAGTTCATTTCTTTCATGAGAGTTGGAAACTTTTATCTATTTTATCCTCAAATACTCTTTCTGTCCCTTTTCCATTTTCTTCTCCTTCTGAAACTCCCACGACACCTATGTTGTTGCATTTTGCATCGTCATTCAACTCCATGAGCCCCTGCTCAGTTTTTCCCATTCTTTCTTTCTCTCTTCTTTTCTCTTTTCAGTTTCAGCTGTTCTGTCTTTACTATCAGTTATTCTTCCTTCTGCCATTTGAGCCAGCTTTTGTATGCCTCTAACGTGTTTTTTTTAATGAGGCTTTTTTATAAACTTTTATATTAACCAGATTCTAGACATTACTTTAATTTCATGATTAACTTGCTTTTTTTTTTTTTAAGATTTATTTATTTATTTCTCTCCTCTCCCTCCACCCCCCAACCCAGTTGTCTGTTCTCTGTGTCTATTTGCTGCGTCTTGTTTCTTTGTCCGCTTCTGTTGTCGTCAGCGGCACGGGAAGTGTGGGCGGCGCCATTCCTGGGCAGGCTGCACTTTCTTTCGCGCTGGGCGGCTCTCCTTACGGGGTGCACTCCTTGCGCGTGGGGCTCCCCTACGCGGGGGACACTCCTGTGTGGCACGGCACTCCTTGCGCGCATCAGCACTGTGCGTGGGCCAGCTCCACACGGGTCAAGGAGGCCCGGGGCTTGAACCACAGACCTCCCATGTGGTAGACGGACGCCCTAACCACTGGGCCAAGTCCGTTTCCCTAACTTGCTATTAATTGAAACTTTATTTGGTTCCAGCTCTAATACAGATTACATTAAATTACTACCAGAGTCAAGTATGATAATGCAGCATCATAAGAAAAGAAGGAAAGAGCAAAGGTTTCCAACCCTGGCTGTAAATTATCATCCCGGAGGGCTTAAAACCGCATCAGCACCCAGGTCTAACCATGAAGGGATCCGACTGATCTGAGGATGGAGCCTAAACATATAAAATCCCCTGGGGGAACTGAACGTACTGCCCGGGTTGAGTTCTATTGGCATGAGAAGTGATTGAATTTCTAATTCTGGTCCGTTTTCCTGCTGAATAAGGTTGACAAAGGGTGGGATTGAAACAAGCCACCCGAGTGGTGCTTTCGTTGTGGCACGCTGGGCAGGAGGAGGAAAGGATACCGTGATGACAAAGCAGCAAGTCCCAGAGCAAAACGGCTAGAGCTCGAGTCAAGGAGCTCCCAAAGCTGAAGCTGTGAATTCGTAAGCATGAACTCCTGTTGATTTTTCACGTTCTCATTCATAGATTTTGAAAATATAAAACCCATCTTGACTGGACTGCCAGGGGCAGGAGCGTGGGGACACGGGATCTCGACTGCAACATCCAGCACGTGGCTGTGCAGAGGGCAGTGGGAACCGGTCCTTGCCCCGCGGGGCCTCTGATGTGTTTATAATCTCACCTGTCATGTCTTTCATTCCCATGAGCTCTGTTACTTTTCTATTTAGGATTTCAAATTCTTCTTTGTGCTTACTCAATGTATATATATATTTTTAAGATTTATTTATTTCTCCCTACCCATTCATTGTTTGCTCATGCTGTGTCTGTTGTCTTCCTTGTTTTTGAGCAGGACCTGGGAACTGAACCCGGGACCTCTGCTGTGAGAGGGAGTCACTTCATCACTTGAGCCACCTCTGCTCCCTGCTTTGCTGTGCCTCTCATTCAGGTTTTCCTTGTGTCTCTTGTTGTGTCAGCCAGCTGCACCTGCATGTTGTGCCAGCGCGTTGTCTTAAGGAGGCACCAGGAACCAAACCAGGGGTCTCCCATGTGATAGGTGGGAGCCCAACTGCTTGGGCCACATCTGCTTCCCCTCCATGTATTCTCGATGTTGTTTATCTCTTTAGCCATATTGTCTTTCAACTCATTATGTTGATTTTGGAAATTTGTGCGTGTCTCGTTGATTAGTCGTCTCAAAGCCTGTGTCTCATCTGGGACTTTGATATGTTCCTTTGCTTGGGCCATTTCTTCCACTTTCTTAGTATGGCTCATCATTTTTTGCTGATGTCTAGGCATCCGATTAGGATGGTGAGTTTACTCAGATGCTCCGTTTCTCTCTCTCGTAGGCAGTTAGTGGTGGAGGCTGTGTGTTCCTGCTGTCCTTTGGTTTGTGTTTCAGCCTGGTCTGGGTCTTTATGATTGTCCCTGTTAGTTGGTCAGTACTGGGCTCTAGACCCTGTAATGGGTTGTAGATCCGCTTCCTAGGGCCTTGGGGAGGGAGACTATAAAGGCCAAAAACGACTCTTACTTGATTTCCTCATGTGCACTTCCTTGGTCTGCCAGCAGGTGGTGCTCTTTGGAGCCCGCTCAGTTCAATGCCTGGTCGGAGTGTCTTTGCTGCAACCTGGACCAGATAAATGTGACAGAGGATCCTGCCTGGAGGCCAAGAGTCTCCTAATCTAAACTTTCTCAGAGGCAGTTCTGCAACCTTGGCCGGCAGCCCCCTCCCTTTTCCCAGGTAGGAAATAGGTAGAGAGGGCGATGGAGCGGGTCGGATCTCCTGAGCCCCTGGCCGGCTCCCAAGGCAAACAGCGGCAGTCCCACCCGCCTGGACGGGCTCCCGGGACCCAGCAGACCAATCTGCGGGTCAGGAGCTGAGCCAGCCTTGGGCTGTGTCCCCCTCTCTCCCTTTCCTGGGGTGGGGGAGCCCTGGAGCCCCTTTGTAGCTGGCCCAGAGGCCAGACAATTCCGCTGTTCCCCTCCTTCGCCTCTCTCTCCTCTGGCCAGTGTCCAGCCCTCCCCTGGTGTCCTCATCCCTCGAGGACTTTTTCCCCATGGCGTTTCTGCCTGTCCTCAGGCTAATTCTCTGGGAGAGAAGAGCCCCGTGTCTTTTTAGCCCGCCATCTTCCCGGCAGTCTCATACCACTCTCTCTACTTTTGTATATTTCAGATTTTACAGACTAAAACTTAATCTGCAGAGACTGCAGTGTCCCTTGCTAGTAGTCCAGCAGGGTGGGCTGGAACATTTAGGTAAACATTTAAGCCCCTTTTTCTGAAAAAATTCTTTAATGGACTTCTTATATTTGGGGGACAGGATTGAGGACACCGAGGAAGGGCTGTTTCCCCCAAAGACTGTGGCAAGCCGGGCGCCCAGAGATAAAAAGGGGGAGGGCAGCGCCGGCCAGCCGTTAGCAGCAAAGGCCTAGTCAGGCGTGGTCACCTTATCTAGGCCCAGTGGGCAGAGGCGGTATCGCTTCTTGCCGCACCGTTTGCTACTGTGGCAAGCCGGGCGCCCTTCCTCCCACAAAAGACCTTCCTGCAAGAGTCTTCCCGCCTGTTTCCAGCACTTTTTCCTTGGCCTCCTGACGTTTCATTTATCTGAATCCACACCACACTCATGCAGTAAAAAAATGCAAAGCAATGGGAGCCGGTGAGGCTCAAGCGGGTGAGCGCCTGCTTTCCCACACGGGGGGTCCCGGGTTTGTTTCCCGGTGCCTCCTAAAAGTAAAACAAAACAAACAACAAGCAAACAAATGAAAAAGCCCACTCAGGGGAGCCGACGTGGCTCAGGGGTTGAGCCCCGGCCTCCCACATGTGAGGCGCCGGGTTCAATCCGTGGCCTCAGGACCTAAAAAAAAAAAAAAAAAGACGCCAAGGCTTAAAGGGGATGAGAGGGAAAAGCAAGTCTCCCTCCTTGCCCTGCACTCCTTTTCTTGCCCCCCCATTGTCCCCAGGGGCAACCCTCCTCTCCAGTCTCAAGTTTACCTTTTCAGAGAGATGACATGCATACAAAGAACAAATGTGGCTATGGGCCTTTTTTGCATAAACGATGGTGTCCCAGGCACACTGTTCTGACTGTTTAGTTGACCGCATACATTCCATGGCACCCACTATCTTGGGACTTTCCACGCGGCAGGCAGATGGTGTCAGGTTCCCAGAGCGGCCCAGCCTTCCTGTGTCCACACCACCACGCCCCCGGCTAGGCCCGTCGGGGAACACAGCTTCCTCCCAAACCTCGGCTCTGGGGAACCGCGCGCTGCGCGTCTTCCTTTCACACGTGTAGGGGAGAGACCCCTCATTTTGATGTTCCTATTTAATTCTCAGAGGTAATCGTAGGAGGAGCGTAGGGCTTTGGCCGCGTGTGTGACAGGTGACGCTAATAAGGGTGGCCAAGCTGACCCCGGGGTCCCGGGCCGCCTTAAGGCAAAGCCTGGGTTCCTTCCGCCACACTGGGACCGGACCCGAGGGGGGCAGAAGTCGTCCGCACGTCCCTTCTGCCCTGGTCAAGCTCCATCCTTGCCCCGCGGCAGCGCTGAAGGGCGAGGGGGAGACTGCCCCTTTGGTGGGGGGGGGGGGTGGTACCCAGGACAGGGATGGAGCTGGAGCCTGTCCCTCCAGGATGCAGGAGGTGGAAGAAACCTTGGAGAGGCCTTTGGCCGTGGAAGGGCAGGGGAGGGGCATAAGTCTCCCTCCCGCGGGCTAAGGCCATCCCTGGGAGCTGGGGTCTCAGCCTCGGGCCGCCGCCCCCTTGGCCTGGCCCAGCCGATCCCTGCGTGGGCTGGTTCCCTGCGTGGGCTGGTTCCACGGGCAGCCGCCCCCACAGGGAGCAAGGCGTGGGCGAGAGGGCGGAAGCGCACCACCGCTCCCAGGGGTCGCAGACTCAGCGGGGCGGGAGGTGCGAGCGAGGCGCAGGTGGGGGCGCACGGCCCGCCCCCCGCCCCGCGGGCGTTGCTGGGTTCCCGGGGAGCAGCGTGGAGTGGATGGGTGGGGAGAGGGCGCCTGGGCCTGCGGGGGCCCTTCGAGGCCGGGCGGCTTCCTCAGGGGGGGGCAGTCGGCTCCACGCGAGCAGGATCCGAGGTGCGGGCCGCTGGCGTGGGATGGCTGCGCGTGCGCCCAGGGCGGCTGCGCTGAGGAAGTGGCGGGGTCTGCACCCAATGGAAACATTTTTATATACATAAAAAAAGGAAGGAATAGAAACCAAAGCCCCCTCTGTTTCTGGTCTGAAAATGGTATTGACTTGAGGCGAGGGTGGGCTGCGGAGGGGGTTGGCCTTGACTCACCCGACGCTAAGCTCGTTGTTCCAGCAGACACTCCCGCGGCCCTGCCTCTGGGCGCCTGGACACGAGCGCACAAGTGACTGGTCAGGCGCGGGGCAGTCCCGGCAGGGGTCCCGAGGGCGGGAGCGTCCTGGAGGCTGAGGGAGCTGAGAGGGGTGCAGGTGCAAGCGGGCGGAGAGGCCCTGCCGGGGCGGGGGCGGGGGCGGGGAGGGGGCAGGGGGCCAGGTGTTGGGAAGACGCCGGGGGGCAGGGGTTTGAGCGTGCACCCAGGAGCCCCGCTGCTCGGGTGTGCGTCCGGCTCCGCCCCGTAGGGCCTGCGGCAAGCCACGTGGCTTTTCTGATGCCTCAGTTTCTCATCCGCAGCGGGGCGTGAGCGCAGCGCCTGTCCCCAGGCTCGCCCTCTGCGGCGTTTGGCCTGGCGCCTGGTAAGTGGGTGCCTTAGTTAATCTTCTCTCCCGGCAGCAGGCCTGAGACAAGGATTCAAGCGCAAGAAGTGTGTCTGGGAGGTGATCCCAGGGAGCCTGGGGAGGGGGCAGCGAGGCAGGGAAGGACGCACGGGGGATACAGGGTGGGTGATGGAGCAAGTTTGCCACTGTGGGGGCGCACATGAACCCCCCGAGACCAGGACTCTAGCGCGTGCGCCGCAGCGTTAGCCCTGCTGGGGCTGAGGGAGCTGGGGTAGTTTACTCCAGTTCCTGTCCGTCGTTGGTTGAGGGCTGCTCTTGGGGGTATTAATTTCCTGGCTGTATTAATCAGCCAAAGGCGTGCTGATGCAAAATACCAGAAGTTGGTTGGTTTTTACAAAGGGTATTTATTTGGAGTAGGAACTTACAGATACCAGGCCATAAAGCATAAGTTACTTCCCTCCCCAAAGTCTATTTCCACGTGTTGGAGCAAGATGGCTGCCAACATCTGCCAGGGTTCAGGCTTCCTGGGCTCCTCCCTTCCAGGATCTTGCTTCTCTCTGGGTTCAGGGTTCCTCTCTTCCCAAGGCTTGCTTCTTCCTGGGCTCAGGGTTCCTCTGTTCCAGGGTCTTGCTTCTCTCTCCTCTGTGAGCTTACTTCCTGGGCCTCCAGCTTAAGGCGTCACCATCAAACTGCAACATCAAAACTCCAACAGTAAGAACCCTCCACCCTGTCCTCTGCCATGCCTTTTACCTGTGAGTCCCCACCCACCAAGGGGTGCCCTACTGGCACCAGAGGTTTACGTAATTACTTAATCAGATAAACCTCTGAATCCCATATAATTTAATATGCCCAGAGAAAAAGATCAGCTTACAAACATAATGCAGTATTTCTTTTTTTTGGAATTCATCAATAATATCAAACCGCTACACTGGCATTTATTTCCAGCTTTCTGTGCACAGAAGGGGCAGGTGCCAGAAAAAACCTTCAGGCCAAGCAGTAGAGACACCACTGTTGATGCTCTTGAAAGACTTTTGGGGAAAGTCAATGTGGCTCAAGCAGTTGGGCACCTGCCTACTGCATGGGAGGTCCCAGGTTTGGTTCCTGGTGCCTTCTAAAGAAGACGAGCAAGAAAGCAAGCTGATGGGACAGGCTGGCACAGTGAGCTGATGCAATGAGCTGACAACGAGATGATGCAACAAGAAAACACAATGAGAGACAATAAGCAGCTAGTGGAGGTGGTTCAAGCGATTAGGCACCTCCCTTCCATGTGGGAGGTCCTGGGTTCAGTTCCCGGTGCCTCCTAAAAAGAAGACAAGCAGACACAGAGAGCACACAATGAACAGACACAGAGAGCAGACAGCAAGTGCCAACAACAAGGTGGGGGGAGAAATAAATAAAATAAACCTTAAAAAAAAGAAGGGGGTGTGGGGAATGGGGTATATGGGAACCTCTTATATTTTTTAATGTAATATTTTGTGTGATTTATGTATCTTTAAAAAAAAAGACAATAGAAAGAAAGACGTTGGCACAACCCTATCGTCAGGCCCAAGGGCTATGGGTGAGGCAATGTCAATCCACTCCTGCCATTCAGGTCCCTGTTGGGTAATACAGAACCCCCAGCTCACGCCACACAGTACGGCTGTGACCAGGCCAGCTCCACCTCGCTTCCTAAATTGGAGTTTGAAGTGGGAATGGGATGTGGAACTGCAGTTGCCAAGCAAGGCAGATTCTAGGATGTTACGGAAGCGCAGGCCTTAAGGGTCCAGACTGGACAAGGGCAGGCTGTGGCCAGGTGCCACCTGTTCTCTGACCGCCACTTTGCCTGTGAGATTTTCAGCTGCCAAGGTGCTGAGCTCTCTAGGGGAGAAATAAGGTACCTTTTTATTTTAAAGATTTATTTATGTATTTACTTCTCCCCCTTCCATCCGTTGCTCCTCTCTGTGTCCCTTCACTGTGTGTTCTTCTGTGTCTGCCTGTCTTCTCACTAGGCGGCTCCGGGAAATGATCCTGGGACCTTCCGGAGTGGGAGAGAGGCGATCGATCACTCTCCTGCGCCACCTCAGCTCCCTGATCTGTTGCGTCTCTTATTATCTCTCCTCTGTGTCTCTTTTTGTTGCATCATCTTGCTGTGCCAGCTCTCCATGTATGCCAGGACTCCTGCACGGGGCAGCATTCCATCTGGGGCAGCTTGCCACGTGGGCCACTTTGCCTTCACCAGGAGGCCCTGGGCATTGGACCCTGGACCTCTTATATGGTAGACGGGAGCCCAATTGCTTGAGCCACATCTGCTTCCCGCAATAAGGTATCTTGAGAGGTCATTGCACCATCACTTCTTTTTAAAAAAAAATTTTTTTAAAGATTTATTTTTATTTATTTTTCTCCCTTTCCCCCCTGCCCTGGTTTTCTGTTCTCTGTGTCTATTTGCTGTGTCTTCTTCTTTGTCCGTTTCTGTTGTTGTCAGCAGCACGGGAATCTGTGTTTCTTTTTGTTGTGTCATCTTGCTGTGTCAGCTCTCTGTGCAGGCGGTGCCATTCCTGGGCAGGCTGCACTTTCTTTTGTGCTGGGCAGCTCTCCTTACGGGGCGCACTCCTTGCGGAGTGGGGCTCCCCTACGCGGGGACACCCCTGCATGGCAGGCACTCCTTGCGCGCATCAGCACTGCTCGTGGGCCAGCTCCACATGGGTCAAGGAGGCCCGGGATTTGAACCGCGGACCTCCCAGGTGGTAGACGGATGCCCTATCCATTGGGCCAAGTCTGCTTCACCTTTTTAAAAAAATTTTAACCCATGAATAGATGATGAGGTAAAGGCTATGGGGGTATTGATTTCTTCTCTTTGAAATTGGCTTCCTGGAAGCAATTATTAGAAGTCTTGAATTGAGAAGAAATTTGGACAAGAAGGAAGAAGCTGGCGGGAGCAGAGGGGCTGCCATTTTAGGCATTACCCACCTCCTTCCTTCCTTCTGTCTGGAGGGAGAGTTCAGATTGCATTTGTCAGGCGCTGTAACGTTACAGGAAGTAGAAAAGCCAAGTTCACTTTAACCCAATGGGGGTTTCTGGGAAAACTGCCTGGGAGCATGGAGAGGGGAGTGCGGGTCCTAGTGTTTTCAGCCCGAGTCACACAGGACCTGGTCCTTCCCACTGGACATCCACACTGGACACCCGTGGAGATCTCAAACAGGGGACCCACTCCAGTGCCCCGTTTTCTCTTTGTGCGCTTTGCTTTGCCATTATCCAATATGGCACCCCCAGGGGCAGAGTTTCCCAAGAAACTTGGCCTCTTGCTGCGCGCTGCGTTTGTCTCCCCAAGTCCATTTTCTTCTTATATGGCTTTCATTTTAGCTGTGCACATGGTAGACAAACCAGAGACCGCATTTCCCAGCCTCCCGCAGAATCGCGTTTTTGCAAACGGGAGGTGAGTGGGGGGAGTTTCCAGGTCGTGCCTGGCCTGGTTCCTCTCTCACTGCGCTTCCTTGGGACGGGAAGGGACACCTGGTGGACACCTGTGCCAGTCACACCGACAAGGACGGTGCCCGGGGGCGGGGCAGAGCACAGGACGGAGGCGCCCGGGCTCCCGAACGCCCCGAGGAGCAGCCGTGCCAGCCGGTGCCAGCCTCGTGCCACGCCCGCCCCGCCTGCTCACCGGGAGGCTCTGACCTGAGAGGGGCGAGCGTGTGCCTGGTTTAAGCACCGTCTTTGGAGTCTCTTCATGTAGAAGTCTAGCTAATATCCCAATAAATACCCCTCCCCTGTGGTTGCCTTTGGCTCCCACGCTGATCTGTGGCGAGGTATGGTAGTTAGAGACAGGTTTGGCTGCCATACACATAAAATAAAAAAAAGACTAGCGCAACAGTGCCGACCGATTTATTTTTCAAGTTGGGAATTTTTCCTAAAAAGGGGACTTTCCATAAAAATGTTCTGAGCCTTTTTCCAGTCTCCCAAACTGAGTGCGGATTTCAGCTTTAGACCTGAACATCCTCTCTGGGGAAGGCCTTCAGGGAAGGAAAGGATCGTGGCTCTTCCGATGTGCCAAGAACTTCTGAGAAAAGCAGTCTCAATCCCTTGGAAATTGATGTGCAAGAAGGCAACGCCGTCCCGGGCTCCTGAAAGCAAAATCCGCTTGGCGAAAACAAGGCGGAACAGAAAACCCCTGAAACTTTGCTTAAATGAAGTGTTGTGCAATCTCTTGGGTGGTTCTGGTGTGTGCGCTGTGGCCTGTTAAAGCAGGAGCACGTGTGTGCTCGCACATGTGTGCATGCGTGTGTGTGGTGGGTGCAGATTGGAGCGGTGGGCGGGGCCTGCGGTGACAGTCCCTGGCGCTGGCTGTCCTGGGACCGAGGAGCCGAGCAAAGGTCTCGCGCTCAGCTCAGTCCCCAGTCCCTGATTATTTTTTTTCCGCACAAGAGAACTTCCCCCGCTGCCACTCCCTGGTGTTCTTTCTCTGGCAGCAGTTGCCGCGGCTGCTGCGCCAGCTCTGGTTTTCGGGAAGTCAGGTGACCTCGCCCCGGGCGGCGCTGCCTCGCCTGCCCCTCGGGTGGGCAGCATGGACCCGCTGCTGACCCTCCTTTGCCTGCTGGTGCCAGGTAGGAGGCCGGGGAGGGGGCTCGGGCCCGCGGCACCCGGCGGAGCCCCGCGCGAGAAGCGGGCGCTCTTGCGCTCGGCGCCCTCACCCCAGCCTCCTCCTTCCCCGCCTCTGCCCCCGGCGCCCCCGCAGGCCTGGCCGCGGCCGCTCCCTCCTGCCCGCGGAACGTGAACATCTCCGGAGGCACTTTCACCCTGAGCCGCGGCTGGGCCCCCGGCAGCCTCCTCACCTACTCCTGCCCCGTGGGCCGCTACCCGTCCCCGGAGTCGCGGCTGTGCAAGAGCAACGGGCAGTGGCAGACGCCGCGCGCCTCCCCGCTGGCCAGGGCGGTGTGCAAACGTGAGGGTCCCCGCGGGCCGGGGCGGTGTGCGGACGTGAGGGTCCCCGCTGGCCGGGGCGGTGTGCAAACGTGAGGGTCCCCGCGGGCCGGGGCGGTGTGCAAACGTGAGGGTCCCCGCGGGCCGGGGCGGTGTGCCGACGTGAGGGTCCCCGCCCGGGGCAGGGTGGCCAGGCGGGGGGAGCCGCTCCTTTGGGGCTCGCCCTGGGTGGACGTGACCTGGCCAGAGGGAGGGTGACCCCGCTTCCGCCCAGGGCTGGGCAGAACATTCGGCAAAGTCAGCGGTCACCGTCAGGGGCAGGCTGTGATGCAGGCGGCGGGGACTAAAGGCAGGGTCAGTTTCTTAGCACTGACCAGCGTCGTTGGGAACGGGCGCTGCGGGGGCGGGGGCGCGGGCCTCCTGGGCCGGGGGGCAGCTGGCTCCAGGGCAGGGGCCAGGCAAGGGGCGTTCATCAGTCGTCAGGCCCCACGGGGCCGTCGCCCACGCCCACCCAGTCTCCCAGCTCGGCCGCTGCACCTGCGGGACCCAGGACCCCGCCCCGCGCCGAGCAGCCGGCCTCTCCCCCCGGCCGCCGCCCCCACCGGGGCCCCCGCCATGCGCCCCTCTGTCCCCCCAGCTGTCCGCTGTCCGGCCCCCGTGTCCTTTGAGAACGGCATGTACACGCCGCGGCTGGCGTCGCACCCCGTCGGCGGCAACCTGAGCTTCGAGTGCGAGGACGGCTTCACGCTGCGCGGCTCGCCCGTGCGCCGGTGTCGCCCCAACGGCGTGTGGGACGGGGAGACGGCCGTGTGCGAGAACGGAGGTGGGTGCCCGCCGCCGGGCCGCGCGGGGGCTCTCCCGGGGACCCTGGGGCCTGGCACGCCGCGAGCCGCTGGACGGGCCGGCGCCGCGGCGTGTGTGCTCAAGGCCCCCGGTTCCTGCCCCAGGTGGGCTGGTCACTCGCCCTGGTCCAAGGGCCTGGTCTCAGCAGGCAGGGACAGGCTTCTGGTGCAACCCAAAGGCCCCCCAGACTCTGCTCAGCCCTTCTAAGTGCTGCATAGCAAGACCTGAGGGAGCAGGTGTGGTTCGCACGGTTGAGTGCCTGCTTCCCACACAGGAGGTCCTGGGTTCGATTCCCGCTGCCTCCTTAAAAAGAAAAAAAACTAAGCAAACAAATGAAATAAAAAACAAACCAACTCACAGGAGCTGATGTGGCTCAGTGGTTGAGCACCAGCTTCCCACCTATGAGGTCCTGGGTTCAATCCTTGGCCCAGGACCCCCCAACAAAACAAAAAAGCAAGTCTTGGTGTTCTGGTGCCCCCAGATAGTCTATGCATTATTTTATGCTTCAGCCGCTTGCCTCTGGAGCCAGGTTTGGGCTCCCAGCCCAGCTCGGCCCTTCAGTGCCTCTGGGCAGGTGGTTTAACCTCTCTGTCCCTCAGGGTTTGCATCTGGAAAATGGGGACAGTACAAGAGCCACCCGCATAGGGTGGTGTGTGGCAGAGGTGACCATTAGGAAGCATCTAGAACAGCCCCTGGAAGCTGGCGAGCGCCACATGTGCTTTTGTCATGGTCGTCCCTGACCCCGTGAAGGGCCAGCGGCTCCGCTCGGCACACGTGGGCCCCCAGGATTCTCCAGAGCCGCATTTGCCTATGGGTTGCAGGCGCTTCCAGGGTCACAGTTCCGAGCCCATCTTGCAGAACACCGAGTCCGTAAGTGGCAGGGCTTCCCCCGTCCCCAGCGGCCCAGCCAGTGGCTCCCAGCTCATGTCCTTGACTCCTTCCCAAATAGCCATTTATTTAAACATAAATGTCATTTTTAAGTTTGATTTTTACTTTTTTTTTCTCCTTTTTTTTAATCCCTCCTCCCACCCCCAGATAGTGCTCTCACCTCTCTGCTCATTGTTTGCTCGCCTTCTCCAGGAGGCACTGGGAACCGAACCCGGGACCTCCCCCATGGGAGGCGAGTGCCCAACGACCTGAGCCACGTCTGCTCCCTGCAGGCTGCGGCATCTGCTGGCTTGTGGTATCTGCTCATTGTGGCAGGGGTGGTGTCAGCTTGTCTTCTTCAGGAAGCACTGGGACCAGAACCCGAGACCTCCCATGTGGTAGGCGGGAGCCCAAGTGGTTGAGCCACGTCCGCTTCCCTATAATTTATTTTTAAATTGAGGTGTTATCTATCCACAGTAAAGTTATTAATGTTAGGCATTCTGCTTGATGAATTTTTACATAGGGATCTGCTGCCCAAGTTAGAGAACTTTTCCAGTACCCCACAAAACTCCCTCCTGCCTGCTCCCGGTCAGTTCCCTCCCCCAAAGGTAACAACTCCTCTGACTTCCAGCTGTCTGATTAGTTTATCTTATTCTTAAACTTCATATAAATGAAATAATGCAGAATGTACTCTTTTGCATCTGGTTTCTTTTGTTCATTAGTTTGTGAGATTCATTCATGTTATGTGTATGAGAAGTTTGTTCTTTTTTAGTGCTGTGTAGTATTGCATTATACGAATAAGCCACCAACCGCTCATCCACTCTCCTGTTGATGGGTATTTGGGTCATTTCCAGTTTTGGACTATGGTGAACACAGCTCTGTAATCATCCTTGTAGGTGTCTTTAGCTGCACGTATGTGCTTGTTTCTCATGAGTACCAATCTAAGTGAGGAATGCGAGTCTCAAGTTGGCTACAATTTGCTTTAGTAGAGGCTGGCAAACGGTTTCACCTGTTGACACTCCAGCACTGTAACAGAGCTCTGGTTGCTCCTCATTCCCCTCAACACTTGGAATTATCCATCTTTTCCGTTTTAGCCATTCTGTTGGGTGTGTAGTGATGCCTCATTGTGTGTGTCTGTGTGTTTTTAAGTGTGAACAGTATTTCTTTCTTTTTAAAGATTTGTTTTATTTATTTCTTCCCACCCCCTCATGGTTTGCACTTGCTGTGTCTGCTCATCTTGCTTTTTTAGGAGGCACCGGGAACCAAACCTGGTACCTCCCACATGGAAGGGAGGCACCTCATCTCTTGAGCCACTTCTGCCCCCTGCTTTGTTGTGTCTCTCACTGTTTTCCTCCTTGTGTCTCCTGTTGCACCCATCTGCGTCCGCTCGCCATGCTAGCCTGTCACATCAGCTCGCTGTCCTGCTCCTCCTCTTTAGCAGGCACTGGGAACTGAACCTGGGGCCTCCCACGTGGAAGCTCAGTCGCTTCAGCCACACCCGCTTCTCTCCTTGTGTTTTCACGCAATGCGAATGTTCCTGGTGGGTGTAGGGCTTGTACACTGACCTCCTCCCTGGAGCTTTGGCGCCCGGGGTGCGTCTCCAGGGCTGGGGTCGAGGTTGGGAGGCTTCAGCGGGCAGCGGAGGCCGTGGCGGTCTAAACTCTTTGCCCTCCTCCAGGCTTTTCCGTCCACGCTCCTGGGCTGCACAGCCCTGGTGCCTCCCGAGAGGGAGGCCGGGGCGCCCCGCTCACCCCCTCTCCCTCTGCCCACCTGCAGCGGGCCACTGCCCAAACCCGGGCACCTCGGTCGGCGCGGTGCGGACGGGCTCCCGCTTCGGACGTGGGGACACGGTCAGGTACCGCTGCTCCTCCAACCTGGTGCTGACGGGGTCGGCGGAGCGGGAGTGCCAGGGCAACGGGGTCTGGAGCGGGACGGAGCCCACCTGCCGCCGTGAGTAGCTGCCCGCCCCCCTCGAGCCCCGGGCAGGGGCGCCCCCCGCCCCGAGTGACCCCCGCGTGGTCTGCCCACAGAGCCCTACTCGTACGACTTCCCCGAGGACGTGGCCCCTGCCCTGGGCGCCTCCTTGTCCCACCTGCTTGTCGCCACCAATCCCAACCAGCAGAAGAAGGGTGAGGGGCAGAGGGGGCGGGGCCTGGGGCGAGGTGGGGGGGGGTTCCGCAGGGACGAGCTGACCGGAGGGGAGGCGGGGAAGCGTGCAGGTGGGAGCTGGGGAATCTCAATCCCCCCTTCCGCATTCCTCCTAGAAAACCTGGGCCGAAAGATCCAAATCCAGCGCTCGGGCCACCTGAACCTCTACCTGCTCCTGGATGCCTCCCAGAGCGTGGCGGAAGCCGACTTCAACATCTTTAAGGACAGCGCCTCCATCATGGTGGACAGGGTCAGCGCAAGGAGCCTGCTCGCACAGGCGCCTCCCTGCCCCTCTCCCTCCTTCCCTTCCTCCAGCTTCGGCGCCTTCCCCCACCTCCTCCAAGAAGTCCTCCCAGATTAAACTCCCGCCATGCAGGAATCACGGGTTCGATTTATAGGATTATGCTTTTCATTGCACAAATGCTCTTGGGGCACCTAATGTGTGCCGGTCGCTTTGCTGGGTGCCGAGTGCTGGGTGACACCGAAGATGAGCAAGGCTGAGGTCCTACCTTCTAGGAATTCATCTTCTAGAACAGTGGTCTGCAGAGGGGCGCACAAGAGAATCCACTGGGGCGTGGCAGAAAATCCCCGCCTCCCACTTAAGAATTTCCCTCTCTTCCTTTTACGGTTTTAATGTTTTGTGTCTGCCTTTAAATGCATATAATATTTTTGCATAGTGATAAGCTCATATAATTTAAAACTAAATACACCTCTCTCAGCCGGTGCGCGCACAATGTTTTTGTGGATGGGATGGCTGAACAGAAGCGTTTGGGGGTCTCGGCTCCTGGCCAGCACTGGCATTGTAATTATGCTTTCCACCATAATTTTTTTTCTGTCTGGTTGTGTCATCGTCTTTTTTGGGGGCATCGCTTCACTGCGGGGGGACCCGCGCCTCACTGTGCAGATCCGGGCTCCTGTTTTCTTTTTTTACCAGGAGGTCCTGGGGATCGAACCTGGGTCCTCCGTGTGGAAAACGGGAGCTCAGGTGCTTGAGCCCCGGCCGCCTCCCTTGTCACGATAACGTGTGTCCACGCGTGTCTTTCCCCACAGCTACATTCCGAGAAGGCAGTTTTTGGGGTCTGCAAAGCCCCTCTTAGGACTTAAAGTTAAGTGACTCCCTAAGACGCGAGGTGGCAAAACGCAGCAGGTGGAGAGCTGCCGGCAGGGGTTGACCCCGCTGCGCCGGGTGCGCGGTCCGGGGCGAGGTGGCTAAACGCGGGGCCGCCGCGTCCCCCAGAGCGGACGTGAGCGAGGGGGGCTCCGGCTCGCCAGCGTCGTGGCTTTCCCCCGGGCGGCACCCGCCGCGGTCTGGCCCGGCCCCCGCCCCACGGCCCCGGCGGCTCTGCGCGTCCCTCCCGCGGCTTCACGCTGCCCCCGCCCGCTCCCGCAGGTCTTCAGCTTCGAGATCAACGTGAGCGTCGCCATCATCACCTTCGCCTCCAGGCCCAAGGTCGTGCTGTCCGTCCTGGTGGACGCCTCGCGGGACCCCAGCGAGGTGATGACCAGGCTGGAAAACGCCAACTACAGAGGTACAGGCCCCCACGAGCGGCGGGGAGGCAGGCGCCTCTGCTCCCGCGGGCCGCGCTGCCGAGGCAGAGAGGCGGCCAGGCGTGGCGCGCTCCAGGCCGGCCCGCGGCTCCGGGTCCTCAGGCCGGGGTGCTCTCTAAAGCCAGGGCTTGGGCGGGGAGCCCCGGCGCCCACCCGCTGCAAGTCCACATGCGTGTCTGCTCAGCCCCTTGCTGTGCCACAGCCGCGTGGACCGGAGCGTCCAGGGCGAGGTCTGTTTTTCACGGCACAAAGCAAAGTTTCTGCAGGTGGGTACCCACCTGTGCCCACCTGTACCCACCTGTATGCTACCTGGGTGGAAAACACCCTGGATGGTGGGTAGCAAATGGCTAAAACAAACAAACAAACAGAAGAGCCCAAGTTCTTTGGAAACTCCATCTTTGGATCGTGGGGTTGAGGCTGGCTTTGTATTGGAGGCGATGCAATGAGCATTTCTAGGGTAAAAAGACTTTTTAAAAAGATTTATTTTATTTATTTCTCTCCACGCGCTCGTTGTTTGCACTCACTGTGTCTGTTCGTCATCTTTGTTTCTTTAGGAGGCACTGGGACCTGAACCTGGGACCTCCAATGTGGGAGGGAGGCGCCTAAATGCTTGAGCCACCTCCGTTCCCTGCTTTGTTGTGTCTCTCATTATGCTTTTCCTTTTGTGTCTCATTGCGTCATCTTGTCTCGTCAGCTTGCTGCACCTGCCCATCGCACCAGCTCGCCGTCTTGCTCTTCCTCTTTAGGAGGCACCCGGAACCTCTGCTCCCTGCTTTGTTGTGTCTCTCATTGTTGTTCTTCTTGTGTCTCTTGCTGCATCATCTTGTTACGTCAGCTTGCCATGCCTGCCCATTGCACCAGCTCACACCGTCTTTTTTAAGGAGGCCCCAGGAACCAAACCACAGATCTCCCGTGTGGTAGGCGGGAACCCAATCGTCTGAGCCACATCCCCTTCCCAGTAAAAAGACTTTTAATGTTTGAACAGGCAACGATGCCCAATCTCTAGCTCGATGGCCAAGGGTCTGAGGTGATCAAACCAGTTGATAGACATGTTTCCAGCAGTGGGGGGAGAGTGGTTCCCTCCTGAGGCGGCAGTGGGGCGTTTCTGAGAGCCCTTCCTCTTGGCCTGCTCCAGCCCATGAAAACGGAACCGGGACCAACATCTTCGAGGCCCTCAACAGCGTGCACATCATGATGAACAACCAGATGGAACGCCTGGGCATGCACACGGCGGCGTGGAAGGAGATCCGGCACGCCATCATCCTGCTGACGGACGGTGAGCGTCCCTGTGCGAGCGAGCCCGGCGCGGGGCGCAGAGCGGCCACCTGCACCCTGCTCCCCGCCCTGCACCCGCGCCTCAGTTTCCTATTCGCGAGAGAGAAACCGTGACGGTGCGGGTGACAAGGACGATCGTGAGAGCTGCCTTCCCCGCCTTGCGCGACGTTTGTTTTTTGGAGAGCACTTGTAGCAGTTCCTGTGAAAGTGCTTTGCCATTAGTGAGGTTGGTTATCGTGCTACCCGTGCGGTGAGCCCGCGGGAGAGACGGGGGCGCCCGGGAGCAGCGGCTGAGACGCGGGGACGGCCGAGCGGTCCGGGGAGTGCGCCTGGGTTTTGCGGCTCCTCTCTGGATGTTGGACGAGTGACGGCCTGGCCGGATTCGGTTTTCTTATCCACAAAACGAGGATACCCACACGTCCTAGGCTTGTCATGAGAATCAAATGAGATCCTACGACGCCCACACCCGCGCGTAGCAGGGTCGGCGCCGGGCCCTGGCGAGGGCCGCGCGCTCCCAGCGCCGGGAAGGCTGCGTCCAGCCAGCTGCGCCTTCTCTTCCCTCCGCGTCCAGGGAAGTCCAACATGGGCGGCTCTCCCAAGCCCGCCGTCGACAGTATCAAAGAGATCCTGAACATCAACCAGAAGAGGAAGGACTATCTGGGTGAGCTGCCCCTCGGCGCGCCCCGCGGGCGGCACGAGGCCCTCCCCCCGGGCCCCGGCTGCGCGTCCGCGGCCGGCTTGCTCGGGCTCGCTTGGTCCGTGCACGGCCGTCCCCCAGGAGGAGGGCCGGGGGCCTTGGGCACGTTGTCTCTTCTTGGCAGTGTGGATGGGAACCGAGGCTTTGGGGCTTGCAGCCGCTGGAGGAACAGCTCCTGGGGTAAACGTAAAGCGCACGGACCTGCGACCAGAATTCTAGAAAGGGGCTCCTCAGGCCCGGAGGGCAGCTGGCTTTCAGCCCCTGAGTTCACCTTCTCCGGGCACCCTCTCTTTTCCGTTCATATGCCCCATCCCACCTGCCCTCAGGGATGAGCCGGTTCCTCTTTAAAACCGAGGCAGGAGATGGGCAGCGGCTGTGGCTCCAGCGGTTGAGCGCCGGCTTCCCACATGCCAGGTCCAGGGTTCAGTCCCCAGCCCTGGCCCTCAAGGAAACAAAAAAATCAGAGCCGGCAGGAGAAGGACAACGCTCAAATCCCACTCGCATCTCCCTGAGCGTCCCTGAGAACGCCCGAGAACACCTGATTAGACAGAAATGGGGGGGCCGAAGGGAAAGAGTCAAGGCAAACACCCGGGCGTGATGGTCCAGCTCGTGCTTTGGGGCTGAAGGCTCTCTCGCAGTCCATCTGGGCACCTCGCGCCCCCACACTGCAGGGGCCCTCGGGGAGCAGAGGTGGGCCGTGGACCCTGCTCCGAGGCCAGCATGATGGCCGTGGGGAGGGGGGACCCTCAGGCAGAGGGAGCCCCAGGCCGTGCGCGGGTGCCCGTCCCTCTTCCCAGTGATTACAAGCGCTTCCCGAGGGCCTGTGTTCTAAGCCCCGCGGGCACAGCTGTGAGCCAGAGAGACACCGAACGAGAGGCCTGTCTGGGCCGTGGTGGTTCTGCACAGGCAGACCCGAGGCCCCGCGCCGCGAAGGTGTCAGTGGGGCCCCAGCCTGCAACGGCAAGAAAGGGGGCCACGTGGCAGTCTGGGGGAGAGCGAGGCAGGTGGGGGGCCCGCGGGCGCAGGGGGCCTGCAGTGGGGACGGGGCACTTCCAGGAGGCCCGTGTCTGGGAAGGCGTGAAGGAGGCAAACGGGGTTGGGTAGGGATGGGGGGCGGCGGCTCCTGCAGGCTCGGGCGCAGGGTGAGCTCTGGGTGCCGGCCCCCTGCCCTTGGGGTCGCCCCGGGGCCGCAGGACTGGGGCGCTTCCCCCGTCCCCCCCAGACATCTACGCCATCGGGGTGGGCAAGCTGAACGTGGACTGGAAGGAGCTGAGCGACCTGGGGTCCAAGAAGGACGGGGAGAGGCACGCCTTCATCCTGCGCGACGCGCACGCGCTGCAGCAGGTCTTCGAGCACATGCTGGGTGAGCGGGCTTCGCCGCCGCGGGGCGGGGCGGCCGGGGGGGGGGGGGGTCCCCGCGCCTCACCGGCCCCCGCCCCCCTCCGCCCCTCCAGACGTGTCCAAGCTCACGGACGCCATCTGCGGGGTGGGCAACATGTCGGCCAACGCCTCGGACCAGGAGCGGACCCCCTGGCACGTCACCATCAAGGTGGGACCGGGGCCCCCGGGGCGGGAGGATGGGGCTCGGCCCCCCCCCCGGGCGGGAGGGGCCGGGGCCTGAGGACCGCCGCCTCCCCGCAGCCCAAGGGCCAGGAGACGTGCCGCGGGGCCCTCGTGTCCGACCAGTGGGTCCTGACGGCCGCCCACTGCTTCCGCAACGCCGAGGACCTGTCCCTGTGGAGGGTCATCGTGGGTAAGGCGCGCCGGGGCCCCCCGCCGCCCGCCTGCAGGCCCGCGCCCCTCCCTGACGGGCCCCGCTGTCCCCAGGGGACCCCGGCTCCCAGTGGGGCAAGGACTTCCGGATCGAGAAGGCCGTGATCTCCCCGGCGTTCGACGTCTTTGCCAAGAAGCAGCAAGGCATCCTGGAGTTCTACGGCGACGACATCGCGCTGCTGAAGCTGCCTCAGAAAGTGACCATGTCCACCCACGCCAGGTGCCGGGGAGGGGGGGGGGGTCCCGGGACGGAGGGCAGCCCCCCGGGGGAGGGGACGCCGAGGGCCGGCGCGGGTGACGCGCGCCCCTCTCCGCAGGCCCATCTGCCTTCCCTGCACGACCGGGGGCCAACGTGGCGCTGCGGCGACCCCAGGGCAGCACCTGCCGCGACCATGGTGAGCCGGGCTGCGAGTGCGGGGGGCCGGGCCGCGGGGCGAGGGCGCGGGGCCTGGGAACGGGCCCCGGCACCGAGGCCGCCCTCTCCCCGGCCGCAGAGCGCGAGCTCCTGCAGACGCTGAGCGTGCCGGCCCATTTCGTCGCCTTGAACGGGAGCAGACTGAACATCAACCTCAAGACGGGGACGGAGGTGCGGGCCTCGGGCGCGGGGCACGGGGATCGGGGGCTCCCTCTCCCTCCGCCCGCGCCCCCGGGGGCCGCTCACGCTGCAACCGCTCCTGTCCCTCCCATCACGCAGTGGGAGAGCTGTATCCAGGCGGTCTCCCAGCACAGGGCCATGTTCCCCAACCTGACGTCCGTCAGGGAGGTGGTGACCGACCAGTTCCTCTGCAGCGGGACCCAGACGGACGACAACCCCTGCAAGGGTGAGCCCCCGCGCCTGCGCTCCCGGGGGCACGGTGGGACGCCACGCGCAGCCCGGCGGGCTGGTGACGGGGTGACGCCGTCCCCCCTTTGTGCAGGAGAATCTGGGGGAGCCGTGTTCCTTGAGCGAAGGTCCAGGTTTTTCCAGGTGAGGAGAGAAGGGAGGGGCCTCGTGGGCCTGGGGCGACCCGGTCTGGGCCTTGGGGTGGGGGGGGTGCCTGTGCGGGGACCTGGAAGGTGGGGGCCGGGGGCTGGGCAGACCCTCCCCCTCTTGGCTGCCTCCCCCCAGGTGGGCCTGGTGAGCTGGGGTCTCTACAACCCGTGCGTCAGCGCCGACAAGAACGCCCGCAAACGGGCGCCTCATGGCAGGGTGCCCCCGCCGAGGGACTTCCACATCAGCCTCTTCCGCCTGCAGCCCTGGCTGAGGCAGCACCTGGGCGGCGTGCTGACGTTCCTGCCCCCCTAGCCCCCCCCCCCACCTCCGGACCCCCGAGCCAGCCTCTCCCCAGCCCTGGCTGAGGCAGCCCCTGGGCGGCGTGCTGACGTTCCTGCCCCCCTAGGTCCCCCCCCACCTCCGGACCCCCGAGCCAGCCTCCCCCCAGCCCTGGCTGAGGCAGCCCCTGGGCGGCGTGCCGACGTTCCTGCCCCCTAGCCAGGCCGCCCCCACCTCCGGACCCCCCGAGCCAGCCTCTCCCCAGCCCTGGCTGAGGCAGCCCCTGGGCGGCGTGCTGACGTTCCTGCCCCCCTAGCCGCCCCCCCCACCTCCGGACCCCCGAGCCAGCCTCCCCCCAGCTCTGGGGACGGCCCCGGGGTCCCAGCAGGCTGCGTCTCCAAGCTGGGGGGAGCCCGACCCCCGTGTCCCCCACCCCAGCTCAAGTCCGTCCCCCTGGCCTCACTTCTCCTTTCACTCTCCCTGGGATTTTCCCAGTTATGAAATTGATAAAAGTTAATGATTTCCACATTCGGGCTGTGTTCCTGCCTGGGGGCGGGGGGGCGCCTGGGGGGGGACCTGGATGATTCCAGGAACCGGGGGAGGGCAGGTCAGAGACCCCGCTGGGCAAACAGCCGCTGGACTCTGCCCCACCCCGGCCGCAGGGGCGCGCGGCCTGCTTTCTGGTCCCTGCAGGGCAGTCTGGGCTCGTCGGAGCAGCTGGGGGCTGGGAGGGGGTGCTGGAGTTGGAGCCTCGAAAGGTGGGGTGTGCGCAGTTTCTATTTCCTTGACTGGAAGCTCAGCGGGGGCCCTCCCGCCTGGACTTTCCGGAAAGCGCTGCGTGTGGGGTGGGCGGGGCCGGCGAGCTGCAGGTGCCAGGCACTGATTGCATAAAAGGCAGGGGGCTGCTGCGGCCCCGGAGCGCGACAGGCCCCGCCGCCGCTTCCTCGGACGCCCGACAGCCCCGCAGCGCGCCCGGGCGCCAGCCGTCCTGCCCGTCCCAGCGCCTCTCCCGCCATGGGCCCGAACCGCAGCCCCCCGCTCCGGCTGCTCCCCCTGCTCCTGGGGCTCCTCTCGGCGGGTGAGTGGGGGGGCCGCCCGTCTCCTCCGCCGCCCCGGCGCCCCTCCTGGGCCGCGGCACCGGGCTGAGCGCGCCCTTCTCTCCAGGCGTGAGCCCGACGCCCGTGCCCGAGGCCCAGCCCCGCAGCCCCTGCCCCCTGCACGACGTGGAGATCGCCGGCGGCTCCTTCCAGCTGCTGCGCGACGGCCAGGCCCTGGAGTACGTGTGTCCCTCCGGCTTCTACGCGTACCCCGTGCAGACCCGCGCCTGCAGGCCCTGGGGCTCCTGGAGCACCCTGCAGAGCAGAGACGGCAAGATTGTCAAGAAGGCTGAGTGCAGAGGTTGGAGGGCAGCGGGGGGCGCGCGGGGCAGGCGGCGCAGCGGGCCGGGCGCGGGTGGGTTCTGCCCTGTGTGGAGACAGGGCGGGCTGGACAGCTGGAGCGAGCGGGAGTAGGAGCCGCTCTAGGGGCCCAGGCGGGCCGGGGGAGGACGGGGGCCTGGCACGGACTGAGGGAGCCCCCTCGGCTGAAAGAACGCTCAGAGGGGAGCGGAGGTAGCTCGGGTGGTTGAGCACCTGCCTCCCGTGGATGAGGTCCTGGGTCGATTGCCCATACCTCCTAAAAAGAAAAAAAATCAAAATAGGCAGCGGACGTGACCCAGTGGTTAGGGTGTTTGTCTACCACATGGGAGGTCTGCCGTTCAAACCCCAGTCCTCCTTCACCCGTGTGGAGCTGGCCCATGTGCAGTGCTGATGCACGCAAGGAGTGCCCTGCCAAGCAGGGGTGTCCCTGCATAGGGGAGCCCCACACTCGAGGAGTGCGCCCCGTCAGGAGAGCTGCCCAGCGCGAAAGAAAGTGCAGCCTGCCCAGGAATGGCACTGCACACACAGAGCTGACACAACGAGATGACGCAACAAAAAGAAACACAGATTTCTGTGCCGCTGACAACAGAAGTGGACAAAGAAGACGCAGCAAATAGACACAGACAACAGACAACCGGGGTTGGAGGGGGAAGGGGAGATAAATAAATAAATAAATAAATCTTTAAAAAAATTTCAAAATAAAGAGCGTCTCAGAAAGGGGGTGGAGGAAGAGCTGGAGCCCCCACAGGCTGAGAGGCAGAGGGGTGTCGGTGCTGCTGCTGTGGGGCCGGGGGTGTCGGCCAGGGTCAGTGGCCCGAGCCAGGCGTGCCCTCCCGCCCGCGGCTTCCACTCGTCTCCCTACGCAGAGATCCGCTGCCCAAGGCCGCAGGACTTCGAGAACGGGGAGTTCTGGCCTCGGGCGCTCTACTACAACTTGAGTGACGAGATCACTTTCCGCTGCTACGACGGCTACGTTCTCCGGGGCTCTGCCAATCGCACCTGCCAGGAGACGGGCCGGTGGAGCGGCAGGACGGCGGTGTGCGACGACGGAGGTGAGGAGGGCCCCCGCCGCGCGGTCCCCTCCCTGGCCGCCCAGCCCGGCCCTCCGGCGCGGGCGTGGGGCTCACCGCGCGTCTCGCGCCTCCGCAGCGGGGGTACTGCCCCAACCCGGGCATCCCCATCGGCACCAGGAAGGTGGGCAGCCAGTACCGCCTGGAGGACAGCGTCACCTACCACTGCAGCCGGGGGCTCACCCTGCGGGGCTCGCAGCAGCGCAAGTGCCTGGAGGGGGGCTCGTGGAGCGGCACGGAGCCTTCCTGCCAAGGTGACCCTGGCCCCGCGGCCCCGGCTGGCCCTGCGTCCTGACGCCCCCGTGCCAGGGCTCCTCGCCTCCCCTCGCTCGGCCCAGCCGCTGCCCCATGTCCTCCCAGCCTCCCTGGGCAGCTTTTCTCGCTTATGACGGTCTCCCGCCCTGGAAACGCGCCATCCTGCCCTCTGGTCCCTGGGGCTCGGGCCCTCCCAGAGGCGTGCGCTCATTTTTGACTGCTCTGCAGACTCCTTCATGTACGACACCCCTCAAGAGGTGGCCGAGGCCTTCCTGTCTTCCCTGACAGAGACCATAGAAGGAGCGGACGCTGAGGACGGGCACAGCCCAGGTCGGGAGGCCGGAAGGGGCAGAGGGAGTGGGGCTGGGGACTGGGTGGGGGGTGCGGGGCTGGGGACTAGGGTGGGGGGGAGCGGGCCGGGCAGGAGGGAGCAGGGCTGGGGACTGGGTGGGGGGTGCGGGGCTGGGGACTGGGGTGGGGGGGGGAGCGGGCCGGGCAGGAGGGAGCGGGGCTGGGGACTGGGTGGGGGGTTGGGGGGTGCGGGGCTGGGGACTGGGGTGGGGGGGGAGCGGGCCGGGCAGGAGGGAGCGGGGCTGGGGACTGGGTGGGGGGTTGGGGGGTGCGGGGCTGGGGACTGGGGTGGGGGGGGAGCGGGCCGGGCAGGAGGGAGCGGGGCTGGGGACTGGGTGGGGGGTTGGGGGGTGCGGGGCTGGGGACTGGGGTGGGGGGGGAGCGGGCCGGGCAGGAGGGAGTGGGGCTGGGGACTGGGTGGGGGGTTGGGGGGTGCGGGGCTGGGGACTGGGGTGGGGGGGGAGCGGGCCGGGCAGGAGGGAGCGGGGCTGGGGACTGGGTGGGGGGTGCGGGGCTGGGGACTGGGGTGGGGGGGGAGCGGGCCGGGCAGGAGGGAGCGGGGCTGGGGACTGGGTGGGGGGAGCGGGGCTGGGGACTGGGGCAGGAGGGAGTGGGGCCTGGCGGGAGGGCGCGGGGAGGCGCGGGCCGGGCGTGGCGCTGGGGCCTGAGCCTCTGGGCGCTCCAGGAGAGCAGCAGAAGCGGAAGATCGTCCTGGACCCGTCGGGCTCCATGAACATCTACCTGGTGCTGGACGGCTCGGACAGCATCGGGGCGAGCAACTTCACGGGGGCCAAGAAGTGCCTCACCAGCCTCATCGAGAAGGTGGGCCCCGCCGGGGACCCCAGCGCCTGCCTGTGGGGCGCGTTCCGGGGCCCGGAGGCCCAGAAAAGGCCCACGTCCTGTCCCGTCCCCTTGTCCTGCGTGAAGCGGCCTCCTGGCCCCTAGCACGGACCCGTCTGTGGGCCCCGGGGCACCAGTGGCCCTGGGGCCTTGGGCTCTGTCCTGGCCAAGGCGCTGACCCCCCGCCCGCAGCGTCCTCCTTCCCATGGCTGCTGACCCCTTGCTCCCCTCGCCCGCAGGTGGCGAGTTACGGGGTGAAGCCCAGATACGGTTTGGTGACATATGCCACGTACCCCAGTGTCCTGGTCAGGGTGTCCGACCCGAGGAGCAGCAACGCGGACTGGGTCACGGAGAAGATCAACAAGATCAGCTACGAAGGTCAGAGGTCAGGGCAGAGGACAACAGGAGCACGCTGTGGGCCGGGGGCTGCGGGGAGCGGGGCGGGGCCGCTGGAGGATGGCGGGCGCGGGGGCCTGTGGGCTGGCAGCAGCGCTGTGTGGGGAAGGGGGTCGCGGGCTGGCGCCCGGTGCAGTGGGGAACCGGGGGTCCTGGGGCCACGGGGGAGAGCAGGCGGCGCGGTGACCGGCCCCTCCCCGCAGACCACAAGCTGAAGACGGGCACCAACACCAAGAAGGCCCTGCAGGCGGTCTACAGCATGATGAACTGGCAGGGGGACAGGGCCCCCGACGGCTGGAACCGCACCCGCCACGTCATCATCCTCATGACCGACGGTCAGCGGAGCCCCGCCCCCGCTCCCACTTGGCCCCTGAGCCCACCTGTGACGCTGGACTCGTGCTGGGGCCCACGTGCTGCTCAGAGCTGACTGCTGGCTCCTCCTGGGACCAGGAGGCCCCTTCTCCCCAGAGCGCTCTGGATCTGTGCCCCCGCCCCGCAGCCGGCCCATGCACCGGGCCGTGCCCCCGCCCCGCGGCCGGCCCCCGCACCCGGCGGTGTCACTGCCTGCAGCCCATGAGTCCCCCTCGGCCCGCGCACTCTCCCCCCTTGCCTCTCACCCCCTCCCTCTCTCCTGCAGGCTTGCACAACATGGGTGGGGACCCAGTTGTTGTCATCGACGAGATCCGGAGCTTGCTGGACATCGGCAGGGACCGCAAGAACCCCAGGGAGGACTACCTGGGTGAGTGGCAGCCCACAGCCCCGCACCCCATCTCGGCTGCAGCCCTCCGGGGCCGGGCCCTCACTGCCTCTTACTCCCGCAGACGTCTACGTGTTTGGGATTGGGCCCTTGGTGGAACAAACCAACATCAACGCTTTGGCTTCCAAAAAGGATAAAGAGCAGCACGTGTTCAAAGTCAAGGACATGGAGCACCTGGAGGACGTCTTCTACAAGATGATTGGTAGGAAGACACCAGGACTCCCTGGGGCCCCTGGAACCGCTCCTTCTTCCTCCATCCCGAGGCCCCGAGCCTGGAAGGCCTTTCTCACAGCTCCTTCCCTGCCTCGGTGCTGTTGTTCTGTTTTCTCACACCAACCCACGTTCTGATCTTAGCCTCCTAGGGCTCTCAACAACCTCAGAGCTGTCTCAGACCTCTCGTTTTACACATGCGGAAACGGAGGCCGAGAGAGGTTAAGGGACACAGCCGGGTCTCTGATCTCTTAGTTTCAAGTTCGTTTCATTACCCCAAGTGGTTATTTGCCTCCTGACGTAAGGAAGCAAATACCCCCAATATTTCCTTTCCTCATAATGGACCCCTGCTCCCCAAGACATGAGGGTGTCCTTTCCCAAAAGGCCGCTGCCACTTGGGAACGACGTGTCCCCAGCCCTCAGCACGCCCCCCTCCTGACAGATGAAAGCCAGTCTCTGGGTCTCTGCGGCATGGTCTGGGAGCACAAGGAAGCCACCGACGCCCACAAGCAGCCGTGGCAGGCCCGGATCTCGGTCACTGTAAGCGCCGCGTCCCGGCCTTGGGGCCTGGGAGGCCGGGGTGAGGCGGGGTGACAGGATGGAGCCAAATGCGCCCCCCGGGGCGGGGTGTCTGTGGGAGCTGAGCGCACCCCTCTGCCCTGTGTTCCCAGCGCCCTTCCAAGGGACACGAGACCTGCATGGGGGCCGTGGTGTCGGAGTACTTCGTGCTGACAGCGGCGCACTGCTTCACCGTGGACGACCAGAAGCACTCCATCAAGGTCAACCTGGGTAAGAGGGTGCCCTGCGCTCCAGCCGCGCCTCAGGCCGCGCTCCCACCCTACCCGTCCCCGGGGCAGCCCCCTTCCCAGCGCCCTGGCAGCCGAGGACCGAAGACCTGCAGCTAGGGATGTGAGGGGGCTGCCGGGCCGGAGGCTACCCAGGGTGGGTGGTCCAGATACCCTCTCCTGTCTCAGGAGGGAAGAAGCAGGACTTGGAGATAGAAGAAGTCCTATTTCACCCCAAGTACAACATCAACGGGAAAAAGGACAAGGGGATCCCTGAGTTTTATGACTACGACGTGGCTCTCGTCAAGCTCAAGAAGAAGCTGGTATATAGCCAGACTCTCAGGTGAGAGCATCAGGGCCCTGACAGAGAAAAGGCTGGGAGGGAGGCTGCAGGACTGGGGGCCTCAGTTTCCCCATCTCTTTAACAGACCCATCTGTCTCCCCTGCACCATGGGAACGACTCGAGCTCTGCGGCTTCCTCAGTCAACCACTTGCCAGCAACAGAGTGAGACGCTCTCGGGGAGGGGCGCTGGAATGGGACCCTGCTAAGTGGGCATGAGTGGTGGCAGATGGCCACAGCCCCTCGCTCTCGGGGGGCCTGGGACACGGCAGGGGAGGACAGCCTGACAGGACCTGGCCCGTCTGCTTGTCCAGAGGAAGAGCTGCTGCCCGTGAAGGACGTCAAAGCTCTGTTTGTGTCTGACGGGGAGAAGGCGCTGACTCGGAAGGAGGTCTACATCAAGCGCGGGGAGAAGGTGAGGGGCTTCTAGGGAGGCCCCGCAGGCCCGAGCCTCCCAAGCCCAGCTCTGCTCAGCGCCCCTCCCCGCTGTCCTCGCCCGCAGAAAGCCAGCTGCGAGAGAGACGCTCTGAGAGCCCCGGGCTACGACAAGGTCAGGGACGTCTCCGAGGTGGTCACCCCCAGGTTCCTCTGCACAGGAGGGGTGCTGCCCTACGCCGACCCCAACACGTGCAAAGGTGAGAGCCGCCTCAGGTGCTGCGAGCCCCCAGGCCCCAGCATCCTTCGCCCTACACCTTCTCCTCTCCCGCAGGTGATTCTGGAGGCCCCCTGATTATTCACAAGAGAAGCCGCTTCATTCAAGTGAGTGTTCCCCAACCTGGTAGGAAGCCAGGCGGTCAGCAGGGGCCCCACACGGGAGCTCAAGGCACGCGCCAGAGGGGGTGGGGGAGCAGCGCCCGCCTCACCTGAAGACTGCGCGACTGGCCTGCGCAGGGGTTGTGCGTCCACGCACGTGTGTGGGAGAGGACAGGACCAAGCTGTTTCCCAAGCCTAATCCTTTAGACCAGCTCAGGTACAATCGGGAAGGGCCCCGCTTCCCGTGACTAGACATGAGTCCTCCCAAGCACTGGCGCTGCCCTCCCCTCCAGGTCGGCGTGATCAGCTGGGGCGTGGTGGACGTCTGCAAACAGAAGAAGCTGCAGAAGCACGTGCCTGCCCACGCCCGCGACTTCCACGTCAACCTCTTTGAAGTGATGCCCTGGCTCAAGGAGAAGCTCCAGGACGAGGATCTGGGCTTCCTCTAAGGGAACGGGCTCTCATTAAAACAGCTCTAACAATACCTGTGGTCAAGATCCTTTCGGGGGTGAGGGCCACGGGGCATGTGCACTGGCCGAGTTGGGACAGGCGAGACCAGACCTGACGGCCGTTTCTAAAGGCTTAACCCACTCCAGGGGCTGAAGAACCGAGGCTGAGGGAGATGTGCGCGCTTCCACCTCAGTGTTTTATGAGACAGCAATGGGGGCACACGAGGCACAGGAACCCAGCTCCGCTCCCTAGAAGCCGTCCACGAGATTTTCCTTGTACACGTCGTCACTGTAGACGATCTGCGTCCTCTTGTCCCGGTGGCAACCCTTAGGGCTATTCTGGACAGCTGGGGGAAGGAGAGGGGCGGTCAAGGCCTGGAGGAGCAGCCGGCAGCCCGTCTCCATGCTGCCCTCCGGTGGCCGGGCCGCGCCTGCCTCCCCGGGGCCCCCAGGCTGGGAGCCGGGCCGGCGCCCGGCAGTGCGAGCTGTTTTTGTGGCACATGTGGATACTGTGATGGATCTTCTGTTCCTTGAAAAACCCTAAATGTTACCACTGTTGAGATGTGTGGATGATGTTAACCCATTACTTTTAGTCAGTACATCAGCAATTAAAAATTCTCGAGAAAACCTGTGACCCTTTGTTGATACGTTGGTCAATTATGGCTCCTTCCTTTTGCCTGGAGGGCCACGCCTGCTCTGAACCCGTTCCTGCCCCTCTTTTCCCCGGGAGTCTACATGCAGCGTAAAAGGACCTGTGGGATTATTTCACGTGGACTCATCTGGGTGCAGCTCTGGCTCTAAGCATTCTCTCAAGGCTCTGGCTGCTTCTTTCCTTCTTCACCAACACGTCCCCTCTATACCCTGTTTTTAAAGATTCTATCCCGCCACTGGGGGGCTAGTGCGAACCCCCCCCCCCACGTTCTCTGATTCCATAGCTCGCCACTGCTGCCATCACCTCCCTCCTTCCGGGGCTCAGGCCCCGGGGCCCCTCCTGTGCCCTTGCTGCACCCTGAAATTCTGCGAATGTGCCAGAAGTGTTGGGGACACATGGGGCGCGAGGAGTACTGCCATATGTCCTAACGTAGTCCCTGTGTACTGCCGAGCCAGACGTGGCTGTTTTCCCTCCCAAATCAGTCTCCCCTAATGAGGCTCTCGCTCTGCAGCAGCCGGGACACAGAGGACCATCGGCTACCTGTCGCCCTTCCTCGCGGCCGAGGTCCAGAGCCCTACGCTCAAACGCGGACGCCAGCACACGACTCCACCTCACAGTGGCCCTCAGATCGGGGGCGCTCCTCCTCACCAGCCTGCCTGCAGCGCCCGCTGCCTCCCCCCTTCCAGTCGCCACCTTGAGGTCGACTCCAGTTCGTTCCTTCCTTCCTTCCTCCCTCCCCTGCCTCTACCTGACAGCAGGGCTCCATAAGCCCCCTCCCCACCTGCACTGCCGCCACGCCAAGCCGGCTCCCTCCCCGCCGCAGGGAGCCCAGGGCGCGCGGGCCAGGAGGAAGGGCCCTGTTCTTACCGAGGGAGCCCCAGACAGACTTGCCGGTGGCGGCGTCCAGCATGGGCTGCTTGCGGGCGATGCTGACTTTGAGCTGAACAGACTCCACCTGCGTCCCATTGAGCTGGGGCAGAAGGGGGAGGGCGGAAGGCGGGGGACGTGACTGACCACCCAGAGGAGGGTTTCCGGGGCTGAGAGGGACCTGAGCACACAGGGCTTCTTGTATGCACAGGGGGGACTCGCTCGCACAAGGAACCCCTTTCCTCCTGGCTCCTGGTATTTCAACAAGAAAACACGAAGACGGCGGGAGGGATGGGGAGCCCAGGTCTGGGAAGTGCCAACCTCAGCGATGGCCTGGTCTGCTGACTCCATCTTTTCATAGGTGACGAAGGCACAGCTGGGATGGGAGGAACCGGGGTCAGCAGTGGGCCCCTGGGCTCTTCGGAACCCAGCCAGGCCCAGAGCCCCCAGCCTCACACCCAGGCCTCGCCCCCTTGGCCCGCTGTCACCCTTACTTTCTGGGTGGGTCCATGGAGAGGTCAATGATGTTTCCAAAGGGAGAGAAGGCCCCCCGGAGGAGGGTGGGCGTCATGTCTTCTCCATACACATACAGAGTGTTCCCCTTCCGAGGGGCCCGGCGTTCAGGGAACGAGTCCGACCCTACGGGATCAGGAATCCGCCAGAAGCTGTCACCCACCCTGCTCTCCACCCCAAAGTCCCTTCTAGGAGGACCCGTCTGAAGTCTTGCCGAGGTCCCCCGCCCCCCCAGCCAGGGTCACTCACTGCGGAAGGGGCCCTCTCGGTCTCGCTCCCTGTCCCGGTCCCTGTCCCGGTCCCTGTCCCGCTCTCGGTCTCTGTCTCGGTCCCTTTCCCGCTCTCGGTCTCTGTCTCGGTCTCTGTCCCGCTCTCGGTCTCGATCTCGCTCCCGCTCTCGGTCTCTGTCCCGGTTCCTCTCATGGCTGCGGTCCCGGCTGCGGCTTCGGGGAGGGGAGGCTGAAGAGCGGGCACCGCCTCGTTCTTCATAGCTCCAGTCAAAGCTTCGTGGGGGGCCATCCCCGGCCCCCGGGCCCTCTGCCTCTTCCCCATCTGGCCCCAGTTCCCGAAGACGGTCGCTGGAAGACACAAAGCTGGGGAGAAGCAGAGAGTGAAGATGAAAGGGGTCTCCTTCTCCCAGACCCTCTGGAGACTCAACACCTTCCCACTGCAGCCCCAGTTCCTTTCACCCCAGGGAGGTGCCACCCCTCCCGAAGACCCAGGCAGTTGACCCTTCCCGCTCCACCAGCCACGGGGGATGCAGTTCTGCCTCTAACTCTAACCTCTCATACAGAGATTTCCTCTGGGGACGTCTGGATGACTGAAAAAAGAGACCGAGAATAATCAAAGTGATTTCTGGTTCCTGGCATATGGTTCAAAATGTGGGGCCACTTATCTTCCTTAATCCCCAGCCCCCAGGGACAGAGAATCACAAAGTGCTACCTCCTGTAGATCGTCGTCGGCAGATATGCTCCTCTGGAATGGCTGGAAGGTGGGGACTGGCCCCTTCTCGGGGTCCTGGGGAGGCGGTAAAGGCCTGCCTCAGTGTGGGGGCAGGAGGCGGCCTTACTGCGGGACAAGGGGTTCCTCTTCCGTCCCTCTTTTTGGCTTCCTGTCATCTCCCTCCCACCCCCCAACCTGCTACACTTAAGAAAAAAAAAACTGTGTTAGTTTTCTAAATGACTCACAATGTACATCTAAAGCATTTTGTTTACCCAAACGTCCTTTGAACCTAATGTTATTTTTAACCTGTTCAACACCTCAGAACAATGAATTCACTGTCTACCTTGCTGGGTTAGAGCACAGAATGTATAAAATGAAGGGGAATTTAAGAGTCATCGAGTTTCTTCATTTTATAGATAAGAAAGAGAAGCATCTAACAGTTGACCGATTTGCCAGTGATGAAATAAGCATTACCGCCCCGAGCCCACCCTCCTCCAGCTTGCAGCCCTCTGAAGCCGAGGGTTCCCTGAACACCTTGTGCTTGTGCTCACCTTTAGTTTTCCCTCTAGGGTTCGAGAACGCTTGAAGCCCGAGTTCTTGGTCTCGGCCTTGATGGCACTGATGGCTCCTGACTTCACCAGCTGCTTTGCCTGCTCCGTGGCTGTGGCTGTATCCACCACCGGCTGCTCTGACAGTGCTAAATTGGCCGGGAAGGAGGCATAGCATTGGCCAGGTGTGTCGGCGGTCACCCCTGCTGCCCCCATCCAGTCCGTCCCCTTTTTCCCAGCCACTTACAGCGTTTGACACCGCCTTGGCTGGCTGTACTGCTGCTACTTTGCTTCTTCAGAGCCAGCAATGCCTTTTTCTGGGAGGTGAGAAGAGAGGGGCTGGTGAGAGCCAGGACCTGGCCAGGTCCTCTCCAGAGGCCCCTGGGTGCATCATTCTGGGGGATGCTCTCCTTGGAGAAAACAATGTGGATGGTGGCCCCTGGAGTGGTGTGTTGAGGCGGCCCTGGCTCACACATGGTCCCCCACGTTATCTACAATGACAGGATTATCCAACCTATAGAAACCACAGCACCCAGGGGCTTTCCAGAGTTGAAGTCGGAGACAAGGAGTTCAGCCAAATATGGGAGTCCCAGAAGATTAGCTGCAAGTAAGTATAAGCCTAGGTATCCTTTTTTGGAGACTTCATCCACCCAATCTCTGTATATTTAAGGAGGATTTGCTATGACTTTGTAACGAGCTATTAAGGTATATAAAAACGCGATCTCTCTTATAGTCTGAGAAGCAATACAAGCAGACTGAATTGCCAATAATCCTTCTAAGAGGTACAAATCATTTGCAGCAAAAAGTAAGATTTTGTGATGCCAAATGGCTATTATTGGGCCCTGGGTAGGCTCTGCACAACATAGACACAGAGAAAGAAGATACTTCAGACAAAGGAAACAAGTTAGCAAAGATGCTGGGATAAGGTGGCTTTGAGGATGTATGTTTTGGGACCAGTGAGTAGTTTTTTTGGCCAGAAAGGGATGCCAAGATAACTTTGTTTTGCAAACAGTGTGAACCATTTACAATTTTTAAGAAAAGGGGGGTGGGTTTTTGTATTTTCAATGGATCATTTTGATAGAAGAAAGAGTTTTGCATTTTCAATGGTTCACTTTGGCAGGAGCAAAGAAGTCTTTCCAAAAAAACCAACTACGAAACTTGGTAAGAGAATATTAGGACCGTCTAGGTGTTAGCCAAGACCCAATCTAAGGAACACACAGGAAAGAATAAATGGAAGAGATGACTTCCACGGAATAATCAAGAAGACCTGAGCCTAAACACATGGGAGAATTGACTATAGTCCCTACTATTTGGAAGATCAAGAAGAAGAACGATATTAGAAAAGGGCAAGAAGATGACAGCTTCAAGTTTGGGTATTTGAAGGGTACCAATAAAACAAGGAATAGCAGAAAACACCAGCTCTTAGGTAGTACCAAAATCCCTAGGAAAGGAAAACAACTCCGTGGCAGATTGCCTAGAGAAGAAAGTACACACCAAGATTTGGGCAAGCCCACCTCTTGGACCTACCTGAGAGGTGATGTGTCTCCAGGTATGCGTGGGAAGAACCTCCCGACCCCTCACACACAGCCCAGGTGTGCTGAGAATGCGGTGTCAACGGGGCTGGGACATGCCCACACACACTCCCTCACCTTTTTCTTGAGTTTGTTGAATTTCTTCTGCAGAGCCTCCTCCTCCTCGCTCAGTCCGGGGGGTATCACCAACATGGTGGCTCCTGGTTCAGGGGCAGGGCCCAAGACATCTTTCTCCACTGTCACCTCCCGAAGCTGATACCACACTGGCCCCAACCCCGCCCCTTCCAGTCTACCTCGGCCTTTGGCCTCTCCCTAACCCTTGCTTAAACCCGGCTGCGTCCAAGCCCCCAGGGCTCTCCGGGATCGACCAGCATTCCCTCCTCTCTCCAGGAATCCTGAATACCGGCGCCCTGGGGTACCACGTGGCCCCGGGAGGGAGAAGCACCCCTCCGTCGCCAGGACGTTGGCGCTGGACACCCTGGCCCCGGCTCGGGTCAGTAAGGTAACCACCGGGTCCTAACGGCCGAGGAGGCGGTGGACCCCGCGGGGCGCTCTCAGAGCAACGAAGGAGGAGGAGGACGAGAGGAAGAGCCGGACAAACGGGGCGAAGGGCGCGGAGGAGAAGGCCTTACCTGAGGGGGCGGGAACCCGGGCCCCACGGTCTCGGGCGGCGCCCGCGCGGGCCGCGCAGAGCCGGCTCAGAGCGATGACGTGGCGGAGGGCGGGGAGCGCGGTCACCAGGGCGGCCGAGGACGCGCGCGCTTCCGCCCGGCCCGCCGAGAGCGCGCGCGCTTCCGCCCGGCCCGCCGCCGCGTCGCGCCTGCGCGTCGGGGACGCTGGTCCCACGCCCCCGGCGGTGGGGCTGACGGGAGCCGTTCCACTTCCGCCCGTCCCGGGGCGGGACTTACTCCGTGGCTCCTCGCGGCACTTCCGGGCTGCTCGGCAGCTGCGGTGGCTCCAGCATGATGGAGACGGAGCGACTCGGTGAGCAGGAGGGGTGGGAAAAGAGGAGTGGGTTGGGAATGACCCTTGACCTCTGACCTCTGTACTGTCCCCGCAGTGCTACCTCCCCCAGGTCCTCTGGACCTGCCCCTTCGGGCTGTGGAGCTGGGATGCACGGGGCGCTGGGAGCTGCTGAACGTGCCTGGGGCTCCCGAGAGCACCGTGAGTGACCATTTTCCCTAACCTTTGACTCCGCAATGAGCCTGCAATCCCCTTCAGCCTCGTCATGGAGGGCCTTTAACCTGGCTTCTCTGTCCCTGGACACCTGTCATCCCGGCCCCTTGTGCTGCTAGACAGACTCCAGCCCGGTGGACCTGCCGTGGGTCGACCGAGCAGGGAGAGCAGGGGAGATCTTAGCTTTGCGAGCTGCTCTTTCAAAAGGGTCTTTTCTCCTCGGAGTTCCATTCTTATGTCCCCACTAGTGGGTGATTGGGTGATTGGGATGCTAACCTTTGAGTATCTGGCTTTTCATCTTTAGGTATGGGACCCCTTTTTCTCAAACTAGTGGTTCTTAAATTCCAGCGTGCCTTACGATTCCTGGGATGCTTTTTAAAAATGCAGGTACTCAGGTCCAGCCCCAAAGGTTCTGAAATCTAAAGTCTGCATTGTTAACCAGCACCCCAGATAGTGTAGGTAATATCTGGACAACTTTTCAATCTTTGGAAAAGATTATGTCAGCTTCATCGCCTTAGTTTGTTTAGCCTACCTGCCATTTCAATGATCGAAACGTGAATGTCATCGTTTTCTCTTTCGGCTGCGTCTCCTTACCCCTTTTACTTACCTAAGATCTCTCATCTCTCCCTCGTTCCAGCTTCCCCACGGGCTCCCACCCTGTGCTCCGGATCTGCAGCAGGAAGCAGAGCAGTTGTTCCTGTCCTCTCCAGCCTGGCTGCCTCTGCATGGCGTGGAGCACTCAGCCCGGTGAGGGATCTGGAGAGCCAGAACTAGGGGGCCATGGGTCGCTGAAGGAAGCCGGGACAGGGGAGAAAGAAAGCCTGGAAGGTACTTTCCTTCTCTCCAGGAAATGGCAAAGGAAGACAGATCCTTGGTCTCTCCTGAATGCCCCGGGGGCCCCAGTCCCTTCCGACCTACAGGCCCAGAGACACCCCACCACTGGCCAGATACTGGGATACAAGGAGGTAAGAGGTCAGGGTGCGTGAGAAGCAGAATCGGGAGAAGCGGGGGCTGTCAGGCAAGCTCAGCTGCACTGGGGCTCTGGTCTCTTGCCTCAGGTGCTGCTGGAGAACACAAACCTGTCGGCCATGACCTCATTATCCCTTCACCGGCCCCCAGGGCCCCTCTCCCAGGCCCTGTGGGGGAATCCGACGCAGTATCCCTTCTGGCCAGGTGACTCTTGTGGGGATGGGCGCGTAGGAGAGAGGGCCTGGAGTCTCCAGGGAAGGGCTCCCCACCCACCTCACGTCAGTCACCCTGTGGATCCCTGTCTGTCCAATCTCTCTCCAGGTGGGATGGACGAGCCTACCATGACAGATCTGAGCACTCGGGAGGAGGCTGAGGAGGAGATAGACTTTGAGAAAGGTGAGGGGATGCCAGGATGGACTCCGGGGAGATCGAGCTCTGAGGCTGACCCTTGAGGAAGGACCCCGGCATGTCACTCAGCTGCTGCTGGCTTTGTCGTGCCTCTGAGCAAATAAGAAAAGCTGCCCCATCCTTAACCTTCAATGTCTTCTGTTGGGAAACTATTAAAATATAGCCTACAGTGCCGTGAGCTCTCTCATTTAGATTTGTGCAGCATGTAGCTTGTACAGTGCCGTGCAGTGGCTCCAAGTCTACCCTGCTTTCCTTGTCCTCCAGATCTGCTTACTGTTCCACCTGGCTTCAAGAAAGGCGTGGATTTTGCACCAAAGAGTGAGTTTTAGTTTTGGGACGGACACACAGGGAAGTGGTGCCCTGCGCCGCTGGGAAGGAGATGGAAACGGCAAGGTCTCCGTCTCTCCATGGTCCTCAGGTCACCCCACCCCAGCCCCCGGCTTGCTCAGCCTCAGCCGTCTGCTGGAGCCCCTGGATTTGGGTGGGGGCGATGAAGATGAAAGTGAGGTGGTGGGACAGCCAGGAGGTCCCAGAGGGGACACTGCCCCGGCCCCTCCCTGCAGTGCTCCCCTTGCTCGAGCGAGCAGCTTGGAGGACCTAGTCTTGAAGGTTGGTGGTTCTGGAGGGGGAGGCGGGCAAGGAGGGCCTTTGCCCCAGGGACGGTGGCCTGGCTTGGGCGCATCTCAGCAAAAGAATGGGACGCCCTGGGAGGACCGGTCACGGAGAGCCCTCTGGCTGTGTCTTCATCACTTCCACCTCTGGCTTTTCCAGGAAGCATCTGTGGCCGAATCCCCCCCAGAGCCCCCTAAACCCCTGCCCCAGGAGCAGTGGGCCATCCCCGTGGACGTCACCTCCCCCGTTGGGGATTTCTACCGCCTCATTCCCCAGCCGGCCTTCCAGGTGGGCTGCCCCAGTCTCCGCGTGCTCCTCTGCCTCCCCGGGGGCTGCACCCTGGCCCTGCCTCTCAGCCCAGCCCAGAGGCCAGGCCCCTTCCGGGGGGTGTGGGCCTGCACCCCGCCCCTTCCTCACCCTGCTGGTCTTCTTGCTGCCCGGCCTGCCCCGGGGGGGGGGAGCAGGAAGGCCCCCTCCTCTCTGCATCCTCATCCTTCTCTCTCCCCCACAGTGGGCGTTCGAGCCCGATGTGTTTCAGAAGCAGGCCATCCTGCACCTGGAGCGGCACGACTCTGTCTTTGTCGCGGCTCACACATCCGCAGGGAAGACAGTGGTGGCTGAATACGCCATTGCCCTGGCCCAGAAGCACATGACGCGGTACAGGCCCCCGTCCCCGTCCCCGTCCCCAGCCAGCCGCTGGCCTCTCGCGTCCTCTCTCTCTCTTTTTAAAATACTTTTAAAAATACTTACATTACATAAATGTTATGTAAGGAATACAGAGGATTCCCATGTGCCCTGCTCTCTAGCCCTCCCATACTTTCCCACAGTAACGGCATCCTGCGTTATCGTGGTATGTTTTTTACAACTGAGGCACACATCTTGGAGCATCGCCACGAAGCGTGGATTATAGTTTACATTGTAGTTTACACTTTCTCCCATGCAATTTTGTAAGTTAGGACAAGATATATGATGGCTTGTACCTGTCCCTGCAGTGTCATTCAGGACAACACCCAAGTCCCGAAAATGCCCCTGTTTTGCACCTGTCTCCCCCCGCCTGCCCCGCCTCAGCACCTCCCGTGGCCACTGCCACCACCTCAGTGATCTGATTTCCTCCGTTACTAGGATCACAGTAGGTCTCTCGTAGGGTACAAGGGGGTCCACCTAGGCCCCGCTCACGTCCCGTCCTGAGGACCCTGGCTGCGTGCTCTCTTGGTCTCATATCTTCCCTTTGCCTCCAGACGCGAGGCCGGGGAGAGGCTGCAGCAGGGGGGCCCAGAGAGCCGCGAGGAGTGTGGGTGGGGTGCGGGGACATGGTTATTCCAGGGTCGTATGGTGAAGGAGAGCGCGAGGGCGGCTTGGGGGCAGCGGGGGCGCCTGAGCTCGGGTCCTGTGCCGGGGGCTGCCGCCTGCCTGCCTGGGGGCCTGACCAGCACCACGCCCTCCCCAGCACCATCTACACTTCGCCCATCAAGGCCCTGAGCAACCAGAAGTTCCGTGACTTCCGGAACACGTTCGGGGACGTGGGGCTGCTCACCGGAGACGTGCAGTTGCACCCGGAGGCCTCCTGCCTCATCATGACGACAGAGATCCTGCGGTGAGAGGCGGGCACCTTCCCGGGCATGCGGTGGAGGGGCCGGTGGCGGGAGCCCCGGGGGCGAGGTGTGTGGCGGAGGGACGGGTGGCAGGAGCCCGGCGGCCAGCCTCGGCCTCTCCCCCCAGCTCCATGCTGTACAGCGGCTCCGATGTCATCCGGGACCTGGAGTGGGTCATCTTCGACGAGGTCCACTACATCAACGATGCTGAGGTGGGGGCCCGGGGCTCCCTGACCCCTGTCGCGCCCGCCCGTGGGAACAGTCGCGCCGCTTCCCCCCCGCCGGGCTCCCTGCGCCCCCTCCTGCCTTCTGGGCCCCCCCGCGGAGCCCCAGGCCACTTCTCTTGTCTCCCCCATCCCCGCGCCAGCGTGGGGTCGTGTGGGAGGAGGTGCTCATCATGCTCCCCGACCACGTCTCCATCATCCTCCTGAGCGCCACCGTCCCCAACGCCCTGGAGTTTGCCGACTGGATCGGGTGAGACGTGCGCCCTGCGCTGGGGTGGGGGACCCAGGGCTCCTCGACCGTGTGGTGGGAGGAGGTCGGGCCTGGGGGTGGGCAGGGGACAGATCTGCCCGGGGCAGCAGGGGGACCCCTTTGCGTGCCGAGATGGGGTGACGCGGTGGGGACAGCCCTCCGGTCTGGCTTCCAGAAGAGCCGGGGTGCAGGGGGGGGCTGCGGATCCTGCCCTGTGTGCAGCGCCGACCCCCGCCCTGCGCCCCCCAGGCGACTGAAGCGCCGGCAGCTCTACGTGATCAGCACCGTGGCGCGCCCGGTCCCCCTGGAGCATTACCTCTTCACGGGGAACAGCCCGAAGACCCAGGGGGAGCTCTTCCTGCTGCTGGACTCCCGGGGAGCCTTCCACACCAAGGGGTGAGCGCGGGGCGGGGTGAGGGCCCGCGCCGGCCGGGTGTGACCCCGCCCTCGCTGTGCCGCAGGTACTACGCGGCCGTGGAGGCCAAGAAGGAGAGGACCAGCAAGCACGCCCAGACCTTCGGGGCCAAGCAGCCCACACACCAGGGGGGCCCTGCGCAGGTGGGGACCGGCGCCTCCAGGGCCCCCCCGCCCCCGCCTTTCTTCCCTCTTCCCCCAGGACCTGGGGCTTGAGCTCCGAGCGCCCCCGACCCCGCTGACGCGGGAAACGCCCCCCGCCCCCTCCCCAGGACCGCGGCGTGTACCTGGCCCTCCTGGCCTCCCTGCGCGCCCGCGCCCAGCTGCCTGTGGTGGTGTTCACCTTCTCCCGCGGCCGCTGCGACGAGCAGGCCTCGGGCCTCACCTCCCTCGACCTCACCACGAGCTCGGAGAAGAGCGAGATCCACCTGTTCCTGCAGCGCTGCCTCGCTCGCCTGCGCGGCTCCGACCGCCAGCTGCCCCAGGTGCGGCGGGCGGCACGGGGGGGCAGTGGGGACAGCGGCGCCCGCCCGGCCCTGACCCCGGCCCGGCCCTGCAGGTCCTGCACATGGCGGAGCTTCTGCGCCGCGGCCTGGGCGTGCACCACAGCGGCATCCTGCCCATCCTCAAGGAGATCGTGGAGATGCTGTTCAGCCGCGGCCTGGTCAAGGTGCGCGCAGCGGCGCGGGCGGGCGGCTCCGGGGCAGGGCAGTGCCGTGGCCGGGGGCTTGGGCCCTGGGCCCACGCTGCCTGGGTTGGAGGCCCAGTCCCACCACCTAACGGCTGTGTGACCTTGGGAGATTATGTAACCTCTCTGAGCTTTAAGTTCCCCATATTAAAATGGGGGTATATAAGATTTGGACAGACAGTTTTCCAAAAAGAAATGCAAAAACTAGCAAATTCTGAGAAGTCACCAGTAACCACAGAAGTGCAAATCAAAATATTCACGAGACATGACTTTGTGGCTTTTAGATTGGGAAATTTGGGAAGCTGGTTAATGCTTAAGTGTCAAAAGAGACGTGGGGTTATGGAAACCTTCATTTATTGTAAGTGGGTGTGGCCAGTCTCCAGTGCTTCCTGGCACTATGTGGGTGAAATAAGTAGAACATACTCTTCGGCCCTATAATTCCATTCCTAGGTATATAACGTAAAGAATATAACGTAAAGAAATGTTCACCCTAGTCCGTGAAGGAACCTGTCCACTCTTTCTTGGTTCGCTATAATTCTGGTCATGGTGGCAGGTCGTTGGTTGTCCCAAGGTGCCCTTCGCTGGGAGGATGGGCAGGTTAGATGTGGGGGTGTACCCCACAGGGTGTTCCACAGCAGTTGGATGCAGTGGATGAGATCCAACTCCAGGAACAGGTGGATGCTGAAACCACTGGGTGGGGGAAAGAGACTGAGTCAAATAATAATGACTTTTATGTAGATTACAAAAATACACAGAACGACACACATGCTGCAGGGACAGGTGACACTAAGAAACACCCACCCAGCGTTTCGGAATGGCTGTCAGTAGGCGAGGGGGAGTGGGCTCTCGGGACGAAAGGAAAGAACCACGGTAGCACAGCTAAGGCTGTGGTAGCGCAGGCTCTCGGACTCACTCCGGGGCCAGCGAGGTCCTGAGAGCCGGCCCCCTGGCCCCGTGCCGGGGGCGGGGCTTGGCCCCCCGCGCCGACCCGCTGCCGTCCCCTCCGCCCCAGGCCCTGTTTGCCACGGAGACCTTCGCCATGGGCGTGAACATGCCTGCGCGCACGGTGGTGTTCGACTCCATGCGCAAGCACGACGGCTCGGCCTTCCGGGACCTGCTGCCCGGGGAGTACGTGCAGATGGCCGGCCGGGCGGGGAGGAGGGGCCTGGACGCCACCGGCACCGTCATCCTGCTCTGCAAGGGCCGCGTGCCCGAGATGGCCGACCTGCACCGCATGATGATGGTGGGCGCTGCCGCCGGCTCTCCAGCCCCTTCCGCCTCCTTCCCTCCTTGCCTTTTGCCGGGGAGCCGTCCAGGCGGGAGACTGGATTGCGTCTCCGGCTGCATTTTCCCGCTGTGGCGGTGGAGTGGGGTGGGGCCTTGGGGACCCTGCGACGAGCCGGGCGGGGTCTAGTCCCCCGGGTGTCGGCTGGCCTGGGGAGGTCGTGGCGGGGGCAGCAGGGCCCGCCGAGCTCACCACCTTCTCCCCGCCCGCCAGGGGAAGCCGTCCCAGCTGCAGTCGCAGTTCCGGCTCACGTACACCATGATCCTGAACCTGCTGCGGGTGGACGCCCTGCGGGTGGAGGACATGATGAAGAGGAGCTTCTCCGAGTTCCCGTCCCGCAAGGACAGCAAGGTGGGGGGGCGGGGGGCCGGGCGCGGGCGGGCGGTCAGGCGGGACGCCGGGCCGGCGGGCGGGCGGCTCGGGGCCCGGGGGTGTCGTCGACGAGCGCGCCCCTCCCGCCGCAGGCCCACGAGCAGGCGCTGGCCGAGCTGACCAGGAGGCTGGGGGCCTTGGAAGAGCCCGACGTGACGGGCCAGCTGGCCGACCTGCCCGAGTACTACAGCTGGGCGGAGGAGCTGGCGGAGACCCGGGCCCAGATCCAGGTGTGGGCGCGGCAGCGGGCGAGGACCGGGGCTGCGCCCGGCGGGCTCCCGACCGGCCCGCGGCGCCCTCCGCCTCACGCCCGCACGGCCCTGCTCCCCAGCGACGCATCGTGGAGTCGGTGAACGGGCTGAAGTCTCTCTCCACGGGCAGGGTGGTGGTAGTGAAGAATCAGGAGCACCGCAACGCTCTGGGGGTGATCCTGCAGGTGAGGGCGGGGGAGGCGGGGCAGGGGAGGCAGGGCTGCAGAGGCGGGGCGCCGCCCCCGGGGCTGGGCGAGGCCGCGGTCACCACGCGCTCTTGTTCCGGCCTCGCCGTCCTTCCCCTGCCCACCGCCGCCGCGTGCCCACCCCTGCCCGCCGGCCCCCAGAAGCCCCTGGTCGCCCCCGCTCGCCGGGCGGGTCTGCGTCGCGTTTCTTTGACCTGGCCGCTGCCTTCGCCGCCCACGCCCCCCCCGGCCTGGCCTCCCCGCCTCCCCCAGGTCTCCTCCAACTCCACCAGCAGAGTGTTCACGGCCTTAGTCTTGTGTGACAAGGCCACATCCATGGACCCCCAGCCCGGGGGGCCGGCCACCCCGGACGTGCCCTACCCGGATGACCTCGTGGGATTCAAGCTGTTCCTGCCGGAGGGTGAGGGAGGCCGGTGCCGGGTCCTGGGGCAGGCCAGCAGGACTCCCGGGCCTGTGGCGAGGCGCCCCTTCCTCCCCTGCCAGGGCCCTGCGACCATGTCGTGGCCAAGCTGCCGCCGGGAGACGTGGCTGCCATCACCACCAAGGTGCTGCGGATCAGTGGGGAGAGGATCCTGGAGGACGTCAGCAGGAGGCAGCAGCCGAAGTTCAAGTCAGAGATGCCGGGGGGCCCTCCTGGGCCGTGGAGCGGGGGCGGAGGGGGTGGTGTGGTGGGGGCCCTCCCCCAGCTGGGGGGCCAAGGGGAGCAAGGCCCCAGGTCCTGGTCTCAAGACCCATTCCCACCGCAGGAAGGATCCTCCCTTGCCGGCCGTGACCGCTGCTGTCCAGGAGCTGCTGCGCCTGGCTCAGGCCCACCCAGCCGGACCCCCCACTCTCGACCCTGTCAATGACCTGCAGCTCAAGGATGTGTCGGTGGTGGAGGGTGGGCTCCGGGCCCGGAAGCTGGAGGAGCTGATCTGGGGGGCTCAGTGTGTGCACAGCCCCCGTTTCCCTGCTCAGGTAGGGCCCCGGATGCTGGGGGTGGGGTGTGTTTTCCTCTCCGGTCCCCAGGCCCCTGTTCACCCCCACCCCGCCCTGGCCCTCATCCTTGGAGCACCCTGCACCGAGGACAAGGCTAACGGGCTCCTGCCCTGGCCGCTCTGCAGTACCTGAAGCTGCGGGAGCGGGCACAGATACAGAAGGAGATGGAGCGGCTGCGCTTCCTGCTGTCGGATCAGTCCCTGCTGCTGCTCCCCGAGTACCACCAGCGCGTGGAGGTGGGACGGGCCCGAGGCGGGGCTGGGGGGCCAGGGTGGGAGAGGGCAGCGGCTCCCCGGCACCCGCCTGCTTCCTTCCAGGTGCTGCGAACCCTGGGCTACGTGGACCAGGCAGGCACAGTGAAGCTGGCGGGGCGGGTGGCCTGCGCCATGAGCAGCCACGAGCTGCTGCTCACCGAGCTCATGTTCGACAACGCGCTCAGCGCCCTGCGGCCCGAGGAGATCGCAGCCCTGCTCTCCGGCCTGGTGTGCCAGAGCCCCGGGGGCCCGGCAGACCAGCTCCCCAGCACTCTCAAGCAGGTAGGGGGTCCCCGCCCCGGGCTGTGGGAGCCCCGCCTTCCACACACTGCTCCTTTCCCACCCCCACCCCAGGTTTCCCCGAGCAGCCCCGTCCTTCCCCGGCCCTGCTGTTTAGAGTTAACCCGCTGGGTTCTAAGCGCCCCCAGAGTAGAAACGGGCCCGTCCTCGCTCTGGCCTCCCCCGCGCCGGGGCACGAGGCAGGCGCTAACTCTTCCTTGCTCGTCGCCGGCAGGGAATGGAGCGTGTCCAGGCGGTGGCCAAGCGGATCGGGGAGGTCCAGGTGGCCTGCGGCCTGAACCAGACAGTGGAGGAATTTGTGGGGGAGCTGAACTTCGGGCTGGTGGAGGTTGTGTACGAGTGGGCCCGGGGCATGGTGAGTAGCTGAGGCTGGGGGTTCTGAGGGCGAGCGGGGTGGGGAGGGGCTGCCCCGGCCCCCCGGGCTCAGTCCTCGCCCTGCTCTCCCTGCAGCCTTTCTCGGAGTTGGCAGGGCTCTCGGGGACCCCCGAGGGCCTGGTGGTCCGCTGCATCCAGCGCCTGGCTGAGATGTGCCGCTCGCTGCGGGGGGCGGCCCGCCTGGTGGGCGAGCCCGTGCTGGGCGCCAAGATGGAGACCGCGGCTACCCTGTTACGGCGAGACATCGTCTTTGCGGCCAGCCTCTATACCCAGTGAGCCACCTGGAGACCGAGCCCTGTGTAAAAATAACAGTGGAACAGCAAACCACCTGTGTGTGTTTGAGGTGCTGCCTGGGGCGCGTTCAGAAGACACGGCAGGGAGCGCCACTTAGAAACAAGCCTTTATTAGCTGGGCAGCGCGGACGCGGGGCCGGCCCCTGGGAAGTGTCAGTCTCTCGGGGAGGGAGTTTCGGGCGGCGATGGGAGGTCCTGGGCCATGGCTTCCACGTACCACGTGGGCAGGAAGGCATAGGGTGCGTCTCGGTGGATGGACACGGTGACGGGGCCCCCGGGCTCCCAGGAGAAGAGATGGATAAGCCTGGGGCGGCAGAAGGAGGCACAGGTTGGGCCAGAGGCTGAGCTGCGGGCGCCCGGGAGGACGGGCAGAGCCGAGCTCCTCACCTGGGGTCATCCTGGACAACTGTATCCTGGGCAAAGCTGAGAAAGGCAGCACAGAAGTTCATGCACACAGAGGGACTCCAGCCGTCACGGTCATTCTGGAGAGGGCAGAGGAGGCAGAAGAGTGGTGGAGGAGGTGGGAGAAGGGCAGGGCAGGCGGCAGCCCTGAACGCTGGACTCAGGGGCTTGAAGCGAGGGCCGTGGGGAGTGGGTACAGGTGGGGGCAGCATAGGCACTGCCGTACCCTGACATATTCAAACATTTCCATGGTGGGAAAGGTCTTGAGGGAGCAGACGAAACCCTCCGGGTTGCGGAAGCCGGCGACAACAGTTGGGACCCCAGGGAGAAACGACTGAGCCCACCATTTCAGGAGCTTGTGCCTGTCGGGAAAGGTCAGGGGTCACTGCCCCGCCCCTCCCTTCTGCCCTTACCCTCAGGCATCACCCTCCTCCCCAGGCCTCCTTCCCAGCCATCAATTCTAGACCCTCGCCCTGCGGGCCCCTGAACCTGTAGAAGCTCCTCCGCTGGCCAGGGCTGTGCATCTCCTTGCAGGTCTTGAGCTCTACGTAGCAGCCGGGGGGCTGCGTGGATGCCGCCTGGGGGTCTCTGCAGTCCACCTCCCCTGAGAAGAGCAGGGCGTGGCTCCCCAGGCGGCTGCGCAGCACCGAGCAGAAGGCCACGTTGGTGTTCACCTCTCCAGAAGGGTCCGGGGAGCCTCCGGGTTTGTCTGCCCGAGGAAAGAAGGAGCAGCAGGGGAGGGGCTCTCACTCTCCGGGCAAGGGGGAGGGACTGCGGAGCAGGGCCAACTCTCACCTGCACACATGTACTGCTCAAACTTGTAGCCCATGTACATGAGCTCCCGGAGGAGGGGCGGCCGGGCAAGCCTCTGAGCCCGAGCGGCCGGAGTCTCCACCTCACTCAGGTACAGTGTGCCCTGGAACCGGGAGGCTGCCAGCTGCCAGCCCTCCTGCCGCTCGTACGGTGTTGTCAGCAGTTTGGTCAGATGCCCCCGCCACGTCACTACGGCCCCTGCCAGCCAGCCTGGACCCCTGAGGAGGAGGAGTTAGAGGCTGGGGGATGGCTCCCCCAAAGATGAGCCTAGGTTCCTTCTAGGGATGGTCCTCGCACCAGCTTTGGCTCTCCTGATGGATCTGCCGTGTCCTAGGCCTAGCTCACCCCTCCAGTTGGCCTCGGTGCTCCAGGAGCCAGCGAAGCAGGTGGTCCAGCCCCTCCCGGGCCTCCTCGTCCCGGGGCTGGTATCGGTCAGCGTATCCGTCTCTGAGGTCAAAGTCGGGGCCTGGACCGTGGGTGGGCGGTGGGCTGTAATAGCGCAGGGCGCGGGCATCTCCGTGATACTGGCGCTGTGCGTCCAGGGAGAAGCAGCCCAGCTCGGAAGGGCGCCGGTAGAAAGGAAAGGGCCCAGAGTAGAGAGCGGGTGCTGTGGGGAGGGAGGGCGCTGGGCACGGGAGTTTGTTCCGAGGCTCTGCTGCCTCGATTTTCTCAGCCCCCCTCTTGGTCCCTTTGGACTCCATGAGGTCCTGGAAGGGGGAAAAAATTCCCATTTTACAGAAGCTACTGAGGCGCGGAAAGGGCGAGCCTCCTGACTACCGGCTCTACCCCTCCAGTCTCCCGCCCCTCTAGCAGAACCACGCCAGGTGCACATCCCACTTCTCCCATGACCTCGACGCGCGGAGAGGGTGGAGGGAAGTTTGGACTCTCAAGGATCTGGTTACCTCAAAACTCCCCAGCTTCGCCCTCCAGCCACCTCCGCAGAGCTATGACGTCACGGCAGGCACGTCAAAGGCCAAAGAGGGGCGCAAAGGTGGTTTTCTGCTCTCGATGACGCGATCATTCGGCGCCAATGGCAGGCAAGCCCGCAGGGCGGGAGGAGGGGGCGCTCGGCTTCACCCCAAGAGGCTGACCCCGACGCGGCCACCGGAGCCCTGCGTCCCGCCCCGGCGTCTCCGGACGTGAGTGCCCTGGGGGAGCCAATCCGCACAGCCTCGGCCCACCGAGGTGCCCGCACTGACGGCGCCCCAGGGCCCAGGAGAGCGCGAGCCGGCGCCTGTGTCGTCATCACGTCGACACGGGCTCCACGCTTGTCCAACCAGGGGCGTCGGGGAGCCCTTACGTCACTGTCGTGCGCCGGAAGACTATTTTCACATTCCCTTGCCTCGGCGCACAGCCCTTCCTCAGCAGCGGGAAGGCAGAGGTTCCGGGATATGAGCCGCAAGAGGCCTCGCCTGATCCCGGAGACCTTCGGCCTGAAAAGGCGGCGGGAGCGGGGGAATATAGACGCGGATCCTCTGAGGGGCGAGTCAGGTAACCATGGCAACCCGAGGGCGGCGCTGAAGGTCCCGGCTGGGGGTGGTCTCGTCTCTGGTAACCATGGATACGGGGGACCGACACCCCGTTAGGTGTGTCTCCTGGTCCCAGTTCACGTGTCAGCGTCCGGGTCTCTCCCCCAGGGTCGGCGCGGGCGGCCTTAGCGGAGCTGGTGCGGCTGTTCCCGCGAGCACTGTTCGAGGATGCGCTGCCGCCCATCGCGCTGAGGAGCCAGGTGTACAGCCTCGTGCCCGACCGGACCGCGGCCGACCGGCAGCTGGTGAGGGGCGTCCGAGAGACCGCGGCAGGCCCCTCCCCGGCCTCGGGCCCCCCAGGTTCCCTATCACTTGGTCCGCCATCAGTTCAGCATCTGCGCCGGGCTCTGTACCAGGCACTGCGGTGCTAGGGTGAAGGCGACAGACCCTGTTATAAAGACCCTCGGCCAAGGAGGGCATGCCAACACGGAGGTGCAAGAGCGAGGTTTTGGGGGAAACTGAGTCATTGGGCTAGGAATGCAGGTAGACGTCAGATTATGACGGGTCTTGTACCATCAGTGTTGTTCTTGCCTTATCACGAGAGTGATGATCTGGTGGTGCATGTTAAACATGAGCGGGATTGATGTATTGGGTGGATTGGAGGTGGTGCATGAAGCAGGGAGATCAATCAAGTAGATATTGCAGCTCAGAAATGGTGAAGGCCTAAGTTAGGACAATGTAGGAGGGAGGGAGAGGAGAGGCGAGCGGTGTGAACAGCCAGGAAGAAGGAGGAATCCAGAATAATTCTCGGGTTTTCCAGATGACAGACTCCCTGGACAGTTGGTGGGACAAATCAGTAGGAGCAGGTTGAGTGGCTGTTATATTCAGTTTTGTACAAGTTGAGTTGGAGCTGCTTGTGGAGCCTCCAAAGATTAATGAGGGTTTGAAGAGAATTCTGGGCTGGTGATACAGAATTGGAAGCCAGTGAGAAGTCAGTCGCCCTTCATTCTGTGGTTGTGGTTAAGATCTGATAGAAAGAGTGAGTAGAAGAGTAATTTGTAACTTTTTTTTTTTCTTTATTTCTCTCCCCTTCCCTGCCCCGTTGTCTGCTCTCTTGTGTGGATTCACTGTGTGTTCTTCTGTGTCTGCTTGCATTCTCGGCAGCACTGGAAATCTGTGTCTCTTTTTTGTTGTGTCATCTTGCTGCGTCAGCTCTCTGTCCACTCCTGGGTGGGCTGTGCTTTTTGCACAGGGTGGCGCTCCTTGCGGGGCACACTCCTTGCACGTGGGGCTCACCCCTACGTGGCGTGGCACTGCTTGTGCATGGTAGCACTGTGCATGGGCCAGCTCACCACCCGGATCAGGTGGCCTTGAGTTTGCACCCTGGACCTCCAATATGGTAGGTGGATGCTCTATAAGTTGAGCCAGATCTGCTTCCCTGTAACTTTTTTATAAACTTTAGAAGGTGTGAAAGCTATGGCTCTGTGGCCACCCATCAAAAAATGCATATATGCCACATATACACACAATTATTTTGGTGGGGAGAGCATTTATAGATCCTTTGAGACCCTAGTTAAGGACCCCAGGTTTAGAGTGAAAGGTAGTAGGATCAAATCCAGAATGCTGGGAGATACCAGTATTTATGGCAGTATTTCTTAAAGTGTGGCCTGAATTTTACCAGCACTAGAATTACCTGGGCTGCATATTAAAAAATATACATTTCTGGGACCCACTTAAAACTAATGAATCTCTTGGAGTGGGATCTGGGAACCTACGTTTTTAAACCACTGCCCAAGGGGTTCTGAACCTACCTTTTTTCCCCCCATCTGGTTGCGTCATCGTCTTTTCTGGTATGTCTCTGCCACACTGGGGCCTGTGCCTCACCACGCAGGTCTGGGGCGCCTCTTTTCTTTCTTAACCAGGAGGTCTGGGGATCGGACCTGGGTCCTCCAGATGGTAAACAAGCTCAATTGCTTGAGCCACGGCCACTTGCCTAGCATACCTTAAAATGTGAGAGTCACTGATGTAAGGGCAAGCAGAGGAAGAGGCGTCTGCGAACTCTCTGATTATACCAAATGCCGTTGATTGTATACTTTGGATGGATTGCGTGCTTTATGAATATGTATCAAAAACATTGATAAAAAAAAAAAAAAAAGGAGTGTCTGAAGGTGATTTGAGAAGGAATTGCCAGAGGAGAGGAACCCAGGCAAAGGCCTATTATGAAAATGAAGAGATTTCAAGGTGAGAGTACTGGGCAGTGTTAGGGCCTGCGATTTGAGGCAGTGGCCTGTGGTGAAGAGGTCAGGTAGAATAAAACGGAAATCTCTTCTTTGGATATAGCAAGGAGAAGGTTAATGATGACCTGTCAGGAAGAAAAGAGGAAACAAAGGCTCCTTATAGAGTGTTTGTTGTCTTTAATCTAGCAATGTAGGCCTAGATTTTTAAAAAAAAGCTTTAAAAATTGCCTAAAAGAAAACATACATGTGTACCCACATAGTTCAAAGACTGTTTATAAAGCAAACACCCGTTTAACTACCATCCAGGTCAGGGATTAGAACACGGCCAGCATTCCACATATATCCCTCTGTGATCAAAATGTTTTCTGTCCTTGGAAGGGAATTACTGCCCTGACTGGTATACTTGTTCTCTTCACTTTCTTTATAACACTTACGTGTGGATCCATAAATAGGATGGTTTAGTTTTGTCCAGTTTTGAACTTGATGGAAATAGAATCATATTGTATGTATATATTTGTATCTTGTTTTGTTAGGTGATTATGTCTTTGAGATTCTTCCAAGTTGTTGCATATAGTTATAGCTAACTCACTTTGATAGATTTCTATTTTATGAATAGAAATGGTCTATTCTTGTAAAGGAAACTATTTTTCTAGGAATTTGTTAATTTCATGTAAATTTTCAAATTTCTTGGCATAAGGATTGTAATATTCTCATTTTATTATGTGCTGGGTCTGTACTGGTGAGCCTTTTTTATTACTTATTTTGGTTATCTGTGCCTTCTCTAGGTATTTTTTTCCCCTTCCCTTTTTCTTAATCAGTCTCACCAGTGGTTTATCTAATTTAATAGCCTTTCAGAGAATCAACTTTTGACTTTGTTTAATCTCTGTTATATGCTTGTTTCCTATATCATTTATCTATTTCCTACTACTTTTGAGTTTATTTTACTTAATTTTTCCTGTTAATTTCCGGCCTCTCTTCTTTTCTTACACATATATGTAAGACTGTAAATTTCCCTGTTTTAAGTATTACTTTAGCTTCATCTCACTATCATTCAGTTTGAAACGTTTTCTAACTCTCTGTGCTTTTTTTCCTTTTTTTCCTTGGATTAATTAGAAACGTTCGTCATAATTTCCAAACTCCTAGAATTTTCTTCTTACCTTTTTGTTACTGCTTTCTGGCATAAATTGCATTGTGGCCATACACAATATGATATTTGAAATTTACTTTGGGATTTGCTTTGTGCACTATGGTCAGTTTTGCTAAATGTTCTGTATATGCTTGAAGAAAAAAATGTGCATTATTCTGTTACTAATTTCTTAGTAACCAAAGTTACGATTGAAATCTCTATATCCTCAGTAATTATTTTTTCTCTTTGTTCTATGAATTTATTAGAGTTGAATTAATGTACTCCACTGCAGTTGTGGATTTGTCATTGACTCTTCATCTCTTCCCTCTACCTTATTCTCTTTTCTTTCTTTCCAGAATTCTAATTAAACGTACATTAGAACCTCTCTTTATATCTTTTTTTTAAAGATTTATTTATTGATTGATTCCCCTCCCCCTGCCCCAGTTGTCTGTTTTCTGTGTATATTTGCTGCGTGTTCTTTGTCCACTTGTGCTGTTGTCAGCGGCACTGGAATCTGTGTTTCTTTTTGTTGCGTCACCTTGCTGTGTCAGCTCTCCGTGTGTGCGGCGCCATTCCTGGGCAGGCTGTACTTTCTTTCGCGCTGGGTGGCTCTCCCTATGGGGCGCACTCCTTGCACATGGGGCTCCCCTACGTGGGGACACCCCTGCGTCACAGGGCACTCCTTGTGCGCATCAGTACTGCGCTTGGGCCAGCTCCACACAGGTCAAGGAGGCCCGGGGTTTGAACCGCGGACCTCCCATGTGGTAGACGGACGCCCTATCCACTGGGCCACTCCGCTTCCCTCTCTTAATATCTTGAAGTCTTATCTTCTTTTCAGTTTTTCTAATTCTGGTATATTCTGGTTAGTTTTTTAAAACTGTTTTGCACCTAAATAGCTTTTTATTCAATTATACCTAGTCTATTAAACCTGTCTATTGAGTTCAAATCATTTATTTTTCAGTGCCAGATTTTCTACTTGGATCTTTTTTCAAGTCTGTCACTTTTTATATGTTGTAGTTTCCTGTTGAAATTTTCCATCTTAGCTTTTATTTATTTAAGCAATGTGAACGTAAGTTTTTTTGTGTGTGTGTGCCAATAAAACTTTATTTATTTACAAAAACTGGCAGTGGGCTCAGTTGGCCCCACGGGATTTTTTTTTCAGTAGTCTGTTTACGATAATTCCAATATTACATCTTTTTGATCTGTTTCTGTTGTCTGTTTCTTCTGATGCTTGCTTTTGAGTTTTGGTTCTTTGTGTGCCCAGTTTTTTTTGTGTTTGTTTTTTTTTTAACAAATCAGTTTTATTGATACTTATAAATAAAGCATACAGTTCATCAAAGCGTACAATCAATGATATTTGTGATGCCTAGAATGATGATTTATTCCTCTGCGGGGTTTTTGTTTTTATTCTTACCAGATGCCTGAAGGCACTACTACTTGTAAACAGTTATTTTAACTGAGATTCAAGCCTTGTGGTTCTGTGGACCACCAGGTCTTAGGAAGCCCAGGTGCACGTCCGTGCAAAGGTTCGTTTATTTCCAGCTCATCCTCATCCTGAGGGCATAGTCCAAGTTCCTAACCAGAAGTAGGTGGTTATCAGTGCCCACTTTTGGTGGACTTTGGGCTTTAACTTCTGTTGCCCTCTCTCTTTTTGGGCTTCTAAGCTGCCCAAAGTACAGCTCAGCTTTGAATTTGCTTTTCCAGGTTGGGAAAATACCCTTAGGTGAAATGAGAGGCACCATGGGCAAACCATGGCCATTGGCCACATCTGGCCTATTGTCTATTTTTTATATAAGGTGTTTTTTTGATTTTCTTGAGCTATCGGGACTCGGGAATGAACCTGGGCCCTCATATGTGGGAAGCTGGCGCTCAACTACTGAGCCACATTGGCTCCCCTGAGTTGTTTTTTTTGCTTGTTTGCTTGTTGTTTGTTTTTCGGAGGTGCCAGGGACTGAACCCAGAATCTCCCATGTGGGTAGCAGGTGCTCCCCTGCTTGAGACTCATCTGCTCCTACAAGGTTCTATTAGTACACAGCCATGCCCATTTATATACCGTAAAGACCGCGTGGCCCACAAATCCTAAAATATTCTCTATCTGGCCATTTACAGAAAACGTTTTCCGACCCCTGTTTTAAGAGACTGAATTTACCCCTCTGGAATTTTGTCTTCTTGCAGAGCTTAACCTGACAATTCCTCAGTATCTCATAATTTTTTGTAAGTTCTCCAGTGCTTTTAGGAAAGTGTGTGTGTGTGTGTTCTTGTGTACATGTTTATCATGCAGCTTCTTTAGTTCTTCTCAGAAGTTGGGTTGATCCAAATTATCAGAACTAATTCTCCCTTAAGATCCATATGATCCATTGTTTAATCTATTTATAGATTAAAATTTTTAATTTCTAAAGTTGTGTTTTAATTTTTCAAATAGAGATCACTTTTTTGGATGGTGTATCTTCTGTTCTCTGTAGATCTTTCCATCTTTGTCTTTTTTGCTTTCATCACAGATGTGGATAGTTACTTTATAATATGTATCTGATAATTCTGGTTTTTGCTGATTGCTTTTTTAAAATAAAATTTTACTGAAGTATGTCATTGATACATGACTATACATAAACAATAAGTGTATCGTAAAAGTTGTGGATTTACAAAACAAATGGCTCCCATACAACACCCAGCCACCAGCAGCACCTTGCATTGTTGGGAAACATGTATTACAAACTCTGAAAGAACATCATTAAAATATTACTATTAACTATAACCCCTATCTTAATTTGATGTATTTTTACCCCAGCCCACCTGATTATTAACACCCTGTGTTAGTATTCTATATTTGTTACACTTCACGAGAGAACATTCTCATATTTGTCCTGTTAACCATAGTCCATCATTACCACTGGATTCCCAGTGTTATACAGTTCAATGCCTTGTACAATCCATTCAAGGTGTACATTTGGCAGCTCTTATTTTCATCACAGAGTTGTGCTGTCATCATCTCTGTCAATGTTAGTAAGTTTGCATTACTTCAAAAGAAAAAATCCTATACTCTGTTATGTATTCCTATTGTTGTCCCTTAGAATTCACATATCTTCTTTGCCATTGCTGCAAATTAGGGTATTATTAGACTATTATTTTTAACCATATGGTGATATGTGGGAAAATTACAACTAATGTCCATAAGTTACATTAGTTGTAATTTTCCCACATATCACCATATTTGTAATACTTTGTAAAAGAGCAATCTTATATTTATGCTATTAACCACAGTCTGCATCTACCACCATAATCACTGTATTATATAGTCCCTAGATTATTCTCTAACTTCCTTTCAATGACCTTTCGTCCACAGACTCCCCCTTTCAGCCACAATCACATTTATAACTCAGTGGTTAGCTATTCTCACTGTAATGTGTTATCATCAATCTATTCATTTCCACACTTGTACAGTAAACCTTATTAAACATTCTACATACATGAAGCATCAGCTCCCATTCTCAGCCCACATTCTATCTCCTAGTAATCTGTACTCTGTAACAGGGGTTAACCTTTTTTGTTCCACAGACCCCTTTGCAAGTCAAGTGAAAACCATGGACCCCTTACTAAGTCCACACTATACTGTGTATTATTTAATAAGTATATGACACCCGCACCAACACCTCCCAACAAGAATAATGCGTTTTGAATTTCAGTTCAAGCCCACCCCTTGTTAAGAGCCCCCGCTCTAAAGGTAGGCAAAGAAGAACTGTGAGACCAGATGAGTTACTTCTGGCTATGTCTGCTGTGCTGCTCAGGTGAGGGAACTCTGGGCATCATATCGGAAGCCCTTCTGCGTGGCAGCTGTTAGCCTCACTGTGGATATTGTTCCTGTGCACTTTGAGGTAGTGATTCCTTGTAAATTCTTTTTTTTTTTTTTTAGATTTTATTTATTTATTTATTTCTGTCCCCTCCCCTCCACCCTGGTTGTCTGTTCTCTGTGTCTATTTGCTGCGTTGCCTTTGTCTGCTTCTGTTGTTGTCAGCGGCACGGGAATCTGTGTTTCTTTTTGTTGCGGCATCTTGTGTCAGTTCTCCGTGTGGGTGGCACCATTCCTGGGCGGGCTGCACTTTCTTTCGCGCTGGGCGGCTCTCCTTACGGGTGCACTCCTTGCGCGTGGGGCTCCCCTATGCGGGGGACACCCCTGCGTGGCTCGGCACTCCTTGTGCGCATCAGTACTGTGCATGGGCCAGCTCCACACGGGTCAAGGAGGCCCGGGGTTTGAACCACGGACCTCCCATGTGGTAGACGGACGCCCTAACCACTGGGCCAAGTCCGCTTCCCCGTTGTAAATTCTTATGGCAAAACTGGCATTGTGCTGGAGGACGCTTGGGATTCTAAGTCATCTTGTGTTGGGTGAGCATTTTCTTCAGGCCTAAGGCCAAGTCACAAACACTGAGAAGGCTTTTCTCCGATGTGTGTCTTTTTGTGCTTGTCCAGGCCTCATTTCTGGCTGAAGGCTTTGCACTTGGATGGCTTCTCCCTGGTGTGAGCAGGGACGTGCATCTTCTGTCTGTCCTCTTTACTGAAACCTTTTTCACAGTAAGAGCACTGTGGCAGTTTGAGATTATCTATGAATTCTAAAAAGAGAGATTATGTTCTTAAACTGGTCTGTTCCTCTGGGTGTGAGTCCCCTTTGATTGCATTAGATTCAGCTGCTATGTCTTTGATTAAAATATGTTAAGATTAAGGCTTTGATTCGACCCCGTCAGTAGGGTATAACTCAGGGTAAGGTACCATCTTTGGGTGGGCTGATATAAATGGACACTAGCCCAAGAAGATACAGAAGAAAGACCTGGAAAGAGAGAGCTTCATGGATGCCAGAGGAGAGAACTTTGTCATGGCACGGGAAGAGGAGAGAACTTTCACCCTGCAGCCCTGGGAAGAGAGACGAGCCCTGTGCCAGCCTGCAGCTGAGTGGAAGAAGCTGGGCCCGTGGGAGAGGACGGGGAGACCAGGCAGAGGCTGGTGCCATCTTGCTTCAACACGTGGTGAGAAAAGACCCCTGTGGTACCTCAAGGTGGACTCTTCAGGGCCTTATAACTGCCAGCTTTTACCCCAAATAAACACCTTTATAAAAGCCAACAGACTTCTGGTACTTTGCATCAGTACCCCTTTGGCTAACTAATGCAGGCACTGAGAGGGACGCTTGCCTGTGTGGCTCCATATATGAACTCTCAGTGTCCCACTGCTAACAAATTTCTGACCACAATATGGACAGATTTCCCCCTTTTCTCCTGTTTGTGTTTTCCTGTGACCACTAGGCCCTGAAGGTGTAATGAATGCCTGATGACACAGCTCACGTCTGTATTTCCTGTGTCTTTCATGGACCACTTGCACATGAACATTTAAGGTATCCTTCCTTTTAAAGGTAGCATCGCGGGAAGCAGATGTGGTTAAGGTGACTGGGCATGGCAAGCTGACAAAACAAGATAACACAACAAGGGACACAAAAAGAAAAAACATAATGAGAGACACAATAAAAGCAGAGAACAGAGGTCCTGGCGCTTCCTAAGGAAGACAGCAAGCTGACGTGACAGGCAGGAGCTGCAAGCTGATGCAACAAGATGATGCAACAAGAGATGTGGGGAGGAAAAACAGAGATAAATAAACCTTCACATTACTTTTAAATAAATAAAGGTAGCATCACAGTGATGACACTTGAAAGTCCTCTCACTGTTGTTATTAGTTGGTGTCTGCAAAGAAAATGGGGTCCGGAACAAAGCTTTACTTTACTCCCTTGGAACAGTTTCTCTTCTGAGTGGGTCTTCTTTTGAGTCTTATAAACATTTCTGTGAGCAAATCTCTTTCTATAAAGCTTGCATTTGTAAGGTTTGTCTTCACTCTGTATTACTTTGTGGGCACCAACTTGATCAAGCCTCTTGAAAGACTTATTACAAATCTTGCAATTATAGGGTTGTTTTTCTGAGTGGGTGATAGTATGACCTTTTAGCTCATGAGCTGAAATAAATTTCCTCCTACACTCTTGACAGCCATGTATTTCATGAATCTTTCTGTGTTCCTGAGGTTCGATGCTGAAGAAGACTTTTTACTGCACACTGAACATACCAGCTTTTTCTTAGGGTGTCCAGTGTGGACGTTCCCCTGGTGTCTGGTCAGGCATCCTTGCTCTTAAGCTCTGTCCACAGTTGTCGGTCTTGCATACAAGCCTGGCACCCCCCGGCAAGTCTCTCTGTGCTAGCCAAAATGTCTGCAAAGCCTGCTTAACAGGAAATTTATTCCCATAGTTTTTTCTTTTTTTAAAGATTTATTTATTTTTATTTTGTTTCTCTCCCCTTCCCTGCCCCTCCCCCACCCAGTGTCTGCTCGCTCTGTCCATTCGCTGTGTGTTCTTCTGTGTCCGCTTGTACTCCTATCAGTGGCACCAGGAATCTGTGTTTCTTTTTGTTGCATCATTTTGCTGTGTCAGCTCTCAGTGTGTGCAGCACCATTCCTGGGCAGGCTGCACTTTTTTCACGCTGGGCAGCGCTCCTTATGGCACACTCCTTGCACGTGGGGCTCCCCTACACAGGGGACACCCCTGCATGGCAGGGCACTCCTTGCGTGCATCAGCACTGCGCATGGGCCAGCTCCACACGGGTCAAGGAGGCCCGGGGTTTGAACTGCGGACCTCCCATGTGGTAGGCGGACGCTCTATCCATTGAGCCAAATCCGCTTCCCCTTCCCATAGTTCTTGCACTTAAATCCTTTCTCCTCTGTGGGCTTCTGGTGCACTGTCTGAAGATGCTTGGCAAGAATTTCCTCGCTGGTAAACTCAGTTCACCCTGGGGACTGGCATAGTCCTCTTTTGTGCCAGCATTTGATTGTCCTCTGGAATTTTTTTTCCTTCTTTAAGATTTGTTTTGTTTATTTCTCCCCACCACCTTGTTTTTCACTTGCTGTGTCTGTCTTCATTTTTTTTTTTTTTAAGATTTATTTTATTTATTCCGCCCCCCGCACTCCCCTGTTGTCTGCTCTCTGTGTCCATTCGCGGTGTGTTCTTCTGTGTCTACTTGTCTTCTCTTTAGGCTGCTCCAGAAACCGATCCTGGGACCTTCTGGAGTGGAAGAGGCAATTACTTCCTAGTGCCACCTCAGCTCCCTGTTATGCTACATCTTTATTTCTCTCCTCTGTGGCTCTTGCTGCATCACCTTGCTGCATCAGCTGGCACTCCTGTGCGGGGTGGCTATCCAGCTGGCACTCCATGTGGGCCGGCTTGCCCTCACCAGGAGGCCCTGGGTGCTGAACCCTGGACCTCCTGTATGGTAGACGGGAGCCCAGTTGGTTGAGCCACATCCATTTCCCGTCATTGTTTCTTTTGGAGGCACTGGCAGCTGAACCTGGGACCTCTGATGTGGGAGGGAGGTGCTTAATTGCTTGAGCCATCCCCGCTCCCTGCTTTGTTGTGTCTTTATGTTTTCCGTCCCCATGTCTCTTGTGTCAGCTTGCTGTGCCTGCCCGTCACAGCAGCTCGCTGTCTTCAGGAGGCACCGGGATCCAAACCGCAACCTCCCACGTGGTAGGCAGGAGCCCAGTCACCTGAGCCACGTTTCCTTCCCTGGGATTTTTTTTTTCACTTTTCCTTCTTCGATCACAGTCATAAGTTGCTGTCCTTCCTCATTGGCCTCCCTGTCACTGTCCAGGTAGCCAACCAGAAGTTCTGTATCCAATTTTTTTTAAGTTTTTTTCTTTTTTAAGATTTATTTTATTTATTTCTCCACCCCACCCTCATTCCCCCATTGTTCGTGCTTGCTGTCTGCTTGTTGTATCTGTTCATTGTCTGCTCGTCATCTTTTAGGAGGCACCGGGAGCTGAACCTGGGACCTACCACGTGGGAGGGAGATGCCCTATGACTTGAGCCACCTCCACTCCCGCTTGTTGTGTCTTCCATGTCTCTTCTTTGTGTCATCTTGTTGCATCAGCCCATCACATCAGCTTGCTGTCTTGCTTGTCTTTAGGAGGCACCAGGAACCAAATCCAGGACCTCCCATATGGTAGGCAGGTACCCAACTCCTTGAGTCACATCTGCTTCCCTGTATCCATTTCTGTGTCTTCAGTTGCCAAATAAAAAATGTTTTCTCCTTCTTGAATAGCAGCCAAGTTCTTCTGCTCCTGAGATGGTTCCTCATGAACAAAGCAAAGCCAGTTGGAGTGCCATGGTTTGGTGGCGTCCAGAATGCGTAGAACTTCTCCCTTACCCCCACGAACCTCCCACATCAACCTGTGATCCTTATTTTTGTCCACGTCTTCAGGCGTTCTCCTCTCTCCAGCAAATGTCGTTAGTACAAATCCCTGTGGAATCAAGACTGCCTCGATTTGAAAGACAAGGCACAGGCCCTAAGGAAGGCCTGTGAGCCTGAGTGGCGGCCGGTAACCACAGCACTCTGCAGAGCTTCTCTGGGCTTCCGTGTCTCCTCCTGCCACTCCATGGGCCATGGGGAGCCCTATCCCATCCTGAATCCGGAGGACCCAGGGAGAGCCTGTCCAGCTCGGACATGCCAAGCGTTTTCCCAGCCACCTCACTCAAACCACTGCTTCACGCCCGGGAGGCGATTCGTCAAAATCTCCGGAGAGAGGCCAGTGGGGCAGGAGGACATGGACTTTTCCGCCCAGAATCTCCACCCCCATGCCGATTGCAGGGTCCACCCGGCTCAGCCCCTCCTCGTCCCGGGTCTGGCTTGGGCTGGAGCTGCAGTGGCCACCCCTGCCATTGCTGCCCCGGGAGTAGTGGGTACCTTGTAGACCCCTTACATCTTAAACCCCTGCCACTGCTGCTGCAGGCGTGGCGGGCGCCTTGTAGACACTCGAGAGCTTACAAATAGGATCTGATCCAGCATTTTCACTGTTCTTCAGTGGGTGGGTTGGCTCTTGTGCTATTCGTTGAAGTAGGAGTCCTGGTTTACTTTTATTTGTTTTAAACATTTTATCCCATATTCCTCCCTTTCTTCCCTCACCCCAAATCTAGGCAGTTGGTTCCTGGAGGACAGGGCCATGTTTTAATCACTAGTTTATCTTAGGGCCTGGGTTAGAAAATATGTATTAATTATTTGACAGACAAATGGTGAAGAGGATGGATGGGAGGGAGGTTGGAAAAGGCCTCTTGGGGGTCTACACAGTTATCTTCCCCTTTATTTATTTATTTGTTTATTTTATTTCTCTCCCCTTCCTCCCCCCCGCCCCCCGGTTGTCTGTTCTCTGTGTCTATGTGCTGCGTCGTCTTTGTCTGCTTCTGTTGTCAGCGGCACGGGAATCTGTGTTTCTTTTTGTTGCGTCATCTTGCTGCGTCAGCTCTCCATGTGTGCGGCGCCGTTCCTGGGCAGGCTGCACTTTCTTTCACACTGGGCAGCTCTCCTTATGGGGCGCACTCCTTGCGCGTGGGGCTCCCCCACGCGGGGGACACCCTTGCGTGGCACGGCACTCCTTGCGTGCATCAGCACTGCGCATGGCCAGCTCCACACGGGTCAAGGAGGCCCGGGGTTTGAACCGTGGACCTCCCGTGTGGTAGGCGGACGCCCTAACCACTGGGCCAAGTCCGCTGCCTATCTTCCCCTTTACTAGGAGGAAAATGCAAATAAAACCTTCCCACCCAAAAGTGCCCAGAAGTGTAGCAGAGCATCTTACCCTGACACCCTTCTTTTCACCCCCATTTGGAGACAGAAGGAGCTCCAGGAGCAGGGGGAGATCAGAGTTGTCCAGCTGGGCTTTGACCTGGACGCCCACGGACTCCTCTTCACCGAGGACTACAGGACCAAAGTACGCGCGACTGTGTGTGTGTTGGCGTGTGCAGGCACGTGTGTCGGGGGGAGCGGGGGGCTGAGGAACGGAAGAAAGGGGCAGTGCTTCCCTCCCGCTCCCGGGGGGCAGGGCCTGGCGAGCAGTGCTAGTCCTGGAGGGGGGCAAGGGGTGGGGGCAGCCGACGGACCCAAGCAAGAGGCAGAGCCTGTCCTGGGCACGAGGTGGGTGCAGGCTGAGGCTGGGGCCCAGGTCGCGCCTCTCGTTCGGTCCAGGTCCTCAAGGCCTGTGATGGCCGACCTTACGCTGGGGCAGTGCAGAAGTTTCTGGCTTCAGTACTTCCAGCCTGTGGGGACCTGAGCTTCCAGCAGGAGCAGATGACCCAGACCTTCGGCTTCAGGGACCCGGAGATCACGTGAGGCACGGGGGACGGTGGAGCCCGGCACCTGGCACCTCCTTGTTTCTTTCCAATCCCACCAGCTTGTCCTTTCCTTCGGGTGCACCTGCCCAAAGAAGGCCGCCTCTTCTCCTCAGAAAAATGCCCTAAGCTGGTACTCCTCTACCTGCGAGAGGAGGCCTGTCTTACCCGGGGCCTTGCAAAGAGCCGCGGGCTAGGATTCAGGAGAGGTGGCTGAGACCCGAAGTGCCCCGTGAGTCATGCTGGGACTGAGGGCACGCGCCCCTAGAGCGTGCCGTTCAGAGGGAAAGCCCACGAGACGGTCACGACGCATGCTCAAGGCCAGTTTGGGGGGCTGTGTCAGGCTCCAGCCTCCCCCTTGTTAACCCAGAGTATGTGTGGGAGCGGCCGCTCACTGCTTTCAGCCAGATGGCAGGAGCCTGGTGAGGGCTGCTGAGAGGAGAAGCTGTTTTAATGAGCAGGTAGTAGTCACAGGCAGAGAGTGGGGAGGGGGCGTCCTGACGGGCAGCAAGCCGAGGGGCGCGGTGCGAGGAGCTGCCCCGCCTGGGGTTTCTGTACCCGGGCCCCTTGCCTGGCTGCTCCGGCTTCTGGAAACGTGGTCTCCTGGCCTTTGGGGTGGGGAGGAGGGGAGGAGCGGGGCTCCTCAGCCAAGGCCTCCGCCAGCAGCTCCGCTCTCCCCGCAGGCAGCTGGTGAATGCTGGCGTGCTCACTGTCCGCGACGCTGGCAGCTGGTGGCTAGCCGTGCCCGGAGCGGGGAGATTTATCAAGTGTTTTGTTAGAGGTATGCCTTCCGCAGCCCCAGCCCGTGCCCCTCAAGAACACCTCCTGGCTGCTCCTCGGGCCTCAGGCCCCACCCGCCTTTCCTCCCTCCTGGGCCACCTCTCCCCTAGGGCGCCAGGCCGTCCTCGGCATGATCCGGAAGGCCAAGTACCGCGAGCTGCTCCTCTCAGAGCTCCTCGGCCGGCGGGCGCCTGCCGCAGCGCGGCTCGGCCTGGCCTATCATGTGCATGACCTCATCGGGGCCCAGCTGGTGGACTGGTGAGTGTCGCCCCTGCCCCCTGGCCAGATGGCACAGAGCAGTGACCTCCACTCGTGCGCAGCCCGCCTGCGGAGCCAGCTCCTCCCTCGTCCTTCTCTGGACCCCAGGATCATCCTTGGCCCAGATGCAAGTTCTCTCCAGCCCTTGGGCCCAAGCCTCTGGCCCCAGCCTTGCCTTTCTCCCACACAGCATCTCTACCACTTCTGGAACCCTCCTCCGCCTGCCAGAGACATGAGGGCTCTGCTCGCCGTTGCAGCCTCGGAGTGGGATGAGGCGTCCCTGGAGTGCTGGCCAGCGGGGGCTGACAGGGTCACGTCGCGGAGGCCCGGGAGCCTGAACGAGGGCTTGGCTGGCATCTGCACGGAGATGCCCGGTGACGTGGGCTCTGACCCGCGGTGGGGTTTGCGTGCTTCTCTGCCCTTCGTGGAAGAGGAGCCAGGACCTGCCCGGGCCGCAGCTGCTGCCTTTCATGTAAAAAGCATGCTTCCCCCTCGGGACCGCAAAGTGGGGCTCCAGGGAGGCTGGTGAAGGAGGGCGGGGCTCCCTTCCCTACGTGTTGGTGCTGAAATTGCCAAATAAAGTATTCTTGTCCATGCTACTTTCTGGATGTCCTTCGTTTAACATGATTTGTGTGGCCAGGGGCCTTGTTCGTGAGCAGAGATAAAGCCAAACCAAGGCCTGCGCCCGCAGTGTTTGGGGGGAGGTGAGCTTTGGCGCTGAGGTCGGGCCTCCCTCTGGGGGTGGGGCGTGCCTGAACCCCAGACCACAGAACGCGTTAGGACCTACGGGAAGCTAACACCTAGCACTGGGTTTCCATGGGGTGCGGGTCGGACAAGTGGCTTATCAACCCTCTTTGCCTTGTTGGGATCCCTGAACGCCCAGCACGTCCGTGCACGTGTCGTGAGCAGGTGCACTCACACCAGTGGCGGGTGACGCCCGGGGGACTGGGGCGAGAAGGGCCAGCAGAGGACAGGCTAGCTCTCTGTGCCCCATGATTCCCTCAGACTCCCCCAGAGCCCCAGTCGTCGGAGCTGCACCCCCAACACTGGGCCCGGGGCCAGTTGCATTTCTTGGCTGTCACGTGGTTTCCCGGCTCAGCTGGGCCAGGGGAGGGGCAAGGTCCAGAGCCAACCCTGTCCTGAGCCCTCGGCTGGCCAGAAAGCAGCAGCAGGCAGACGGGCTGAGCCTCGAGCCTGCAGCATGAGGCTCCTCTGGGGCCTGCTGTGGGCCTCCGGCCTCTTCGCCTTGTCTCTGCAGGAGCCCAGGTCCGGCGGGCAGGATGCGAGCGCGTGGGCGGGCAGGGCCGGCGACGGCAGAGGGGCTGAGGGACTGCCAGGGGGGGCACAGAAGGCAGCTGCCGACCCTCGCCTCTTCCCGCAGACTTGTCCTGTTTTCCCCCTCGGTGGTTAACCTGGGGGTCCCCCTAACTGTGGGGGTGCTGGTCCAAGAGGTGCCCCGAGGACAGGAGGTGAAAGGATCAGTGTACCTGAGGAACCCATCCAACAGTAAGGTCCTCTGCTCCCCGGAGGTGGGCTTCACCCTCAGCTCAGAAAAGGACGTCGCCCTGCTCAGCCTGCAGGTGACCGCCGCGGGGCTCGCCGCTCCCCTCTGTCAGCGCGGCAGCGTCTTTGTTTCTGCTCCCCGGCCCCCCCTCCTCCACAGCCTGGCCCCCTTCCGTGTCTCTCCGACTGTCCTTGTCCTGCTCTGGCCCTGACCTGTCCCCTCCCTATCCTGGCAGGTGCCCCTGAAGGACATACAGGCCTGTGGCCTGCTCAGCCTGCTGGGAGAGCCCACGGTGCAGCTGGTGGCCCAGTCGCCGTGGCTGAGGAGCGCGCTGAACAGAAGGACAGACACCCAGGGCGTCAACCTGCTCTTCTCCTCCCGCCGGGGCCACCTCTTCCTGCAGACGGACCAGCCCATCTACAACCCGGGCGGGCGCGGTGAGCGCCGCACTCCTTCCCCGCCGCCGCGGGCCAGGCCGGAGGGGCAGGGCCTGGGAGGGCGGCTCAGGCAAACGCCCCCCCTCGGCCCGGCGACCCCCACTCACCCCTTGCCCTCCCCTCCGCAGTCCGGTACCGGGTCTTCGCGCTGGATCAGAAGATGCGCCCGGCTGCTGACACCCTCACGGTGACCGTGCAGGTGAGCCCCTGCCCCGGCCCCCGCCCCCGCCGCCCGGCGCAGCCCCCCGCCCCCACCCTCCTGACCCCGTCTCCCTGCCCAGAACTCTCAAGGCCTCCGCGTGCGCAAGAGGGAGGTGTTCGCGCCCTCCGCCATCTTCCAGGACGACTTCGTGATCCCCGACATCTCAGAGTGAGCCCCCTGGCCCGGCCCTGCCCCCAGTGCCACCGCCCTGCGGCCCCCTGCCTCTGTACCCCGACACGCAGTCCTGAGCGCCCCAGCCCGGCCCTGCCCCCAGTGCCGCGGCCCCGGGCCCATGGCCCCCTGCCTCTGTACCCCGACACGCAGTCCTGAGAGCCCCCGGCCCGCGGCCTCTTCCCGGGAGCTGGCCGCTGGCCGGCCGGGGACCCGGCCGGGCACTGAGGCCCCTCTGTGCCCACAGGCCGGGGACCTGGAGGATCTCCGCCCGCTTCTCGGACAGCGTGCAGTCCAACAGCAGCACCGAGTTTGAGGTGAAGAAGTATGGTGAGAGCTGGGGCGGCTGCCTGCACCCCTGCCGAGGGGAGGAGGGGGAAGGAGAGGGCGCGGGCGGCCGGGGAGCCGCGGGGCCACGTCTCTGGGGGCGCCTTCGACGGGGCCCTGAGCTGGAGTCTGACCTGCCGCCCCTCCCCAGTTCTCCCCAACTTTGAGGTGAAGATCCTCCCTGGCAAGCCCTACATCCTGACGGCACCTGGCCTTCTTGGGGACATCGAGTTAGACATCCAGGCCAGGTGAGCGCCCCGCCCGCCAGCGGGCCCGCACTCCCGGGGCGCGAGGTGCTGGGCGCCTGTGCCCTCCGCAGCTCCAGCCCGGCCTCCTGCCAGGCTCGCACGCCTCTGCCCACAGGTACGTCTACGGGAAGCCCGTGCAGGGCATAGCCTATGTGCGCTTCGGGCTCCTGAGTGGGGACGGCCAGAAGACTTTCCTTCGGGGCCTGGAGCACCAAGCCAAGGTGAGAAGGAGGGTGAGGGCCGCGGGAGGGGGAGAGCAGGGCCCCCGGGCTCACCCGCTGCCCTCGGCTTCCCTGCCTCAGCTGGTCGACGGCCAGAGCCACGTCTCCCTCTCCGAGGCCGAGTTCCAAGGGGCCCTGGAGAAGGTCAACGTTGGAGTCGCTGACCTGCCCGGTCTGCGGCTCTATGTAGCCGCGGCCATCATCGAGTCTCCAGGTGAGCCTGCGCCCGCCGAGCCCACCCTCCGCTCCCCGGCTCTCCCACTCCCCCACACTTCCTCCACCTCTCTCGGACCCAAGGCCAGGAAAGACCCAGGAGGCTCTGTTTCCCGCCAGCTCTGCCCCTGGGGACTTCTGCCCCTTCCCTCCATACCAGCACTTATTTCTTTCCCCATTCGTTCATTCATTCGTTCGTAAGTTAATTTACGACACGTGGAGCACCGCCGTGTGAGGGAAAGCGGGGAGATGGGCAGCCCAGGGTGCTGGCTGTCTGGGGGCCGGCCGAGGCCGCCCTCGCCCTCCGGCCCCTCTCTGCCTGCTCGCGCCTCCACGCCTGCCCGCCCCGTGCCTTGCAGGTGGGGAGCTGGAGGAGGCAGAGCTCACCTCCTGGCGCTTCATGTCCTCGCCCTTCTCCTTGGACCTTAGCAACACCAAGCGACACCTTGTGCCGGGGGCCCCCTTTCTACTGCAGGTTCCTGCGGAGGGGGAAGGGGGCGGGGAGGGCAGGCGGCCGGGAAGGAAGAGGACGCTCGGCCTGGCCCTGCCGCCCTCGCCCGCGGTGACCTCGCCCGCTGCCCCCTCAGGCCCTGGTCCGCGACATGTCCGGCTCCCCGGCCTCTGGCGTCCCTGTCAAAGTGGCCGCCGCTGTGTCTTCCCCGGGCTCTGCTCCCCAAACCCACGACTTCCAACAAAACACTGACAGGAGCGGGCAGGTCAGCGTCCCCGTGGCCATCCCCCCGGCCATCCAGGAGCTGCAGCTCCTGGTAAGATCCTCCAGCCCTTGGCGGGCGGGCACAGAGGGCGGGGGGCTGCCGCTGACCGTCCCTCGCCCGCCCTCCCCCCAGGTGTCAGCCGGCTCCCCCTACCCAGACACGGCGCGGCTCGCCGTGAGGGCCCCGCCCCCAGGAGGCCTGGGCTTTCTGTCCATCGAGAGGCTGGACGCTCGACCCCCCCGCGTCGGGGACACCCTCAACCTGAACCTGCGAGCCGTGGGCATCGGCGGGGCCACCGTCGCTCACTACTACTACATGGTGTGCAGGAGCAGGGCCTGGAGGGCCGGCTGTGGAGGGGCGGGGCGTGGAGGGCCGTGGCATGGAGGGGAGGGGTGGGGTGTGGAGGGGCGGGGCGTGGAGGGGCGTGGCATGGAGGGGAGGGGTGGGGCATGGGGGGGCAGGGCGGGGAGGAGCTGGGCAGGGAGTGGAGGGGCGTGGCGTGGAGGGGCCGGCTGTGGAGGGGCGGGGTGTAGAGGGGAGGGGTGGGGCGTGGAGGGGCGGGGCGTGGAGGGGTGGGGAGTGGAGGAGCTGGGCCTTGAGGGGCGGAGTGGGGAGGAGCCGGGCGGGGAGTGGAGGGGCGTGGCGTGGAGGGGTGCAGCATGGAGTGGAGGGGTGGGGCGTGGAGGGGCGTGGCATGGAGGGGAGGAGTGGGGCGTGGAGGAGCTGGGCCTGGAGGGGTGGGGCGGGGTGTGGAGGGGCTGGGCCTGGAGGGGCGGAGTGGGGAGGAGCCGGGCGGGGAGTGGAGGGGCATGGCGTGGAGGGGCGGGGTGTGGAGGGGCCTGGAGGGGTGGGGCAGGGCGTGGAGGGGCCAGGCGTGGAGGGGAGGGGCCGGGCCTGGAGGGGTGGGGTGGGGAGGAGCCAGGCGGGGCCTGGAGAGGCTGTGGAAGGCTGGGCGTGGAGGAGCAGGGCCTGGAGGGGCGGGGTGGGGAGGACCCGGACAGGGAGTGGAGGGGCGGGGCATGGAGGGGCGTGGCATGGAGGGGAGGGGTGGGGCGTGGAGGGGCAGGACGGGGAGGAGCCGGGCAGGGAGTGGAGGGGCGTGGCGTGGAGGGGCCTGGCGTGGAGGGGCCGGGCGTGGAGGGGCCGGGTGTGGAGCGGCCTGGGCTGCAGCCGAACAGGACACGCTCACGCCCCTTGGCTCCTCGTCGCAGGTCCTCTCCCGGGGTGAGATCGTGTCCATGAACCGAGAGCCCGGGAAGGCCCTGACCGCGGTCTCCGTGCTCGTGGACCATCGCCTGGCGCCCTCCTTCTACGTCGTGGCCTTCTACTATCACAAGGGCCACCCGGTCGCCAACTCCCTCCGAGTGGACGTGCAGGCCGGGGCCTGTGAGGGCAAGGTAACGGGGCGGGGAGGGGGGCGCGCGGGTGGGAGGGGGGGCACGGGCACGAGGGCGGGACGTGGCGGGACGGCAAGCAGGGCGTGGGTCTGTCTGGGGCGCGCTCCCCCACTCTGACCGCCCCCCACCTCTCGCCCCCGCCAGCTGGAGCTGAGCGTGGGTGGTGCCAAGGAGTATCACCCTGGGGAGACGGTGAAGCTCCACCTGCAGACAGACTCGCCAGCCATGGTGGCGCTGGGGGCTGTGGACACGGCGCTGTACGCTGTGGGCAGCAGGTCCCACAAGCCCTTGAGCATGGCCAAGGTTTGTCCAGACCCTCCCCCTGCCCTGCCTGCGCCCCTGGCTTGCCCCCCCTCAGCCCCAGGCCCTCAGCCAAGCCCCAGGGCCCCCCCAGGCCCCCCGAGGCTCCTCGGTTGGCCCCAGCCTTGGCTCCCATCGCTCCCCTGGCCCTCGGCCTGGCTCTGCCCACGCCGTCTCCCTGCCGTGTTGGCCGGTCACGCCCCGGCCCCCCGCCACTCGCCCCCCACGCCCCCGCCTCCCCTTGCCAGGTCTTTGAAGTCATGAACAGCTACAACCTCGGCTGTGGCCCCGGGGGAGGGGACAACGCCCCCCGGGTGTTCGAGGCTGCAGGCCTGGCCTTCTCCGATGGGGACCGACTGACCTCAGTCAGGAAAAGTGAGAGCGGGGGAGAGGGGGACAGGGGGAAGGTGAGGAAGGAGGGCCTGAGGGGTGCAGGGCGGGCGGGTGGCACCCACAGGCCTGCTCGCCCCCAGGTCTGAGCTGCCCGCAGGAGAAGAAAGGGCGGAGAAAGAGAGACGTGAACATCCAGAAGGCGTTCCACGAGAAGCGTGAGTGCGGGGGCCCTGGCCGCTCCTGCAGCCTCCCCTGATGCCGGGGCCGGCGGTCCCCCCCCCCACCGCTCTGCCCCTGGCGAGCCCTCTCCCCCAGCCGCTCTCCCCTCTCGGGTCTCGCAGGGCCGGTCGGCCTGTGCCTGGGGGCGGGTGGGGCCAGGGCGTCCCCTTTCTGATGGCGTGCTCACGCTCGCCCCTGCCCGCAGTGGGCCAGTACGCCTCCCCGACGGCCAGGCGCTGCTGCCAGGACGGGCTGACGCGGCTGCCCATGGTGCGCTCCTGCGAGCAGCGCGCGGCCCGCGTGCTCCTGCCCGCCTGCCAGGAGCCCTTCCTGGCCTGCTGCCAGTTCGCGGAAGACCTGCGCAAGCGGGCCCGGACCCAGGGCCAGGGGGGCCCTGCCCGAGGTGAGGGACCCTGCCCGAGGGGAGGGGCCGCAGGGCTGGGGGCTCAGAGGGCGGCCCCCCTCACTGCCGCCCCTTCCCCAGCCCTGGGCGTGCTGCAGGAGGAGGACCTGATGGACGAGGACGACATCCCCCTGCGCAGCTTCTTCCCGGAGAACTGGCTCTGGAACCTGGAGCGAGTGGAGCGCTCGCGCACGTGAGGGCGGGCGGCGGGCCTGGCCTGCCTCTGGCCGTGCAGGGCCTGCCCCGGGCGTGACGGGCTTCTCCGCCTTCCCCCCCACAGGCTGACCCACATCGTGCCCGACTCGCTGACCACGTGGGAGGTCCACGGGGTGAGCCTGTCCCCGAGCACAGGTGAGGCCGCCCCGGACCCAGGCTCCCCGTGCCCTCTCCACGGGCGGCCTGTCCGCGGCGTCCCCCTGGGCTGGCTGGCCGCGCTCTGCGCTCCCAGCAGCGCCCCTGTGCGCGAGGCCTTGTGCCCTGGCCCCGCCCCCGACGGCCCCGCCCCCGACGGCCCCGCCCCCGACGGCCCCGCCCTCTGACGGCCCCGCCCCTGAAGGCCCCGCCTCTGATGGCCCCGCCCTCTGACGGCCCCTGACAGGTCTGTGCGTGGCCGCGCCGGCCCGGTTCCGCGTGTTCCGAGACTTCCACCTGCACCTCCGCCTGCCGGTCGCCGTGCGCCGCTTCGAGCAGCTCGAGCTCCGGCCCGTTCTCTACAACTACCTGGACAACAACCTGACCGTGAGGGCCTGGGGGGCCTGAGCGCGGGGGCCGGGGTCGGGGTGCGCGTGGCCCGGGGCTCCAGCCATCCCCCCCGTCCTCCCGCCCCAGGTGAGCGTCCACGTGTCCCCCGTGGAGGGGCTGTGCCTGGCCGGGGGTGGAGGCCTGGCCCAGCAGGTGCTGGTCCCCGCGGGCTCCGCCCGGCCCGTCGCCTTCTCCATGGTGCCCATGGCGGCCGCCGCCGTGTCCCTGAAGGTGGTGGCTCGAGGGACCACCGAGTTCCCCGTGGGGGATGCCGTGTCTAAGGTGCTGCACATTCAGGTGAGGGGCGCGGCCCCACGCAGCTTCACCCCCGCCCCAGCACCCGCGCCGCCGGGACAGGGCCAGCGCGCAAGCGCCAGGCCCGGGTCTGTCCACAGGGTCTCCAGTCCTGCCCGACCCTGGCCCTGCGGGCGAAGCGCAGGGCCACGGGGGTCAGACGAGGGAAGGGGCGGGGCCAGGCGAGGGAGGGGCGGGACCAGGCGAGGGGCGGGGCCGGGCGAGGGAGGGGCGGGCTCGGGCGAGGGAGGGGCGGGGCCAGGCGAGGGGCGGGGCCGGGCGAGGGAGGGGCGGGGCCAGACGGGGAGGGGAGGGGGCGGGGCCGGGCGAGGGAGGGGGCGGGCTCGGGGCCCGGCGAGGGGCGGGGCCGGGCGAGGGAGGGGAGGGGAGGGGCCAGACGGGGAGGGGAGGGGGCGGGCTCGGGCCGGCGAGGGGCGGGGTCAGGCGAGGCAGGGGGTGGGCTCGGGGCCCCGTCCTCTCGCTCACGGCTGCTTCCCCTGAGACAGAAAGAAGGGGCCGTCTTCAGGGAGGAGATCGTCTACGACCTCAACCCGCTGGGTGAGTGCCCCTCCTGCCCGCCCCCTCCTAAGGGGCTGGGAGAGGCGGGACGAGGACCGCAGGGTAGACTCGCAATGCCCCCTCTCCGCAGACCGCCGGGGCCGGAGCTTGGAAATCCCCGGCAGCTCGGATCCCAACATGATCCCCGACGGAGACTTCAGCAGCTACGTCAGGGTCACAGGTGGGGCCGCCGTCCGCGTCACGAGAGCCCTGCGGCCCCGCGGGGCCCCGCCCCTCCGGCCCGGGCGCCCCTGACCCACTCTCCGTCCCCCCCCTCCCTGCAGCCTCGGACCCACTGGACACCCTGGGCTCCGAGGGGGCCTTGTCGCCGGGGGGCCTGTCCTCTCTGCTGAGGCTTCCCCAAGGCTGCGGGGAGCAAACCATGACCCTCCTGGCGCCAACGCTGGCCGCCTCCCGCTACCTGGACAAGACAGAGCAGTGGAGCAGACTGCCCCCCGAGACCAAGGACCACGCCGTGGACCTGATCCAGAAAGGTTCTGGGTGGGGGCGGGCAGGCCTGAGGGCAGGGCCCCTGATGGAAGGTTCTGGGTGCAGGGGCCGGCAGGCCTGAGGGCAGGGCCGCTTGTGGAAGGCGGGCAGCCAGGAGGCCGACGGGAAGAGGGGGCCCTGAGCAGGCAGGGCCTTGGCCATGAGTCCAGTAAAGTGGGCGTGGCCTCAGCAGCCGCCCTTGCTCTCCCAGGCTACATGCGCATCCAGCAGTTCCGGAAGTCAGACGGCTCCTATGGGGCGTGGCTGAGCCGGGACAGCAGTACCTGGTGAGGCTGGGGGCGTGAGGCCAGAGCCGGCACGCGGGGCTGGGGGCAGACCGAGTGCCGTGGGGCCTGGGGCCGTCCCCCGGAGGCCTGGACCCCGTGCCCAGCCACCCCTTCCTCCCCTCCAGGCTCACGGCCTTTGTCCTGAAGGTGCTGAGCTTGGCCCAGAATCAGGTGGGCGACCCTCCGGAAAAGCTGCAGGACACAGTCAGGTGGCTGCTGCCCCAGCAGCAGGCCGACGGTTCCTTCCACGACCCCTGCCCAGTCATCCACAGGGGCATGCAGGTGCGGGGCCAGGAGGCGGGGCTGGGGGTGCCCGCGACAGGCGCCGGCCGTGCCCCCTCCCGGCTGACGTCTTCTTCCCCCCCACCAGGGGGGCTTGGTGGGAAATGACGAGACCGTGGCGCTCACGGCCTTTGTGGTCATCGCGCTGCACCACGGGCTGGCCACCCTCCAGGACAAGGGCACCGAGGAGCTGAAGCAGAGAGTGGTGAGGACGGCGGGAGGCCCCCACGCCCCCTGCTTCTCCGGAACGCAGGCATCCAGCCCCCAGCCCACCCGCCCCCTTTCTTTTCCCAGGAAACTGCTATCTCGGAGGCAAACGCGTTCCTGGGGAGGGAGGTCGGCGCAGGGCTCCTGGGCGCCCACGCGGCCGCCATCTCGGCCTATGCCCTGACGCTGAGTGGCGCCCCCGAGGACCTGCGCACCGTTGCCCACAACAGCCTCATGGCCATGGCCGAGGAGACCGGGGGTGAGGACGCAGGGTCCTGGGGTGGGCCCGGGTCCCGCAGGGCGGGAGCAAACGAAGGCCTGATAAGAGCTCAGGGCCTAGCTGGGGGCTGGGCGCAGCGGGGGGCCCGGCCGCGTGGCCGGGGACCAGGCCCTTAGGGTGCCCTGGCTTCCCCCTCGCTGCAGATTACCTGTACTGGGGCTCCGTCGCCGGCTCTGTGGACAGCGCCGCGCCGGCTACCCCGGCCCCCCCGGGCCCGTCGGGCCCCGTGCCCCAGGCCCCCGCCCTGTGGATCGAAACCACGGCCTACGGGCTGCTGCACCTGCTGCTGCGGGAAGGCAAAGGGACGGCCGCTGACCGGGCCGCGGCCTGGCTCACCCGCCAGGGCAGCTTCCAGGGCGGCTTCCGCAGCACCCAGGTAGGCGCCGCCCCGGGAGCCGGGGCGCGGGGGTCCTGAGACCGCGCGCCCGAGCCCTGGCCCCTCCCCAGGACACGGTGATGGCCCTGGACGCCCTGTCTGCGTACTGGATCGCCGCCCACACCACCGAGCAGCGCGGCCTGAACGTGACCCTCAGCTCCGTGGGCCGCAGCGGGCCCCAGTCCCACGTGCTGCAGCTGAACAACCACCAGACCAAGGGGTTGGAGGAGGAGCTGCAGGTGAGCCTGCCCGCCCCGGGCCGCCCCGCCCACCATGGGGTGCCCGGGTGCCTCCTGCAGAACCTGCTGGCGGCCACGCGGCTGCGGGGCCCGGGAGCGTCACCTGACCGCCGCGCGCGGCTGTCTCTGCCGTAGAACACCCCTGCAGGGCCGAGCCAAAGGGCTTTGGGAGACGAGCGCCCACTCTAAGCTGGTGGCAGCGTGAGGGGTGGTCGTTCTGGGGAGGCAGTGAGGGGAGCGGCAGCCAGGCCTTCCCACGCTTCTGAGCCCCCTGTCCCTTCTGTTCCTGGAAGTTTTCCTTGGGCAGCAAGATTACCGTGAAGGTGGGAGGAAACAGCCGAGGCACCTTGAAGGTGAGAGCCTGCAGCCTGGGCGCCAGGCCGGGGCGGGCATGGGGGCCGGGGCCAAGGGCGGGGGCCGCAGCTGCTGCGGGAGGGTGGGTGGCTCCGCGCCGGGATGTGCCCCCTCGCCCCGGGCTCGGCCCCCTCCGGGCGCCTCTCGTGTCCGTGCCCTTCCCCTGCCTCTTGTGCCAGGGGCTCAGCTTGCTCTCCCCTCCCGCAGCCTCTCCCCAGGGCGCGTCAGCCTGCGTCCCCCCCACCCCAGCACCTGCAGGGGCCTTGGTGTCCGTGCCCGGTTACAGACTGCCCAGTGGTGGGGGGCTCAAGGCCACGAACCTCTCGGCCGGGGGGGGTTGCCCTTGGCTGTGCCCAAATGTCCCGTGTCCCCCCCGCCCCTTGCCGAGCCAGCTCCTGCGTACCTACAACGTCCTGGACGTGGACAACACGACCTGCCAGGACCTGGGCATCGAGGTGACAGTGATGGGCCACGTCGAATACACGAGTGAGTGCGGGGTCAGGAGGCCGGGGCGCCGGGGCCGCCGGGCCGAGCCCTGACCACTACGCCTCCCGGGCAGTGGCAGCCAACGAGGACTACGAGGACTACGAGTACGGGGAGACCCCGGCCCGGGACGACCCGGGCGCGCACCCCCAGCCCGTGACGCCCCTGCAGCTGTTCGAGGGGCGGCGCAGCCGGCGCAGGAGGGAGGTGCCCAAGGTGGCGGAGGAGCAGGAGCCCCGAGTGCAGTACACCGTGTGCATCTGGTGAGCGGGGCGGCGTGCGGGGGCAAGGCGGGGCGCGGCGGGGGCGGGGGGCGCCTGCAGCGGGCGACCCTGGACGCGGCCCGGCCCTCCCCAGGCGCACAGGCAAGGCGGGGCTCTCCGGCATGGCCATCGCCGACATCGCCCTCCTGAGCGGCTTCCAGGTGCTGCGCGCCGACCTGGAGAAGGTACTGCCCGCCCCGCCCCGCGGCCCCGCCCCGGCCCCCGCCCCCGCGGTGCTGGGCCGCCCAGTGACCGCCTCCCTCCCCGCAGCTGACCTCCCTCTCTGACCGCTACGTGAGCCACTTTGAGACCGAGGGGCCCCACGTGCTGCTCTACTTCGACTCGGTGAGGGGGCGCGGCTCGGGAGGGCCTCGAGGGCGCCGGGCCTCCAGCTCCACGCCCCGTGGCTTCTCCGGGGAGCTGGAAACCGCGGCAGGGAGGAGGGCGAGAGCGGGACTTAGTGTGACCGTGGTGGCCGGGCCGGGCTTCCGGGGAGCAGGGCAGGCTGGGCCCCCCAGGAGGACCACAGCCAGCCCGAGGGCAGGGGCAGGAAGGTGTCAGAGGGCGCACTCCTAGGGCCACCGATGCCTGTGCTGAGCTGACGGGCCCCCCGGTTTTCTGGCTTCTGTTTTTGGTATTGAAATATGTTTTCTTTACCTGAAGCGATGGTGGTGATAAATAATAATTGTTTTCTTTCTTTTCATGGCTTTATTTGGCTAAAAGAAAGAATTGTCAACCCTCTGACGGGATGCTTTTTTGTTTTGAAACTGACCGGGAGGCACTGTGAGCAAGGCGCGGTGCCGGCGCTGGGCAGGTGTTTGGGAGTCAGAGCCCCCCACCCGTGTGCAGAGCACCCTGGCCACCAGCCTGCGGGGCCAGTGGAGCAGGCGGGACGAGCTCGGTGGGACGAGCTCGACGGAGAACGGGCAGCAGGAAGGTTCCTGGCAGGCGGCGGCCCGGCGGCCGTGGGGAGGGGCCCGGACAGAGCAGGGCAGGCGCGCCTGGCGTCAGGGGCGGCCTCTCGGGGTCCCAGAGGAGAAGGAAAGGCCGGGGCTGTGCGTTCCGGTGGGGAGTCCTCGGCCTGGGAGGGTTTGGCGAGAGCCAGAGCGTGTTTGAGGCCGGGGAGTGCCGGGCTGGGCTGTGCTTCCGGGAGGAAGGAGGAGGACGCAGGGGGCCCAGGAGGCCTGGGGCGGCGGCTCGGGGGGCGAGCCCAGGGGGCGCGAGGGCCACAGAAGGCCACCCGCGGGCAGCGAGTCATCAGGGACCTTGGGGAGTGGCTTCTGGGGGTCTGGCGGCGGGTGGTGACTGGAGATGAGCCGCCTCCGCCCAGGATGCCGGCCCGTGGCTGGCCCTGACCGCCCTCCCGCCCGGTGCCAGGTGCCCGCCTCCCGGGAGTGCGTAGGCTTCGGCGCGGTGCAGGAGGTGCCCGTGGGGCTGGTGCAGCCGGCCAGCGCCACGCTGTACGACTACTACAACCCCGGTGAGCGCGGCCGCCGCGGCCGCCCCGCGCCTGGCCACGGGGAGGCGTGGGCGGGCGCGCGGGGCGTCCCGGGAGTCCTGCGCATCCTGGGCCCAGCGCCCGGCGGGCGCAGAGGAAGGCCCGAGCCCAGCAACGCACTCTGCCTTCCTCCAGAGCGCAAGTGTTCCGTGTTCTACGGGGCGCCCAGTAAGAGCAAGCTCTTGTCCACTCTGTGCTCGGCCGACGTCTGCCAGTGCGCTGAGGGTGAGGCGGGGGGCCGGGGCGGGGGCGGCGGGGGCAGCGGGGCCGGGGCTGCCAGCTGCTCCATGTGGGCCCTTGGCTGCAGGGAAGTGCCCGCGCCAGCGCCGCGCCCTGGAGCGGGGGCTGCAGGAGGAGGACGGCTACCGGATGAAGTTTGCCTGCTACGACCCCCGCGTGGAGTACGGTCAGTCCCCCCGCCGCCCCGGCTCCGGCCCGTACTCGGGCCTGTCCAGTTCCGCCCACGCCCCTCCGGCCCACTGCCCCTCTGCTCCCCCAGGTCACCTGCCCTTCCTCCCTCTCTCCCTCCCTCCCTCCCAGGCTTCCTGGTGAAGGTTCTGCGAGAGGATGGCAGAGCTGCTTTCCGCCTCTTCGAGGCTAAGATCACCCAGATGCTGCACTTCAGTATGCAGGGCCCTTGGGGGGCCGGGGCGGGCCTGGGGGAGGGCTGAGGGGCCGGGGTGGGGCGTCCCCGTGGGCCAAGCTCCCGCGCCCCCTGCTGCCTGGGAGCTCCGGACTTGCCGTCGCTAGGAGGGCCTGGCGCCTCCCTGGCGGCGAGTGGGGGGGACTGTGCGCCGAGTCCCGCGCCCTCTGCCATCTCGCGTGCGCGTCACCCCCCAGCCAAGGACACCAAGGCCTCCGCCGGGCACACAAGGAACTTCCTGGTCCGAGCCTCTTGCCGCCTGCGCCTGGAGCCCGGGAAGGAGTACCTGCTCATGGGCCTGGACGGCTCCACCCTGGACCTCAAGGGAGAGTGCGTCCCCGGCCCGGCCGCCTGCCTCGCGCCCCTGCCCCCAGGCCCTCACGCCTGCCCACCCCCTGCCCCTGGCTGACGGCCCCTCTGCCCCCTGCAGCCCCCAATACCTGCTGGACTCCAACAGCTGGATCGAGGAGGTGCCGTCAGAGCGCCTGTGCCAGAGCACCCGCCAGCGGGCGGCCTGCGCCCAGTTCAACGACTTCCTCCACGAGTACGGCACTCAGGGCTGCCAGGTGTAGCAGCTGCTTTCCTGGCGTCCTCGGAGGGAGCGCAGCCGGGCAAGGGCGGTGCCCAGAGGCGCCGCGGCTGCTCCCTGCGCACAGCCCCCGGGCAGGGCAGAGGCACAATAAAGGCCTTTGGCAGCCACGTGTCAGCGTGTGTCTCCAGGAGCGAGCGCGGGCCCTCCTGCCCTTCCCGGGCCTCGGGGCCCAGCCGGGCTTGCAGAGACTCGGGCTGGAAAGGCCTCGGGGGGTTCTGCTGGGCCAGAGCCCTCCGGGGCGCTAGGGAGTACAGCCCAACACGCACCGCCCTGAGCGGGCTGCGGCCCAGCGGCGGGCTCCGAGGGTCCAGTCCGCACTGGGGTGGCCCTTGAGCTGGGCCCCAGGCCCTCCCCGGCCCGGGGGTGGCTGCCACGCCAGCGCGGCCACTGCAGCCTGGCGAGCCGCGGCCCAGCCACACGCCCCCGCGCCCCCCCCGTATTTGCACATTTGGCAGTGCTGGGTCTGTTGCTTTTAGCTGAGCCCCCTCTGTGGACGACCTGTTAGCAGTGGCCCTCCAAACTCGATCCCGTTATCAGTGGCCTTCACTCGGCCCGAGTTGTGCAATCCTCAGATCTGACGACATCTTCATCCAGATATCAATTTTAAACAAGCCAGAAGGCCGCTCCCGATGGGCTTGCCAGACCCTGAGCGGGCTGTCTGACGCTGCCCTCCCGCCCGCCTGGCCTGCCTCTGGTGGCACCCCTGAGGTGGTCAGGGACGACCCAGAAACGTGAAGATATTTAGCGAGCTGTTTTGATGGAAACTGAAACAATCCAACCACCTCTCATTCAATCATTCCACAGAAATCCACGGGCCTCTCGCTCCATGCCATGCCCTCGGGAACCAGCTGTTCACGCACTCGCTCCGGGGGCTCCCCCGGGGGATATGCAGTCCCTGCCCTCTGGAGAAGGTGTGATGTAGGAGCCACAGAGACTCAACTAACGCAGGGACCGCTAACCGTGTCAGGGCAGTGTCAGCAGAGGGGCGGGGAGGGCCTGGGGGAGTGCCCTCTAACGCTGAAGGCCAGGAGGCGGCGGCAGAGCGCGGGCAGAGGAGAGAACAAGAGGGCGGGGCAGGCGGGCCAGGGCGTGAGTCCGCCGTGTCTGGGGTCTGGGTTTGGAGGTGGGGGTGCTTGAGTGGAGCCCGTTTATAAGGGCTGCGCCCATGAGCGCCCCGGCCTCCTGGGTCACTCCTCGAGTCGAGGCCCCTCTGCCTCCGTGCTGCCTTGAGGCCATCCGATCTCCCGCAGCTTCTCAGGGGCGTCCTGGGGCTGTCTGCCCATCAGACCGCTCTCCCAGCGCCTCCCCAGGGGCCGGGGACCCCTTTGCTAGAGCCGTGGCAAGGCACGGCCTGGGGCCATGAGGCCGACACAAGGAAGGTGGAGCTTTTGGCGCCCGACGCTGTAAAGTCCCACCTTCCCTTCCCACCGTTCCTGGGCACAGGCAGGCTGAGCCTCTTTCCCCAGGACCCCCAGCGCTGACCCAGTGGGGGGGCGCAGTACAGCCGGGATTCCGACAGACTGGCGGCCCAGGCAAAGCCCCGAGGGAAGAAGGGCCGCCTGCGTGGCTGCTGCAGGCCGACGGTCAGCCAGGCCAGCCGGGGACGGGGCCCGGGGCAGCGGGGCCATCAGGTCCCTTCCAAGCCCTCCCATGCTTCCCAGGAGCCCTGGCCTCACTGACACCTTCCCCCAAGCCCCTCAACTGCCTCCTCGTCCTTGAGAGTCCTTGGTCATGATTGGGCTCCCGGAATGAGGGGCCCCTGATCCCGGGACTTGGGAACCGGTGGGGATGTGCCCAGTTGTTCCGGGCACTCTCTCCCTGGGGCTGGATGTGTGCGTGGACTTGGACCCTGAAGGCAGTTCTGTTCTGCCTGCCCCCGGGAGAGGAGCCGCTGGCATGCAGAGGCAGAGAGAGGAGGAGGAGCCCCGGAGCCAGGAGCCGACCCCGGCCTGGCCTGCCAAGAGAGCAAGGCCACCTGCCTGCTTCCCTGCTCTTCAGTTTGTGAAATAACCCTGTATTTGTGTAACACCTTGCATTTGGGGCGCGAGCCAGCTCAAGCTGGCCTCTTTTTCCCTGCAACCGGAGAGAGGGGCCCCTGGTGGTTAAGGCACAGCTTCTGCAGCCAGATCGGCAGGCCCGGCTCCGCTCCCGGGTGTGAGGGTGTGAGTCTCGGGCCAGCTGCTCTCCCCTCAGCTCGGGTGAGGCCGAGTCCTGGGAGAGCGCTCTGCACAGCCTGCGGCCCGCGGTCAGCGCTCACCAGGGCCCTGCCACTCTCTCCCGGTGGCTTTGGCGGGTGAGAGGGAGTGCTATTAGCATGTGCCCGGGCAAACCAGCGCCCAGGGCTAAGCAAACCCCGCCCTGCGCACAGCACCAACTCCTCTCGTCGCCTTCTGCTCCTCGGGCAACCCAGAGGCACAGCAGGCAGTGGCTGCCGTTTTCTCTGCGAGGTGCGCTTTTCAGCGACCCTGGACACGGGGTGTGTGCGTGGGTGAGGGGCGAGAGCACCCCGGCCGGGCACCGGGCGCGTTTCCCGCGTGGCTGATGTGGGGCGGAAGAGCTTGCGCTGGCGGCAGGAGAAAGGTCAGGGCTGCTTCTGCCTCCCTCCCTTCGTGATGGATGGCAAGACTTTTGAAACGTGGACACCCCAAGGCCAAGAGAAACTTCAAGAACATGTTACATGAAAGAGGGTGTCTGGGGGTGGGCCCGGGGATATAAGGAGCCGCGCCAGGCCCTGCGCGCAGCCTCCGGCCATGCTGCTCCTGGCGCTGCTGCTGCTGAGCCTGCTGGCGGCCGCCCGCCTGCTGTGGGGCCAGTGGCGGCTCAGGCCCCTGCACCTGCCGCCGCGGGTCCCGGGCCTGCTGCACCTGCGGCAGCCTGACCTCCCCGGCCACCTGCTGGGCCTGGCCCGCCAGTTCGGCCCCGTCTACCGACTCCGCCTCAGTCTGCAAGGTGAGCGCCGGCTCCCACCCGGCCCCGGCGGCCCGCGGGCGGGCTGCGCCCCCTGCGGACACCCGCTTTGGCTCTCCCCAGAGGTGGTGGTGCTCAACTCCAAGAGGACCATCGAGGACGCCATGATCAAGAAGTGGGTGGACTTCGCTGGCAGACCCCGGATGCTCTCCTGTAAGGGCCCTCCCGGGAGGCAGAGGCGGGGCCGGCCCTCGGCCTCCTCCCTCGGGCTCACCCCCTGCCGTCCCCCTCAGACAAGCTGGTGTCCCCGGCCGAGCAGGACCTGTCGCTGGGGGACTACTCCCCGCTGTGGAAGGCGCACAAGAAGCTGGCGCGCTCGGCCCTGCTGCTGGGCGTCCGCGGCTCGATGGAGCCCCTGGTGGAGCAGCTGACCCAGGAGTTCTGCGAGGTGAGGCCGGGCTCCCCCAGCGCCCCAGGGCCGCCTCCCCCGTCCCAGCAGAGCGCCCGCCCGGTGCTCAGCGCCTGCTCCTCCTCCCCAGCGCATGAGAGCGCGGGCCGGCGCCCCCGTGGACATCCAGAGGGAGTTCTCCTTGCTCACCTGCAGCGTCATCTCTTGCCTCACCTTCGGAGTCAAGGTCAAGGCTCTGTTGCCCTCACGTACCCTGGGGCCCTCCCCCACCCCTCGGGCCCCCGGCCGGGCCTGAACCCCACGGGTTCCCTCCTTCCCGGGCAGGACGCCGCCACAGTGCGCCCCATTCATGACTGCGTCCAGGAGCTGATGAGAACCTGGGACCACTGGTCCGTCCAAATCCTGGACGTCATTCCCTTTCTCAGGGTGAGGGGGCGCCCCGACACGCCTGGGCCCTGGGAGGGAGCTGGGGTGGGGCGGGGAACTCTCCAGCAGCCGCGCTCCTGCTTCCCGCCCAGTTCTTCCCCAACCCCGGCCTGCAGAGGCTGAGGCGGGCCATGCGCACCAGGGACCGCATCGTGGAGCAGCAGCTGAGGCGGCACAAGGTGAGGCGCGCAGCGAGGCCCTGCGGGGGCTGGGCAGCTTCTGGCAGACTCCTCTGTCCTGGCCTGGCGCGCCGGCCCTCCCAGGTCCCCCCTCAGCCCGCTCGGTCCCCCACCCCCAGGAGAGCCTGGTGCCGGGCCAGTGGAGGGACATGACGGACTACATGCTGCACGGGGTGTGGAAGCAGAGCGCGGAGGAGGGCGCCGGGCAGCTCCTGGAAGGCCACGTGCACATGGCCGTGGTGGACCTTTTCATCGGGGGCACCGAAACCACTGCCACCACCCTGTCCTGGGCCCTGGCGTTCTTGCTTCACCACCCGGAGGTGTGCCCTGGGGGCTGCCCCCGGGCTGGCCCTGCTCTAGGGGGCCCGCGTGGGTGGCCGGGGGCACTGCAGAGGCTGGGCGGCTGCGGGTGGGCTGCGACACACGACACCAGGCTCGCGCCCCCCTCTCAGATTCTGCGGCGACTGCAGGAGGAGCTGGACCGCGAGCTGGGCCCGGCTGACCCCGGATCCCGGGTCCCCTACAAGGAGCGCGCGCGGCTGCCCCTGCTCAACGCCACCATCTCCGAGGTGCTGCGCCTGCGCCCGGTCGTGCCCCTCGCCTTGCCCCACCGCACCAGGCGGCCCAGCAGGTGAGCCGAGGGGGCGGGGGCGGCGGGAGTGCCCCGCGGGGGCTCTGCCACGCTAAGCGTGCCCTCCGCGCAGCATCTTCGGCTACCACATCCCCGAGGGCACCGTCGTCATCCCCAACCTGCAGGCCGCCCACCTCGACGAGACGGTCTGGGAGGAGCCACACGAGTTCCGGCCGGGTACGCGTTGGGGGGGCCGAGTGGCGCGGGGGCGGCAGGGGCGGGGGTCGTCCCGACGGCCGCGGAAGCCGCACGTCTGCCCCTCCGCCCGCAGACCGCTTCCTGGAGCCGGGCGCGGGCCCCGGCGGGCTGCCCTTCGGCTGCGGGGCGCGCGTGTGCCTGGGCGAGCCGCTGGCGCGCCTGGAGCTCTTCGTGGTGCTGGCGCACGTGCTGCGGGCCTTCACGCCGCTGCCGCCCGCGGGCGCCCTGCCCGCGCTGCAGCCCCAGCCCTGGGGCGGCATCAACCTCAAGGTGCAGCCCTTCCAGGTGCGGCTGCAGCCCCGGGACCACCCGGGGCCGGGGGCGCGCCAGTGACGGCCGGAAGGGCGCTTTCTCCTTTTATTGCTCCCAGACAGGCCCCCCTCCCCCCTGTAAACATGGTGCTGCGAGGTCGCCCCCGCGGAGAAGGCGCCCCCGGGGCTGGGCGGGGACGCGGCCCTGCCTCTCCTCTCGCGGGACCCCTCAGTGCTCGGCAGTCGGGCTGGGGCGCCCGAGAGGTGGGCGGCGGGCTCAGCCTCCCCCTGCCGGGGGCCGGTAGCTCCTCGGCCTCAGCTTCATCTCCGTGAAGGGCACGGAGAACTCGAAGCCCTTCCAGTCGTACCAGCTCACCCCCTGGGAAGGAGGTGTCGAGTCAGCGCCAGAGCCTCCGTCGCTGCCCCTCTGGCCGCAGGGCGTTCCCAGAAATCCACCCGCCTTCTCCGCCCTCGGGGCCTGAGCCGGGCCTTCCCACCCAATAAATCATCCCTCCCGGTGACGCGGCCAGGCTGGCGTTATTCCCCCACTTCACAGACGGGCCCGGGGCTCCGCCGCCCCTCCCGTGCCGCCGCCGCGCCGCAACCCCCGCCCCCCAGCAGGGCGCTGCCTCCCCGGGCCTTGCCTGGTGGTCCACGGTGCTCCCGTAGAGCCCGTTGAGGTTGGCGTAGTGGCAGTTCTTGTACCACCAGGCCCCGCGGTAGGACACGGCGCAGGAGATGAGCAGGTTGTTGGGGTCTCGGTCGCGGGTGGAGAAGACGCTGCCGCTGTGGTAGCTCATGGAGTCCCCTGGGCCGGACGGGCAGGAGCTGTGAGGGCCTCTGCGCCCCCGCGCGCCCCTCACCGTGGGCCTGGCCGCCCCGTGGCCCACCCCGCGGCCGCGCGCCCCCGAGCGCCCCTCACCGCCTCCCCGTGACCCGCCCCGTGGCTGCGCGACCCCGCGCACCCCTCACCGCCGACCCGTGGCCCGCCCCATGGCCCGCCCCGCGGCCGCGCGCCCCCGTTGCCACAGCCCCGCGGCCCCGCGCGCCCCTCACCGCCGCCCCGCGGCCCCGCACGCCCCTGCGCGCCCCTCGCTGCCGCCCCGCGCGCCCCCGCGCGCCCTCACCGGCGGTGCCATGGTAGCCCTCCAGGTGCAGGCGGTAGAAGTCAGCGGCCGAGGCCACGCGGAAGGAGTCGTACTGCGCGAACACGGCCTCGGCGCCCGCGCGCAGGTCCACGCGCATCGAGTAGTCCCCGGCTTGCGTCAGGCTGTGCAGGGCCTCGTTGCCTGGGGCGGGAGCAGCCCGCGTCACGCCCGAGCCCGCGCCCCTCCCCGGCCCCCCGGCCCTAGTGCAGCACTGACCCAGCCAGAACTCCCTGGAGACGTTCCCGAAGCCCTGCGCGTAATCCTCCCAGTCCCGCCAGAAGTCCGTCTGTCCGTCCATGCGGCGCTGAAACACCTGGGGGGCAGGCGGGGGGCGTCAGCCTCTGGCCCGGGGCGGCAGACCCGCACCGCCCGCCCGGTGCCCACCCGGCGCCCGCCGCCACCCACCAGCCAGCCGCCCTGGTCCGTCTCCATGTCGCAGAACACGCTGAGCGGCCGCTCGCGGTTGCCGTTGAGGAAGATGGTGGTGGTCCGCGAGGGCCCGGCCCCGTTCTGCATCTCCTCCCCGCAGTCCCGGGGGAACGGGATCCGCAGGCCGCCTGCGGGGCGGGCGGGGAGGGGCCCCGGTCGTTTTCCAGACCCCAGACCCGGCCGCCCCGCCGCCCCCACCCCGCCCCCAGCACAGCCGCGAACCTGTGGTGAAGGACGTGGCCACGGGCGGGCTGAAGCTCTCGCCCCACATGGCCCGGAGGCGCGCGCTGTAGCGGGTGGAGGGGAAGAGCCCCCCGAGCCGGTGAGAGGTGAGCCCTCCCGGGAGCAGGATCTCCTGTGGGACAGACACCGGCAGATCAGGGCCAGGCAGCAGCCCCGGGGGCCCGCTGGGGGGTCTGGCCTGCAGGACGGGGCTGGGCACCTGCGTCCGCCAGCCAGGTGTGTCGAAGCTGAGCAGGTAGCCCGTGGGCGGGGTCTGGGGTTCCGTCCAGGTGAGCAGGGCCGAGCGGGGCGTCACTTCCTTGGCCTCCAAGTCCTGGGGGGGGTCTAGCCCTGGGAGGGGACAGGGGGGAAGGGAAGATGGGGCTGAGCTCGCCCAGCTCACCCACAGCTCCCCCCTCCGGCCCTCACGCCCCGGGGGCCCGTACCTGTGGTGAAGGTGATGCTGGCCGGGGAGGTGAAGTTGGGGCCCCGGAGGCCGCGCACAGTGGCCGTGTAGTTGGTGTGGAGCTCCAGGCCGCTTAGGGGGTAGTCCACGGCCACGCCCGGGGCAGAGCCCTGCACAGGGGGGGCTGGGAGCGGGGGCGCCATCAGCTCCCGCCCGCCGGCCACCCTCCGCTGCGCCCGCCCTGAGCAAGCTCCCCACAGGGCCCCGGGGCCCACTCACCCCCCGGGGCCGACACCCGGACGTTGTATGTGTCCACAGGCTTCTGCGGGGCCTTCCAGTGCAGCAGGGCTGACCCCTCGGTCAGGTTCAGGGCGCGCAGCTGGGTGGGGCCGTCGGGCACTGGGAGAGGGGCGGGGGCTCAGGGCCGCCCTGCCGGCTGCGCTGCGCCTCCTGCCCGCCCCGGCCCCTGCCCGCCCGGCCCCAGTCCACCCCGGCCCCGGCCCGCCCTGGCCCCTGCCCACCCCGCCCCTGCCCCTGCTCGCCTGGCCCCTGCCCGCCCGGCCCCAGCCCGCCCCTGCCCGCCCGGCCCCTGCCCACCTGGCCCCTGCCCCTGCCTGCCCGGCCCCACCCCGCCCCTGCCCCTGCCCACCCAGCCCCTGCCCGCCCGGCCCCAGCCCGCCTCTTCCCCAGCCTGCCCGGCCCCACCCCGCCCCTGCCCCTGCCCGCCCGGCCCCTGCCCGCTCACCCGTGGTGAGGAAGCCTGTGAGGGGCTCGCTCTCCTCAAAGCCGCGGACGGAGACCACGGTCACCTCGTAGCGCGCGCCCGGGACCAGCCCCCGGAGCGTCTGCGTCCGGGTCTGGCCGTCCACCTGCACGCTCTGCGGCTCCCCTGGGGACACGCCGGGGCGGGGGTCACCACGGGCCCCAAGAGGCATGGGGCCGGCGAGGGGAGGACACGGGGCGGGCACAGGCGGTCACCTCCGTCCGCCAGCTGGTAGGAGACTTTGAAGCCGTCCACTCTGGACGGCGGGGGCGTCCAGCTGACCTTGGCTGAGGTCTCCCCGACGTCACTGAACTGCAGGCCGTGGGGGCTTTCCAGCACTGGGAGGGGGTGCCAAGGAACGGCAGTGAAGGCGCGGGCCGGGGGCTCCTGCCCCGGGGCTCTTGCTCCCTGTCTGCCCGGGCCCCGCCATCCCCGCTGTGCTCTCGCCACCCCTTTCCTCTCGACCCTCAAGACGCGGTCGCTGCAGACCTCTCCGAGCCCCCTGGCTGGGCCCGCGGTCCCCGCTGGGGCTCACCCGGGCTGAGGGTGCGGGCGGTGCCCTGGACGCTGTCGGCCTTGTGCGGCCCGCGCAGCCCGTACAGCGTCAGGCTGTACAGGGTCCCCGGCTTCAGGTCCCTGAGCACGGCCGAGCGCCGCGGCCCGGGCACCGTCAGCTCCCGCTGCAGCAGGGGCCGCGGGCGCGTGTCCAGGGTGCTCAGGGACGGCACCCCGAAGCGGAGCAGGAACGAGTCGAAGGCTCCGGGCGGGGCCTCCCAGGTGAGCCGCAGGGAGCTGGTGGTCACGTCGGTCACCGACAGCTGGGACACGCGGGGCCCCGGCTCGCCTGGGGTCTGACCGGCCGGCGCCTGTCCTGGGGGGAGGGAAGGGTTTGAGGACGGGAGCCCACTGGCACCGGGACCTGGGCAGTGCCTCCTGCCACCCGAGCCCCTGAGCCCTCCCTGCATCCTGGACAACGAGAGGCACCCCGGCAGCATCGCGCGCCAGCGCAGGTGGGCAGGGGGCTGCCAGCCCAGCCCGCCTCCTGCAGTGGCGCCCCCCCCCCCCCCGCAGCCCTCCTGGCCACCCCTGGCACCTGTGTGCCCTCCCCTGCCCCGGGAGGCCGGGCAGCAGGGCCCCCCCGCTCCCCTCCCAGCCACCCCTGGCACCCGTGTGCCCTCCTCTGGCCCTGGGAGGCTGGGCAGCAGAGCCCCCCCGCGCCCCCCTGGCCACCCCTGGCACCCGCACGCCCTCCCCTGCCCCGGGAGGCCGGGCAACAGGGCCCTTCACGACCCCCCCCGGCCACCCCTGGCACCCGCACGCCCTCCCCTGCCCCGGGAGGCCGGGCAGCAGGGCCCCGGCCCGGCGGTACCTGTGGTGCCCTCGGCAGACACAGGCCCCAGGCGCCGCCCGCCGCGCAGGCCATAGAGGGAGAAGGCGTAGGAGGTGCTGGGCTCCAGGCCCGAGACCAGCAGCTGGCTCTGGTCCCCCCCCACGAGCAGCGCCTGCGGCTGCCCGGCCGCGTCCCTGTACTGCACCACGAAGGAGTCGAAGGCGCCCCGGGCCACTGTCCACGAGAGGCGCAGGGCGTCGGGGCTTCTGTCGGTCACTGCCAGGGCCCCCAGGAGGGGCTCCTCAGGGGGCGGTGGGGCCTGCGTGGCGGGGGGCGGCGCGGCCGGCGTGTCCTCTTCCCGGGCTGTGGGGGAGAGGCCGGGGCGCTGAGCGGGGCGGCCACGGGCTCCCCTTCTCCCCCTCGCTCCCCCCAGGGGCTGCCGCTCTCGCCCCGGGGCTGCGGTGGGCCGGGCAGCGGGAGGACGGCAGGATGGAGGCCTTCCCTTGAATCCCGGGGCCTGTCGTTGCCTGCTTCCCCTTCCCACCCCACCGTCCCGTCGCACCCGCCTTCGGACCCACCCCCAGCCCGGGCAGCCTGCTCTGAAAACCTGAGCCAGGAATCCCGGGCACCCCCTGCGCCCAGTGCCCACGGAGCCCCGTCCCGGGGAGCCGAAGAGGAAGCCGGCGGAGCCGCCTGGAGCACGGCCGGGCGACCCCCCAGGCCAGGCGCGCTGCACTGGGCCGGAAACCGCCAGGGCAGGAACCTGCTCCCGAGCCACCCCTCTTACTGGTTTCTGGTTTCCCTCCCCGTAGCTTTCCAGTAATTCTCCATCGGAAGAACAAAAGTCAGAAATCAAAGGGTAGGGGAACGTTACTCCTATCCTTACAGAAATCGAAGGGATGGTGAGAACTATTATGGACGGTTGTTTACTAACAAATCAGATAGTTTTGAAACGGGCAGGTTTCTGGAAATGGGCAAGTGCCCTAAATGGGGTCAAGGGGAAATAGGAGACCTCGACAGACCACTGCTCCTCTTGAACGCGCTGCTCCCGGCCCGTCCACGGGAGAGGGGGCCGCCTGCTGGGAGCTAAGAGCCGCCCCGTGGCGGGCACGGCTGGGGCTGCGGCTCGGCCTTTCCTCCCGGCTCCTGCCACCGACCCCTTCGCCAGCACTGGCGCTGCGGGACACGCCCTGCCTCCCGGGCCCCTGCCCAGGGCGCCCCCTGCCCCTCCTGCCGGTGCCCTCGTCTTAAGCCCACGGCGCGAGGAGGCGCGTCGGGCCGGCCGGCCAGGGCCAGCGGCGCAGCCCCCCACTCACCCGTCTCTCCCAGGGTGGTGGCGGGGCCCAGGCGCTTTCCTCCAAGGAGCCCGTAGAGCAGAAACTTGTACTTCCTGCCAGGCTGCAGGCCCGCTATGGTGACCGTGCGCTGCTCTCCGGCCACGGGCACTGCCTGGGGCTGCCCATCCGGGTCCCGGTACTGGACCACGAAGGAGTCGAAGGGGCCCTGGGCCACCGTCCACGAGAGGCGCAGCGAGTCTGAGGTCTCGTCGGTCACTGCCAGGTCCCCCAGGCGGGGCGGGGGCTGCTCCTTCTCCCGCGGAGCTGTGGGGGGGGTTGGGGTGGGGGAGAGAACATCTCAGTCAAGAGCTGCTTGACCCCAGCCCTGGCAACCCATGGGGAGCCCCCTGAGGGCACGGGCCTGCTGGGAAGGAGGCCGCCAGCCAGGCCCCCCTCCGCGGACCACTGCCCAAAGCCCCGCCTGCCCTCAGCAACCCGCCCGCTTCCATCAGGGGTGCGGTGGGTGCCGCAACGGCCATCTCGTGAGAGAAGGGGCGGCCGGGGTGCGGGGAAAGGCCTCAGCGCAGGGCCTTGGTTTCCCCTGACCCTGTCTCCCTGACCAGGGCAGTGACCGGAGCCAAAAGACCCCCGAAGGGTGTCTGGGTAGCCAGGGAGACGCCCCAAAGCAGGGAGAGCCGGGCTGGGTGGCCGCCTCCCGCGCCGTCTGCCGGCCCTCCCTTCCGCTGGTCCTCCCCGCCCTGCACTGACACTGCTGGACCTGGGCAGCCGGGGGTGGGCTGTGGGGCAGGGGCCAGCCAGGGGCAGAGCTGGGAGAGCCAAGGCGGGGAGCCTCTCCTGGCCCGGGGCAGAGGGCCCTGACCCAGAAGATCAGA